>NC_134358.1:290003192-290350276 GCF_048569485.1 Anomaloglossus baeobatrachus
AAAAAGTGTTACACTGGGGTCATGCCTCGAAAACAGCCGGTCATGCTGGTCAGAAGAGAACATGGGGTGCGATTGTACGCCATTACTGGTGGCCATCCCTTCGCACGGACGTCGCTGCTTTTGTCTCTGCCTGCTCCTCTTGTGCCAGGAACAAGACGCCCAAACACCTGCCATATGGCCGTCTTCTGCCTCTGCCGATACCTTCAGTTCCGTGGCAACACATAGCGATGGACTTTATTACAGACTTGCCATTGTCCTCCGGACACACAGTCATATGGGTCGTGGTGGATCGATTCTCTAAAATGGCTCATTTCGTCCCTATGGCTGGATTGCCCTCTGCTCAGGAACTCGCGGACGCCTACATACATCACATCTTCCGCTTGCATGGCTTTCCATCTCACATCGTATCCGATAGAGGAACTCAGTTCACCTCCCGCTTCTGGAGGGCTCTCTGCAACCATCTGGGAGTGACTCTGGACTTTTCATCTGCATACCATCCTCAGTCTAATGGCCAAGTGGAGAGGGTCAATCAAATATTGACCTCTTTCTTACGTCACTATGTCAACGCCCATCACGACGACTGGTCCACGCTTCTTCCTTGGGCTGAATTCTCCCATAACCACCACGTCAGTGAGTCCTCCTCCAGCTCTCCCTTCCATGTCGTTTACGGACTTCAGCCCTCCGTCCCATTGCCTGTATCCCCTTCTTCGGATGTCCCTGCTGCTGATACTGTAGCCCGTGACTTTGCAACCATTTGGGACTCTGTCAAGGCGTCCCTTGGGCGTGCTTCCCTGCGGATGAAAAGACACGCAGACAAGAGACGTCTGGATCCTCCGTGTTTCTCTCCTGGAGATCTAGTCTGGCTTGCATCCAAGTACGTCCGATTGAAGATACCATCCTACAAGCTGGGTCCTCGCTACATCGGGCCGTTTAAAGTCCTCAACAAGATCAATGAGGTCTCCTACAAGCTACAGCTCCCGGCCACGATGAGGATACCCAACTCATTCCACGTCTCCCTGCTCAAGCCGGTTGTCCTGGGTCCCTTCTCCGCTGCTGCCAGTTCGGCTCCTCCTCCTATAGCCGATGACGACATCTATGCGGTAAGGGATATCGTGGCCATGAAGACCGTACGGGGTCGACAGTTCTTCCTGGTGGACTGGGCAGGGTATGGTCCTGAGGATAGGTCCTGGGAGCCCCGGGAGAATGTGGGTACTCCGCTGATCCGTGCCTTCCTGTCCCGGTTGCGGGGAGGATGGCGTGGGGGGGGGGTACTGTCACGCTCCCCGGGTCCCCTGTGCTGCCCTCCGGCTCACCTGTCACGCTCCCCGGGTCCCCCGTCTCGCTTCCCGGTTCCTTGGTCCGGTCACCGCCGCTCCCCGCTCTCCAGCACCCCTTGCCAGCGCGTCCCCAGCGTCCTGGTCCCCGCACCCGGCGTCCGTCGGCTTCACAGCCCCATCCTGGCCCTGCTGCTTCCTCCTCGCAGCTTCCTGCTCTGGCTTCTGGCACTCGGGCCGCGCGCATGCGCATTAGGGCGCGCGCGCGGTCATTGACCCTTTCTTAAAGGGCCAGCGTCCATTAACAGGAAATGATGCAAAACAGGTACAGGGTATAAAGGGGGTTTATGTCCAAGGTGGCGGGGCCTGATCTTCGTGTTTCTTAAGCTAGGAGTCAGGTCTCCTGGTGTATATGTGTATATACTCACCTATCTCTCTTGTAGAGCCGTGCCTGCCTCGCCATCCGGTCCAGACCGAACCCCGAACGCAGTCCATCTGCCATCCTGACAGTCCGTACCATCTAGGATCCCTGCGGTGACCTGTCATCTCGCTCCAAAGGTTCCGGACCCCGCCTGACATCTTCTCGGCTTCCGAACCTGAGCTGCGTCACCCGGACTACCACCAGTGACTCCGTAGTCCCAGGGACTTCTCCGTTATACTCCTGTGCACGGACTGTTCTGCTGCCTATAGTGCTCCAGCTACCGGACCCCTTACCACCATCTAGGAGTTCGGCCCAGTGGATCCACCTCCTGGGTCTGCCCGTCCACCTGGCCCTGACACCCTACACCATCATACCTCCTCCTCCATGCTTCACGGTGGGAACCAGCCATGTAGAGTCCATCCGTTCACCTTTTCTACAAAGACACAGTGGTTAGATCCAAAGATCTCAAATTTGGACTCATCAGACCAAAGCACAGATTTCCACTGGTCTAATGTCCATTCCTTGTGTTCTTTAGCCCAAACAAGTCTCTTCTGCTTGTTGCCTGTCTTTAGCAGTGGTTTCCTAGCCACTATTTTACCATGAAGGCCTGCTGCACAAAGTCTCCTCTTAATAGTTGTTCTAGAGATGAGAAGGTGTGTCCAAACTTTTGGTCTGTACTGTATATGAGACTGTAGATCTGAAGCCTCTGTCACTCCAGCTCTATTCTCATGCCACCTCCTCCTGCTTGACTGACAGAGTCTATACTGTGTGACTTCAGTAAAAGGAACTATGAGTCATGCAAGAGGAGGTGACGCGGGGTTGAGAATAGAGCTGGAGTGATGGAGGCTTCAGATCTACAGGCTTATTTGCATATAAATTAACATGATAATTTCTCAGTAGCGAAGGAACGGGCTGGCCATATAAAGGTATTACTGCACTTGTCTTTGAAAGAGCTACATGCACATACAAATAGTTTTGGGGAGTGAAATATTTCTCACAGATTACCTTTAACCCCTAATGACCCATGACGTACTGGGTACGTCATGGATCGTGTGCGGTTAATCCCCGTCAGCTGACATATGTGCCTGATAGTCGCAAGTCGAATTGCTTCCACCCGCGACTAATAACCCCTTACATCTTGCTGCCAAAATCTGGCAGCGAGATGTATATGCGCGCCGCCATTATGCTGACTTATCCCACCCCCATCGGAAGTTACGTGACATGATCACGTGACTTCCGGTGGTTGCCATGGTAGCACAGGATCATGTGATGATGCCTGTAGCTAACATGAGTCACTTCCTCTCAATGCCGGAATACAGCCGCCATTGAAAGTAAAGCAGCATATCTGCAGATCTTAGCTCTGTAGCTGTGATCTGGAGATATGGCAGAGCGATCAGATTGCTGCTCACTATAGCTCCCTAGGGGGACTAGTAAAATAATTAAAAAAAAGTTAAAAAAAGTTTTAAAAAATAAAAAACCTAAAAGATCAAATCACCCCCCTTTCACTCCATTGAAAATTAAAGGGTTAAAAAAATATACACATATTTGGTATCGCCGTGTTCAGAAATGTCCGATCTATCCAAATATAAAATCATCTAATCTGATTGGTAAATGGCATAGCAGCAAAAAAATTTCAAATGTCAAAATTACATTTTTTAGTCACCGCAAATTTTGCGCAAAATGCAATAACAGGTGATCAAAATGAAGCATCTGTAGAGACGCAAAAAATAAGCTGTCACTGAGCCATAGATCCAGAAAAATGAGAATGCTATGGGTTTCAGAAAATGGCACAAAATGTGCGCCACTTTTTTTGGACAAGCTTGCGAATTTTTTTTAACCCCTTAGATACAAGTAAACGTATTCATCTTTGGTGTCTACAAACTCGCACCAATCATAGGCATCACACCAACACATTAGTTTTACCATATAGTGAACACGGTGAATATAATATCCCAAAAACTATTTTGCGATCACACTTTTTTTGCAATTTTTCCGCACTTGGAATTTGTTTGCCATTTTCCAGTACACTATATGGTAAAACTTATGGTTTAATTTAAAATTACAACTTGTCCCGCAAAAAACATGCCCTCATATGGCAATATTTACGGAAAAATAAAAAAGGTACGGATCTCAGAAGAAAGAGAGGAAAAAAAACAATGCAAAAACGCAAAATGCCCGGGGGCTGAAGGGGATTTGACTCTTCATAGCACAGGGAAAGTATTGTAATGTAGAAAAGTGGGTGAGTCCTGGATATGTCAGTGAGATGAGAAGAGTCTATTATTTTGACAAGCGTTTCTAAATGTAAAAAAAGTATAGGAGAGAATGCATAATTGCTGGACACTTACAGGTCAGTGTAATATCAATGTTGAAAGGATACAAAAGGTTAGTTTCTACAGTTCTGAAATATAAAAAGAAAACAACAAGTTAATGTAATTGTAAACTTTACATAAATTGGTAGTACAAATGAATATAACAAACTATGTAATAAACGTTATTAAAAATCTGCGTCTTTTGCCACTGTCACCACTTCCGTTTCCTCCACCTCCGGAACTCATCAAGTACTCTACAAAAAACAGTACAACTTCTTGCTCAAGATTAGATAGACGCGAGCACAATAAGGTGCCAGGTTACACAGCCTCTACACCCTATGGCATGGGTTCACAACCTGGGGGCCACGTGTGGCCTGCGATGCCATTTTGGGAGGCCCCAGCCACCTCTGACTTCTCTATGTTCAGTTACTCTCATAAACTGTAATGATAGCTGCCCTCATTGTATGGTCCTCTTGACTTTTTTTTTCTGAAGCGCTAAGTAGGGGAGCAGAGGATCCAATTTCTCTACAATATTTGAAGTACCGTAAATGTAATGCTAGTATTTTAGATTATGGAATATGAAGTACTATTACTATATCTCTTAGATCAGAATACCCCTTCCAATTTTATACAGCCCTTGGGAATGGTACAATTACAAAATTTGGAAATCAAACTAAAAAAAGGTTGTGCTCTTATGGAGAGGAGAGTGGAGAAAAGCAGATTTAGAAACCAGGCACAGAAAGAACATGCTGAGCTTTTTAACAAATCTTTTACCTCACCCAAGTGCTGGATTCACAGCAACGCTGCTCAGTACTGCTGTACATTGTCCTCCATGTTCCTGCTGCTTCTATGTGTGTACTGTAAAGGGAATGACGATCAGGCAGCCATCTTTTTTGCCTAGAACTTTGGTTCCTGATACAAACTAGATATTAACTAACGTTTTTGGACTCACTTTATAAAAGATTTATGAATTTATTATTTTTTGCTCTATGTATTTATTGTTGTGTCTTAGATAATGCACTAATAATAATTATGTTTTTTCTATTGCAGGTTGCTCTAAAGTAACTTGTATCAGCTTGACGCGAGAAGCTTCCATAAAACTGTCTCCAATGCATGGGAAACAAATATCCATCCGTTATTTGGACATGACGGACTGTTTTGTGCTGGAAGACGAGGGACTCCATACAATCGCAGCTCACTGCACTCAGCTCACTCACCTCTACTTGCGTCGCTGCATCCGTATCACTGATGAAGGTCTTCGTTATATTATGATATATTGTACGTCCATCAAAGAATTAAGTGTGAGCGACTGTCGCTTTGTGAGTGACTTTGGCATGAGAGAAATTGCCAAACTGGAGTCTCGTCTGCGGTACCTAAGCATAGCCCACTGTGGGAGGATAACAGATGTAGGCATCCGCTACATTGCCATGTACTGCAGCAAGCTCCGTTACCTCAACGCTCGAGGTTGTGAAGGCATCACAGATCATGGAGTGGAGTACCTAGCGAAAAATTGCACAAAACTGAAATCTTTGGATATTGGCAAATGCCCTCTGGTTTCAGACATTGGTTTGGAGTTTTTAGCGCTGAACTGCTTTAACCTAAAGCGCCTGAGCCTGAAGTCTTGTGAGAGCATCACAGGTCAAGGGCTACAGATAGTTGCTGCCAACTGCTTTGACTTGCAGATGCTCAATGTTCAGGACTGTGAAGTGTCAGTAGATGCTCTTCGCTTTGTGAAACGCCACTGTAAAAGATGCATCATTGAGCACACAAATCCTGCGTTCTTCTGAGTCATCGAACACATAACACTTGTTACTTCCAGTATTAAAACCGCATAACTAAAGAAGAACTGGCACAGTCATCACATTTTCTGTTTTTTATCTCCTAAAAAAAGGATAACTGATCATTTTTGTTATAATGTTCATGTGTAATTCAGATATTGACATGAGGTGATGAATTATGAGATGAATGCATAGTATAAGTACGTCTGCTTTATACCAATACAAGTCATTGCCGCTGTTTGACATGGGAAACTTTTATTGGTTATCATGTATTACTGAACACAACCAGGGAGAAAACTGTGTGTGACTCAATCTCTCAGTCTGAAATGCCAGTGTAAGGAGACCTATAGACCATGTAATGCTTCTTTATGGTACGATTCCACTTGCATATGACTCATGCGAGTCTCGCATCGGTATCACCTGGAACAGGAGTGGGTCGGCTGCATGTATTTCCATGCAGCTGAGACACTCGTGTCCAGAGAATGTCAGGCTGTGCCACGTGATACCAATGCGAGACTCGCACAAGTCATACACAAGTGGAACTGTACCCTTACGAGTATTTTTCAGAGGAGCATTGCATGGCCTTCAAGTCTCCTTACACTACCATGTCAGGCATATCATATCCACAAGGAAAGATGTTACCCCTAAGACCCCAAGCAGAGGCCCCTCATACAGCCAAATCAGATATTTTGCTTTGTGCTGAAGAGGGGTAACACCCCAAAATATGTCTGCCAATAGTGATTTTGGTTTGGCTTTTATCCTAAGTCATTTGGCAAGGCTTGTTAAAGGATCAATATTGACTTTTAGGATTATTAATTCCCATAGGTTGCCCTAGGGTTTAAGTCCTCTCCTACTCTGAAAAAGCAATTTTTATACTCAGTCTCTCAATAATGTTATATATTTAGGACCCTGTACAATGATTCTTCATAACTCCATGGGTAGAGCCATAAAGTACACATTGTGGTCCGATTTCACATGTTTGACATTCATTGTCTGTGTATGGTCTCCTGATCGGAACTTAACAGCTTAATAGAAATATATGAAGCTGTTGACATTGGGGACCAGCAGCTGATCTGGACATCGCGGTCTATAAATCAATAGTGAGTGTCAGATGTTTGAAACACGCGTTAGAGTGTTTGTTCACAGTTTTTATCCTAGAACTCAGAACTTTTATTCATTTTTAATATGTGCAATATAATTCCTCCGTACATTTTGACATGCTGTACATCTAACATGCCCATAGAATTTCATAAATCAGACTATGCTAATATAGTGTTCTGTTGGCATATGTTTGGCCAGTGGACGAAGGTACATCATTGCCTGAACTCTAAAAAGCACAGTCTGCTGAGCCATAAAGTCAAATACTGCACTGTTTGCATTAAGAATCTGTCACCAGGTTTATGCTCCCGCATCTGAGGTCTGAGGGCAGCATAAAGTAAGAACAGAGACTCTAATTCCAATGATATGTCACTGACTTTACTGAGTACTGCAGTTTTGAATAAAAACTGTTTTATATGCTGCATATCTATCAATTATTGGAATGCTGAGCTCTGTTTAACCCCGCTCACATCACTGATTGGCAGATTTCTGAGTACATTTTGCATATTCAGAAAGCTGCCAATCAGTGGTGGAGGTGTGCTTAAACTAGATAGCAATAGGCAAAGTAGTCCTCTAATGATAAGCTTCATTGATTTTATGAAAACTACGCTAAGCAGATCAGTGAGTGATACATCGCTGGAATCAGGATCTACTATGTGTTGAATTATCAAAAACCTGGTGACAGATTCTCTTTAAATGGCTTTTATAGGCAAGCGGTCCCAAGTCAGTGAATTCCCGTAATGTAGTATGAATGTTTTCTAATCTGCATCTGACAAAGTCAAAAGCAGATATGCAGTATTGTAAAAGGAAACATCACGCACCTTAGTCATGCCTTACTGCTAAACGATAGTAAATGGAAATATTCTCTACTGCCCTAACTTAAAGAGGTTGTCCACTACTTTTACATTGACGGTCTATCCATCGTTTAAGTCATCAATATCTGATTGACCGGGATCCGACATCCCGAACCTCTACTGATCAGCCGCTCATGGTGCGAGCAGCGGAAGCAGGCGGCTGGAAATACTCAATTCTGGAGCTATCGGATCAACTGATAGTTGTCACAGCCGAGTACTGCACATCCGCTTCCCATTCAAATCAATAGGTGGCGTATGTGCAGTACCTGGCCATGGCCACTATCAGAACTGAGCATTTCCGGCTGCCTGCTACCATTGCCAGCACCGAAGACAGCTGATCGGTGGGGGTACCGGGTGTCAGACCCTGGCAGATCAGACATTGAAGACCTATTCTAAGCGGCACTTTGCACACTACGACATCGCAAGACAATGCTTGCGATGCCGAGCGCGATAGTCCCCGCCACCATCGCAGCAGTGATATCTTGTGATTGCTGCTGTAGCGAACATTATCGCTGCGGCAGCTTCACATGCACTTACCTGCCCTGCGACGTCGCTTTGGCCGGCGAACCGCCTCCTTCCTAAGGGGGCGGGTCGTGCGGCGTCACAGCAACATCACACGGCAGCCGTCCAATAGAAGCGGAGGGGCGGAGATGAGCGGGACGTAAACATCCCGCCCACCTCCGTCCTTCCGCATAGCCGGCGTGAGCCGTGGTGACGCAGGTAGGAGATGTTCCTCGCTCTTGCGGCTTCACACACAGCGATGTGTGCTGCCGCTGGAACGAGGAACAACATCGTACCGTCGCAGCAGCTAAATTATAGAAATGTCGGACCCTACACCAATGATACGATTACGACGCTTTTGCACTCGTTAATTGTATCATAAAGGATTTACACACTACAATGTCGACAGCGACGCCGGATGTGCGTCACTTTCGATTTGACCCCACCGACATCGCACCTGCGATATCGTAGTGTGCAAAGTACCCCTAAGGATAGGCCATCAATGTAGAAGTAGTGGACAACCTCTTTAATCCTGCTCACATAGCTGCAGTTTGTTACAATGTATCACCGTAAGACTCACTGTATTAGTGGGCTGCAGTCTACACTGTTGTGGCAACTAGATAAGGCCTCTGAATGGCATTTACCGATAGCAGGAAAAAAGCTTATAAATAATGATGAATTCAAGTTTATCAGTAACTTCAAGAGCCTTTTCTCTTACAGTGATTACATCATACTCACATCCAGCTAGAGAAGCCCATCAATTTAGGATGTCTCTGGTTGATAAAGAGAGAGGCAAAATCTGTGCATTTCATAGCAGTAATACCATTCCTGATTCCCAGTATGGCCGGCATATTTTAAAATGTGTTTTTATTATTTCCCTTTTTATGTTACACATTCCAGTCCATAAAATGAAGTTTTAGAATGAATAAAGATTAATGGATGATGTCACAGCTTCTAGACTTGCTATGCAATATTCTGAAATCAAATGTGGGGTTTTTGGAGTACTGAAGGACATGTATTTAGGGGCAGTATTCAGGAATATTCTTCCCTTTTATTATACACATAATGTGACTACATTTCCTATAGCCACTTATCCTTTGCACACTCCTTAGGTTTAGGGGATACATAAGATTCACAAGAGACATTTACTTTTTTTTCCTGTTCTTTATTTTCGATTTCTGACAAGTTGTAATTTATTGGACACATTTTTCCCGGGTGTTGTAATGAGTTCCTTCCCAGATTCCCATCCTCTGCTCAAGGACGTACAGTGTGTAGCAGAATTGCAGCTCTGCAGTAATTAGGGGATAATCAATCACTCTGCCATGTCTGTCATTTCACGTTTCTATGTCCTCTTCATTTCCCCTAAAATAAGCTTACATTTTTCACTTGTTATGATTAAAAATGGAGAAATGTTCAACAAGATCAATGGAAGAAATCTGCCCCTTAATACCTAAACTGCTGACATTTTCTGTATGTTATTCAACATTTTGTCTCCCAAACCACTAACATTGGTTCTGGGAACTTAAAAACTAGTGGGAACATACCTTTCTCATAATTTAGAGCATTATGTCAGCAAAGAAAATAAAATGTATTTATTTTTTATTGTTAGTTTGACGGCCAAGTCCAGCCTATATTTGTAGCATTAAAATCCCCCACCACAAAAACACTATAAATTCCTGGGCTAGATCATGAGGTGGGCAATGCCTTAAGTGATGTATTAAATCTTACATATGTGTTGCCACTCATACACTATGTTGCCACTTGTTTTTAAAGAAGACCTTTCACTGACGTAGTTCCTACTGTGACCTTTCACTGACGTAGCTCATCCTGAGACTTTTTACTGACGTAGCTCCTCCTGTGACCTTTCACTGATGTAGCTCCTCCTGTGACCTTTCACTCATGTAGCTCCTCCTGAGACATTTTACTGACGTAGTTGCTCCTGTGACCTTTCACTGACGTAGCTCCTCCTGTGACCTTTCACTGACATAGCTCCTCCTGTGACCTTTCAGTGACGTAGCTCCTCCTGTGACCTTTCACTGACATAGCTCCTCCTGTGACCTTTCACTAACGTAGTTCCTCCTGTGACCTTTCACTGACTTAGCTCCTACTGTGATCTTTTACTGGCGTAGCTGGGAGTGGCCGTGCTTTGATTGGCTAGCATAGGAGCAGTTGGTTGAAGAGAACATTTACACCCTTATTACCAGGGTGCATAACTTTTGAACGGAGAGTCACAAAAAAAAAGAAAAACTTTCAGAATCAGAGGAGCAGCACTAATTGGAGGAGGCACTCAGACTATATTTTAAAAAAAATCCAGGAAACGACCCTCTTTAAGTCCACTGCCCAACATTGTTAGTGGTTTTACTAAACCATAAACCAGCAGAAAACATGTGACGGATTTTCTTTATTGTATGGTATCAATATTCTTTTATGTATGCCATAGCAGTAAACTCTACTTGTCTACTTGTCTTCTCTTATAGAGAGCACCACTAGCCTTCTCCCTAGACAGAGTATATAGACCACATGTAATATACTCATAAAGTTCACATTTGGGGACAAAGTTAATCATATGCACTCTGGTAGGTCATTGCCATGAACATACAACCAGCCTAAAGCCAATGAGGCCCGTCGTTTCTATGTATGATCCACTGTTGTGCCAAATTCTAAGTGCCTTAAGTAGATTCAATGAATCTTTAAATCATCCTTTTAGTATGTGAGGATGTTTCGTAAATGTACAGTCTTATTATATAGTCAACATAGAGACAGTGTTAATCTACTTATTTCTATCCAAATGAAGAGTAAGTGATATGCCAAATAACTCGCTATTGTCTTCATCGTCAGTCAAGGGGAAATTCATTCCATCACTTTTGTATCTAGAGTGATCGCTTTAATCAATATTTCCATATTAGATATTTGGCGGATATCCAGAGAATATATCATAAATGTCATATTGAAGAGGGTATGCCTTTAATTTTGTGACTTCCCAAAGCAATTTACCCCAGAATTCTGGTGAAATTGCTTTAATGAATAGGGGCCTATATATCTCATCTAATTTGGAGTTGAATGTGGCTCTTGATATTTCTATTTTGGTTTACATTTCAGTTAACACTGTCTATTTAGGCATGTACATCCCTCTTGCTTAAAGGGGTTGTCCACTACTAGAAAAACCCCTTCTGAGTCCACGTTTCCAACTGATAAAATAATAAAGCCAATACTCACCTTCCGTACCTGTTCCATTCCAGTTGTTCCATGGCTCATGTGGGGTTTTAACGTCAAGCGAGACCCACATCCAATCAGTTCTGGCTTCATTCTCTGACCAAACGAGTTAATAAACAGGAAGTAAGTGGCAGTGGCTGCACTTACTTCCTGTTGATTGTTCGTTTGGTCCGAAGGCAGTGAAAAGGAAGTCGGCACTGATTGGACATTGATCTCGCATGAAGTCACAGCCCTAAGTGAGCCCCGGAACCGGAACCGTGAGCCGCTGCACCGCAGGAACGGCGCACATATGGGAGGTGAGTACTGTTTAATATTTTAGCTGGGGAAACATGTGGAATCAGAAGGTGTGGTCCTGGTCGTGGACAGGCCCTTTAATTCACTGTAGAAAAATAAATATAGGTCTCATTCAGTGCTTTTTGTGTAAAAAAATATTTGCTGGTACGCATCTCTGAGGGGGGGGGGTTGCTGTTAGGTGCCAGCAGCCGAGATTGAGGAGAGGGGGGGGCCTGTCAGCCGGTGGCAGAGATTGAGGGGCGTGGAGGGGGTGCTATTGTGCTGCAAGGCGGCCGGGAGATCCTGTGCACGGTTTACCTGTTGAGGCACTGTGGGCAGTGGAAAATGGCAGTCCCCATACAGCTTTGCCCTCCTGGCTGCATAGCTCCATCAGGTCTTGAGCGGTTCAGTGCAGGCAGGACATCGCGCGCACAAGACAGCTGAGTCCCGGCGCTAAGCGATGACGTCACCACGCGAGGACTCTGTGTCCTGCATGTGCGCTGTCATCAGCAGCAGTGCAGGGAGATGATGTCACTTTCACACTGCCAGGGAACCTGTCACCTCCAATATGCGATCTGACATATTAGCAGACGCATATATGCCCTAATAGCTGCTCCCTACCCATCCTTGTGCTGTAAAATTAGGTAATATGAAAGTAATAAAAAACGTTTTATTACTTTCATATTTCCTATGTAGATTACAGAGCTGCTGACCCCATGAGCGGTGCCTTGCCCTATGGGCATCTGCATACTTTCCGTGGTATCATGCCCCTGTGGGCGTGATACCATGTAGTCACAGAAGCGACGTCCCCGTCGCTCATTCTATCCTGCGCACGTTTATACTTACCATTGCGGCAGGTTTCTTTTCCGGGTGTTCACTCGCTGGCTTCAGACGTGCGCTGCGCATGCGCAGTGCGCGCCTGAAACTGACAAGTAGAACCCAGAAGAGAAGTCTCTCAATTCTCCATACCCCTGATCTCACGCTATTCCCACTGCACAGCCTGCTGCCCTCTGCACCCCTCTCTCACATACCCTCTGCACTCCTCCATCTTCTCCAGCTTCTTTCCCGCTGGGCAAAACTCCATGGCTCCGCCCACCCGAGTCACATGTACGTGACATCATTGCAGGTCCTGCAGCTCCAATAGCTGCTCTGCTTGTGCCTCCACTCAACACATGGCTAATTTGCATAGTTTACAAATTAGCCATGTGGACAGAGCCAGAGGTGCTTCCCCTCAGCGCACTTCGGATTTTCCGGTACTCCATACCAGCACGTACCGCCGCAAAAAAAGCACTGGTCTCATTAATCAAACCTGAGAGAAACCTTTTCACATTGTGTGCAATAACTAATCATAAACTGGATTTTATTTCTTAAACTGCTCTGTAAAAAATGGAAACTATTCCGATAGGTTCTATACAAGTAACACGATTTTCAGATGGGCCTATATGTAACAGTCTTATGATATTTCTAGGACACCTCCCTAAATCAATGATTGATTGTATGGTGCCTTATTGTGTTCATATGTAAAAGTAAAAAAATCTGACATTCACAAATGACGTGTGTAAGCGATCCTCTTCTTAGCATGACTTCCGCAATAAAATAGTTTTATTTGCTCTGGATAACTGACACAATGGTAAATCACGATGATAATTATATAAAGATGTACATAGAGGAAACCTGGTTATTTCACAATGCATATAGGAAATCCAAATGTAAAAAGTATTTAATTTTTCATCCTTTAGTTATGTTAATGAACCAATATCCTGTCTTGACTATTCATCATGTTTAGCCGTTGTTTTAATGACATGTGATGTTCTTATGAAACTGCACAAATACATTTTAAATGCTTCATTTCAGATTTTGTGGTTTGTTTCCATTTCTCGGCTGTCGGAATTGCATGTGTTGTTAGGAACACAATATGGAAGTCAGATCCTGAAAGAAATAGAAGCTAGGCTGTGAACAAAGATGTGACATACTTAAATGGAAACCACATTCTTATTTTTAATTAAAAAAAAATAGCACAAGGGAAGATAAGAAACTTTGTAAAATATCTTAGAAGAGAACTCTGCTTCTTTTCTTGACTTCCTAACGTAATAGTGTTTTTTGTCTCTTGCTTTCATTATTTACTCTCAAAAACTGCTTAAAAATCTCTACAAATATGTCTTCAGTGAGGCATCAAATTACACCATCTGCCTATAAGTCTATGGCAGATGAAAAGGCTTGATAAAAGGCCACTTGTGACTTTTAGGATTGCTACTTCCAATACGTGGCACTAGAGTTTGTCTCCTTTCCTGGAGAGACAATTTGTATAAGTCTATGAAGAGGAGAGGGTCAAAAAGCTGGAGGGGAAAAAAGGTAGTACATACAAAGAGAAGTGGTCATCATTGCCTTTAGAGGGGAAGGAGAAAGTGATAAGAATGCAGGATGCAAGTAATCTAAAGGCTTGATTGGCTTGAAATACAAGTTCATCTCAATGAGTTAAGGTGGTGTCACACACAGCGACGGCGACAACGACGTTCCGTCGCTGTCGCTGTGTGTAACATCCAGCAATGACCTGGCCCCTGCTTTGAGGTCGCCGGTCGTTGCTGAATGTCCTGCTTCATTTTTTGCTCGTCGCTCTCCCACTGTGAAGCACACATCGCTGTGTGATAGCGAGAGAGTGATGAACTGAAGCGAACACGGGAGCAGGGAGACGGCTTCTGGCAGTCTGTGGTAAGCTGTAACCAAGATAAACATCGGGTAACCAAGGGAAGCCCTTTCCTTGGTTACCCGATATTTACCTTAGTTACTAGCGTCCGCCGCTCTCGCGCTGCCAGTGCCGGCTCCCTGCTTCCTGCACACGTAGCTGGAGTACACGTCGGGTAATTAACCCGATGTGTACTCTGGCTAGGCGTGCAGGGAGCCAGCGTGAAGCGGTGCGCTCTCACGCTGAGAGTGCCGGCTCCCTGTTCCCTGCTCTCCTAGCCAGAGTACACATCGGGTTAATTACCCGATGTGTACTCCAGCTACGTGTGCAGGGAGCCAGCGCTAAGCGGTGTGCTCTCACGCTGCCAGTGCCGGCTCCCTGCACAAGTAGCTGGAGTACACATCGGGTAATTAACCCAATGTGTACTCTGGCTAGGAGAGCAGGGAGTTGGCACTGGCAGCGTGAGAGCAGTGGACGCTAGTAACTAAGGTAAATATCGGGTAACCAAGAGAAGTACTTTCCTTGGTTACCCGATATTTACCTTAGTTACCAAGCGCAGCATCGCTTCCACGCGTCGCTGCTGGCTGGAGGCTGGTCGCTGGTGAGATCTGCTTGTTTGACAGCTCACCAGCGACCATGTAATGACGCAGCAGTGATCCTGATAAGGTCAGGTCGCCCGTCGTTATCGCTGCTGCGTCGCTATGTGTGACCCCAGCTTTAGAATATCATCAAAACGTTAATTTGTTTCAGTAATTCAATGCAAAAAGGGAACACATATTATATAGTTATTACAAACAGAGTGATCTATTTCAAGTCTTTATTTCTGTTAATGTTGTTGATTATGGCTTACAGCCAATGAAAACCCAAAAGTCATTATCTCAGAAAATTAGCATAATTACCACAAAACATTCGTAAAGGAATCCTCAGCTTTTAAACTGGTCCCTTACTTTTGTTCAGTAGGCTACACAATCATGGGGAAGACTGCCGACTTGACCAATGTCCAGAAGGCAGTCATTGACACACTCCACAAGGAGGGTAAACCAGAAAAGGTCATTGCTAAGGAAGCTGTATTCAAGCATATTAATTGAAAGTTGAGTGGAAGGAAAAAGTGTGGTAGAAAAAGGTGCACAAGCATCCAAGATATCTGCAGCCTTGATAAGATTGTTAAGAAAAGTCCATTCCAAAATTTGTGGGAGATTCACAAGGAGTGGACTGCTGCTGAAGTTAGTGCTTCAAGAGCTACCACACACAGATGTGTCAAGTACATGGGCTACAGCTGTTGCATTCCTTGTGTCAAGCCACTCATGACCAATAGACAACGCCGGAAGCGTCTTACCTGTGCAAAGGAGACAAAGAACTGGACTGTTGCTCAGTGGTCCAATGTTTTGCTTGCAGATGAAAGTAAATTTTGCATTTCATTTGGAAATCAAGGTCTCAGAGTCCAGAGGAAGAGTGGAGAGGCCACAATCCAAGATGTTTGAGGGCTAGTGTGAAGTTTCCCCAATCAGTGATGTTTTGAGGGGCCATGTCATCTTCTGTTCTAGGTCCACTGTGTTTTATCAAGACCAAAGTCTTGGGGAGCCATGTCATTTTTGTTAAAGTAGGAAAAATGGAGCTTAATTACTACATGGAAATACAGCATAGAAAGCATTATTACTGCGTTGAGGCATAGAGTAGGCACGGGTATTGTATGGGGCACAAAAGGAGGGTACTATTACTGTTCAGGGCACAAAAGTGTTATTATTACTGTATATGGCAATGGTTATAGCACTATATGGTTTATGCAAAGGTAAGGAATGTGAGGAGGTTGCTAGAAAACAATAAGCCAAAGATTTACATTTTGCAAGGCCGAATTGAAGAAGAGGTCATGGTGGTCTGGACCGAATAGAAAAGACCTGGGAAATTAATAGCTACAACCAGTGAGCAGACGACTGATAAAAATCTGTACATTATACCAATATATAGTATGCAGAGTACTGGTGTGGAACCAGGGCTTTTTTTAGACAAAGTCAGGCCCTGTCATAAGTTTAAAGTAGGGCCCCAAATACTAACAAATTGCACCATTACATTCAAACATTTAGGTTGTGTCATGCCCTCGGCTACGGGATGAGTCTCCCCTGTGCAGGGAGATCGAGGTTCCTCCTGCACCTTCATTCCTGCTAGTGGGCTGGTTCCTACTACAGGTTCTAGTTCTGCTAGGCAGGGAGGCCGGCGTTCTTCCTACAATCCCTCTGTGCCTGTTTTCTCTTCAGCCAAGCTGTCCTCTACTCACCCTGTCTATGGTTCAGCGCGTCCGTCTGCCTCCTTCTCCTCCCAGAGTCTGCATTCTCTGAGCATGCCCTCCGGGAGCGTGCTTAGGCTGTGCACTCTGTTGATATGTGAAGGGACAGTACACCTGTTCCTTGTTAATTCTCAGTCTGCTTACTGAGCTGCTCTGTGTTTATAAGGCACATTTTCCCTAAGGGAGGTGCCTGGACAAAGTTTTCATTCCTTTGGAATGTTGCAAGTGTCCAGGCTCTCCACCTGCAGCACTCTTTGCTTAAGGACTGTGCTTTATCTTGCTGTGCAGTATACTTACCTCTCTCTCTCCACAGAATGCTCCATTGGCAGTCAGTTATCCCTGGCTCCACTGTATACTCTGGATCCCACCTCTGGCTGTTCTAACCTTCCTTGGTCTGTATGGGCCTTTCTGGATTTCCCCACCGGCTGGATCCGCTTCTCTGGGATTGTCCAGAGCTTCTCGAATTTTTCCTACTAACAGAGCCAGTATTTCCCAATCTGTTCATATCATTCGGTCTGTACGAGTCGTCCCTCTAGTCCGGGATACACAGCTTCTAGACTTCCCGGGGCTGGGACAGCATAATCCCGGTATATGGGTTCCCTCATTGGTTGCTCCCCCAGGAACGTTTGGTGTTGTGTTCCAGGGGAGCCTCTTTCTCAGTTCATTTTCCCTTTGTTCACTAGCACTTTAACTAAACTCCTTTGGTTTCTCCAAGTCCTCTCCAGTCTTTTGCTTCATCGGGTATTCTCCTGCCACTGCTCTATCGGTGGTCCTGTGAGTTCACTTAAACATCTCCATACCTCGTCACCATGTCAGGTGGCATTTACATGTGCTAAATTCAGACCATTAAACGAGCGTGATCGACACTATCAAAGTCGTTTGGTGCTTTTTTTCCTGCCCCTTTACACAGGTTAGCAAAGAATGATAGACACAGAATAGTCACTAGTAGAACAATCTGTCCCCATATACTATCATCTAATCAGCAGCACATCTGCAGTTTTCTCTGGGCGATGTGCTGCTGAGAATAACGATCTTTGTTCCGCCATAAACAGTCCAATCACCCGATGAATAAGCAGTAGTTTTGCTTGTTTGTTGGGTGATTGGTGATGTGTTTACACCTATGCACTTTTATTTGTGCATCTGGGATTTATAAATGGATGCTACATACACATACTGATGTGATACAAACACTGTTACACAGACATATGTATATGTGGCGCCCTGAGTCTTCAGTCGCCACAGAGTATTGCATCTGTTTTAAGATTGTAATTCTCACCCGGGTGAGAAGAGGTTAATCACTGGTTTGTTTCACTAACACTAAATCCTGAGCTTAAAACTTACATAAAACACCCAGATAGTGAGCCAGTCACCACACACAGGAAACCAGGCTGGGGAAATCCCCCAGTACTGCTGAGTCATTCCTGAGATGGGGGCCGCTCTCAATGAGTAAAAAAGACAAGCAGCTTCACTTTTAGTAAGTACAGCTCAGGACAGAGAACAGAGCAGACAGCCTTGAGGGAGCAGCGTTTAACAAGCTGTCCCTGGGACGGGAGATAGGTGGAGATAGTCCCAGGGCCAGGGGCCACAACACCGCACTGAGTCTGCAGGAGTGAGACTGAAAGAGGGCGAGAGACAGGAAGCCGGTGGAGATGTTGGGACAAGAGGAGATGGTAGCTGAGGTCGAGCCTAACCATTTCCCCAGTGTTAGCGCATTCAGGGTGCAGGACCCTTCACTGACTCCAACAAATCTCCAGGGGATGGGGATTTCATGTCCCATTGTTCACTACCCACTTCCCGGAGCATAGTGACATATAGGATCCAGGTCAAGGCTATGGTCCGACCCCATGGCAAGGACCTGCGTCACCTGCATATGGGACGGGACACTTAACACCAACAGCGGGGTTCCCCAAATTGCTTCAAGCTACGGGGAACCATTTGGTAGAACAAGGAGGAAGGTCTCACACATTTCCATAGACACCGGTGATTACCTCTGATTCACCTGGGACTGGCTGGAGTCCATCCATGGCGGTGGAGAGCGGCACCTCTGGAGCACCTTAAGAACTGTGAGTAAACGGAACTTTGAACCGCAGCCCCCTATGTCGTCCTTGTCATTGCCGGTGCCGCCACCCCGCGCTTCGGCACCATCAGCCGTCCCCGTCGTTCTCATCCTCCCTGGGGTTTGCTCCACCTGTGTGGAGCTGAACTATCTAAGCTGCATTAACATCAGCTACAGAGGAGAGCAACACTCGCGGCGGCGACAAATCCCTGGCCACACACCACGGGTTGCACTGCAAAGCATCCCCCATCCCCATCCAACACCGCTCCTGGGAGAGGAGAAGTCGCAGGAGGGGTCGGTGGCCAAGACCCACAGTCACCACTGCCACTGGTGACGCTCCCCAGGGACCATTCACCCTCCTTCCAACCCCCTCTACACCGGACAACCTTGCACCCGCCTGTTTCTCTTTTCATGTAGCCGACGGGGCCACGGAGCCGGGTCAAGCCAGTTACAGCAACCCCACAAAACCACTGGCCCGGTGACAAGTAACACCTTAGGCCCCGTGGGGCGCTACATTCACACACACATGTATACACCTGGCACATACACATATACACACATACATATACAGTATGTATACACAGAGTACATTCTGATGTCCTCACTGTTCTATATCTAACAGGAGCACATACATTCTGATGTCTTCACATGGAGGAGCATACACAATACTG
The DNA here is from genome assembly GCF_048569485.1 of Anomaloglossus baeobatrachus. Taxonomy (NCBI): domain Eukaryota; kingdom Metazoa; phylum Chordata; class Amphibia; order Anura; family Aromobatidae; genus Anomaloglossus; species Anomaloglossus baeobatrachus. Next base: position 290,022,605 of record NC_134358.1, read on the forward strand.
AGGGATGCTGGGGCTGCCGCTCCTCATCATCTGTGGGACAGGAGCTCATTGTGCGCTAACTCTGCATGTAGAGTTCAGTAGTGAACGTTGCATGTGTTATTGGAAATATCGGTGTTGATTTCTTTCAGGTATGGTAATATTAGTAATAGAGACCCCTATTGAGGGAAGGGAAGAGGGCTACATAGGACTGTGCACTTCAAATGCCGGGGCTGAATTTCAGTTTGCCAGGTGCTGTGTTCGCTTTTTCTTTCATTAGATCCCTCTATATGCAAAAGCACTTTGTCCTTTTTAGTACATATCTTGTTACAGGCAGCAAATTTATTTATACATGTAAAAGTTCGCCTAACGTTCATATGAAAACCTAAAACATTTGCAAAAAATAGTAATTCTTGAAATAGCATTCCAATACTTGTGACTCCCTATCTTTAAAAAAGGAAGGCAGTGCAGTGATTTTAAGTATTGTATTTAGGACAGGCTGTGTGTAAATGGCAAATGTGGTAGCTATATCTGCCCCTTCCCCAGCAGGAATCCAAAGCATGATTACCACAAATACTTCATTTGGCCACTGTACAGCATCTGGGTATGCGTATAGCATGTGTATGGCTTATTTTTGTAGATGTTGAATACCAAGAACTAGAAAGCAATAATTAAAATTACATCGCTGTTCGGATTTTTTCTTTTGTTTTTTTCTAGCTTTTTCTGAATGGTCCTTCTGGTCCTGTCAGCCTCCGCACACCAGGCATCATTACATAGCTACAATTAATTGAACTTTTTATTTATCATTTAATCTTGGTGTGTGGTATGGTTTCTTGAACAATATTTGTGATTTATTGTATGTGAACATTGTATATTAACCTCTTCCCACCTGACACAATGTCTATGGGATAGCGGGGAACCGGGGCTCCTAAGCTGTCCCTCAAGCTAAGGGACCCTATGCTATCCCTGTGATATCCCTAATCTAAGGGATAAACCCAGGGCCGTAACTACAACCGGGGCAGCCGGAGCACTGCCCCGGGGATCCAACCACCCAAGGGGCCCCAAACTGATAGTAAAAAATTGTATTTTAATACTTTATTTTCTCATAAAATACCCAGCTCCTATATTATTCGAGTTTAAGTTAATAAAAATAACGAAAAGATCCATTAAAGTGCAAGCGTAAATGTTTTTTGTTCGTTTACTTTAAATGGGGAAACGCTATTTTGCTTAGTAACAGAAGCTCTATGGCATACAGTAGACTGTTAGCTGATCGTGTGGTGTCGCGCCAGGCGGTGACTCAGCCAATAGTTCAGGCAGCGGCCGTGACGCGATGTGCACTGACACTGAGGTCTTGTTTTGAGAGGAGACAGTCTCAGCAGACACAAATATCTCTGTGACAAACCGTGAGAAGCCCTGCCCCTCTCCAGTCTGCAGGTCTATACTGCTGCGAGGGGGAGGGAGGGGAGGAGGGGGAAGTCTCCATAATCACACATTCCTCCCGGCTCCAGGTCATGCAGTATCTATCTTCTCAGTCATCTGCCTCTTATTTTCAATAATCAGAGCTGTGCACAACCTCCACTCTCCTCACAACTTGGAGGGAGCAATAGTGACTACTGCTGTACCTGTGGTCGGGGGTTGTATTTGATGTCTGGCACCTGCTGGGGGAGGCAGAAATGTCAGCTCCAGTCTCTCTCCTCCTGGAGAGAGCGGCTGGACACAGTGCACATAACCAGTGGGCAGCCGCACTGTCTCTTTGCCAGTAGGTGGCCGTGGCCATCGTATAAGACGATCCCTGACTTCTGAGAAGATTTTTAGGGGTTAAAAAGTAGTCTTATTTATACGTCGTTGCGTACGGTACTGTGATTGTGTGTGTTAAATACGGTTTATTATGAAACGAATTCGGCACCAGCCAAGTGGAAATAAAAAAAGACAGACTGCGAAACGAAGAAACTTGGAGTCTGAAAAACGTTCGAAGAACTTAGCAGCATGGCTGGATGTTGAAAACCACTCGACAGGGAATGATGATAAGAAAGGTATGTATGATTTGATTGGTTACATTTGCATGATGTCTGCAAATCTATTAAAGGTCTTGCAGAATGTGGTGAAGCCTGTGTGTTGTATAAAACAATGTGTAGCAGGCTTCACCACGTTCCGCACAACCTCTAGTAATTGAAATGTTGAGGTGCCCCACTATGAAGTTTTGCCCCGGGGCCCCAAAGTTTATAGTTACGGCACTGGTACTGAGTGCAGCGATTCGGGGAGGTGGAGTTGTGACAGATGATCACATTGGCGGTCAGGTAGACTTCATGGAAATTACAAAACTTAACCACATGGAAACTTAAGCGCTGCAGGCGCCGGTCTGTCACCGGGTGATCCTGTAAGGTGCAGTCTTGGTGGCAGCTGAGAACAGAACAAAAACATTTCTATGTTTTATATTTAGTATTTATCTTACATTGATATTTCCATCCATCCATATATCCATCCATCTATTGAATATCTGCAGTATCAATTACTAATCTTATATAATAATCTTGCATAAGGGTTAAAAAAATGAGTTTGCCGCCCTCTTACCAATACCACAGATTTGCTGTGTGAATCCCCGTTGCGACCCATTGAACTGTTTCAGGTTGTGGTAATGTGATGTAAATGTTCTTATATGTTGTCATATATCATACCGTTACCCACCTGTCCGGGTCTGGACTTTGCTCCCTATGTCCTCGTCCACTTAACCTCCTCGTGCTCCATGTTGGGTTTTGGAAGTAGCCCAGCGTGACCCCATGTAATGAACTTCCTGGGCTAGATAAGGCCTTCCAAGACACACAGTATTAGACTTTAATTTGCCTGTGGAAAGCAACCTGCGGTCTGCGGTCTTCAGAACGTCTCCTGTTTGCCTGTGGCTCATAGCACCTTTACTACCAGTCTGTGGCTTCCAGTTCAACAGTGACTTACCTGTCTGCAGTCTCCAGGACATCTTCCAAGCTGTCTGCAGATTCCTGCTCCACAGTGACTTACCTGCCTGCGGTTTCCAGTATGTCTTCTTGGCTGTCTGCGGCTTCCAGTTCCACAGTTACTTACCTGCCTGCAGTTTCTAGAACGTCTTCCTGACTGTCTGTGGCTTCCAGTTCCTCAGTTACTTACCTGCCTGCAGTTTCCTGAATGTCTTCCTGGCTATCTGCGGCTTCCAGTTCCACAGTTACATACCTGCCTGCAATTTCTAGGACATCTACCTGGCTATCTGCAGCTTACAGTTCCACAGTGACTTACCTGCAGTTTCCACTATGTCTTCCTGGCTGTCTGCGGCTTCCAGTTCCACAGTTAATTACCTGTCTGCAGTTTCTAGGACATCTTCCTGACTGTCTGCGGCTTCCAGTTCCATAGTTACTTACCTGTCTGCGGTTTCCAGGATGCCTTCCTGACTGTCTGCAGCTTCCAGTTCCTCAGTTACTTACCTGCCTGCAGTTTCCTGAATGTCTTCCTGGCTATCTGCGGCTTCCAGTTCCACAGTTACATACCTGCCTGCAATTTCTAGGACATCTACCTGGCTATCTGCAGCTTACAGTTCCACAGTGACTTACCTGCAGTTTCCACTATGTCTTCCTGGCTTTCTGCGGTTTCCAGTTCCACAGTTAATTACCTGTCTGCAGTTTCTAGGACATCTTCCTGACTGTCTGCGGCTTCCAGTTCCATAGTTACTTACCTGTCTGCGGTTTCCAGGATGCCTTCCTGACTGTCTGCAGCTTCCAGTTCCACAGTTACTTACCTGCCTGCAGTTTCTAGGACGTCTTCCTGGCTATCTGCGGCTTCCAGTTCCACAGTTACGTACCTGCCTGTGGTTTCCAGGATTTCTTTCTGGCTGTCTGTGGCTTCCAGTTTCACATTACCTACCTGCCTGTGGTTTCCAGTTTCATACTACCTGCCTGCAGTTTTCAAAATCAACTGTCTGCTTGTGGTCTCCAGTCACTTTGCTTTCTCTGCTCGTGTACCCACCTGGACCTTAGGCGGGCTTTGCACACTACGACATCGCAGGTGTGATGTCGGTGGGGTCAAATTGAAAATGACGCACTTCCGGCATCGCATGCGACATCGTAGTGTGTAAAGGCTCGATGATACGATTAACGAGCGCAAAAGTGTCGTAATCGTATCATCGGTGCAGCGTCGGCATAATCCATGATTACGCTGACGCGACAGTCCGATGTTGTTCCTCGCTCCTGCGGCAGCACACATCGCTGTGTGTGAAGCCGCAGGAGCGAGGAACATCTCCTACCGGCGTCACTGCGGCTTCCGTAGGATATGCGGAAGGAAGGAGATGGGCGGGATGTTTACATCCCACTCATCTCCGCCCCTCCGCTCCGATTGGCCGCCTGGCGTGTGACGTCGCTATGACGCCGCACGACACGCCCCCTTAACAAGGAGGCGGGTCGCCGGCCAGAGCGACGGTCGCAGGACAGGTGAGTCCATGTGAAGCTGCCGTAGCGATAATGTTCGCTATGGCAGCTATCACAAGGAAATCGCTGCTGCGACGGGGGCGGGTACTATCACGCTCGGCATCGCAGCATCGGCCTGCGATGTCGCAGCGTGCAAAGTACCCCTTAGACTTAGAGGATCTACCTCACCCAGTGAGTGCCTTAACACATACAATGTTTTATACTATTCTAACTGTTGATACAAGTATGTATACTATGACAACTGTGTAATATGTCCAGTGATGTACCACATGTGTACTATGAGGGACTGGTTTTGTGTACATCAATGCATCAATACATGTAGCACCAGGTCTAATATGCCCAAACAGTGGACCTCTAAGTAGCAGGAGTGATGTATATAGAGATAATTGTATAACATAAACAGTTAGCACACTGAGCTGCTGTGTGAGAGGCTGAATCATTGGAAGTGAAGAGTTAGTATTAGCTTTTCTCATTATGTCCCTTTGATATTTGGACAGTGTGTTGTTTGAGCTCAAAAGGAGATTACAGACAGAAGCATGAATAAGCAATAAGTCCTGACAGTAAACCACAAAGTGCCAATTGGTGTGCCACCCAAGTAAACTAGTTAGGGCTCCAGAGAAGCTTATAAGAAGTTCCTTCTTGCACTGCTGTATTCTACCCTAGGAGGAAGAGATAAGCTCACCTTGATCAAAGATCTGCCAACTACCGCCATTACAGAGAGAGGAAAGAAGCTTATTCCTGTGAGTGAAGACTATCTGCCAACAGGGCAAAAATAAAAGCCAGAAGAACGAAGATTAGATACAGCAGAAGGAAGGAAAGAAACCCACCACATCAGAGGCAGCCAGATAGTACAAGTGTCTGTGTGGAGGGACAGTGATGCAGTAACTGAGTGAGAAAGGCGAGTCATAAACCATGTAGTCAGCTATAATCGCAGATTTCTCACCCATGGTGGATGATGTTGTATTTCTTATTTGTGTCATCTATTGACCATGAAGCAGTGAGGGATTCTGTGAATATCTGCATCTCCTCATCCACTGACTCCACCACAAGCTCCACATGTAGATTGCTGTGCAGATCCACCTCATGAGGATAAAGGGTGATGGGTTCAGTGAAGCTGTCGCTCTGGTAGAGTCTCATGGAGATGTAAAAACCTTTACAGATCATGTTCTTCACTTTAGGGCTTATTTCAGCTCCAGAATGTATTGCTCTCCATTTCACATCTTACTGGGATCTCAATGCGATGGACGTCTGGGTCAGGAATCGTCCCGCAGATGTTGTTAGCGTAGAAGGTTCTACCATTCCTCATTCTGCAGAAGATGATATCAGAAGGTTAGAAGAAAAATCACAGAATATCACAGTAGCTGCTCTGTAGATACATCTATTTCTTGCTTTCTCTTCGGCTCAGTCTCTCTTGCGCACGTTTCCTTTCCTACTTTCATTTTCTCTCTTATTTTCATTCTCCACTTTCATTTCTGCCTCTGGCTCAATGGCTCAAGCTTTATTGTTGGCTCTTTCTTTCTTTCTCTTTATATCTGTCTTGTGCTATTTCTGTCTCTCACTTTTTTCTCTGTTTTTCCACTTTTATTTTTTTCTTTCTACTGCTCAGTTATCATTCTCTAATTCTCTATCTAATCTTTCTTTAATTAATTCTCTCATTCTTTCTTTCACTCTTTCCATTTTTTTTTCTTTTACTCTTTTCATTTTCTTTTTTATTATTTCTCTCTTTATTTTTTGTTCTTTCGTGTTTTCTCTTTCCTCCCTTTTAATTGCTCTCTTTTTCGTCTATCTTTTTGTCCTTCTTTCTTTCTTGTTTTTCTTTCTATCTTTGTTTGCTTCTCTTTTTTCCTGTCTCTTTTTATTTTTTATTTTTTCATGTTTTCCCTTTCCTCACTTTTAATTTTCTCTTTTTTAATTTCTTTCTCTCTTTCCTTTTTCTTATTCCATTAGTTTATTTTATTTTACATTTTTCCTTCTTATATTTTCTTTCCTTCTTTTTTCTATCTTTCCTTTCTCTTTCTTACTTTCTCGCATTTTATTTTTTCTTCTCTCGTATTTTCTCTTTCCTCACTCAATTTTCTTTCTTTTATTCTTTCTTTTTTCTATTTCTATTATTTTATTTTTTATCTTTTCTTTCTCCTTTGTTTCTTTCATTCTTTCTTAATATTTTTCTTCCCTTCTTATCTCTTTCTTCCCTTCTCTCCTTTTATTAACTGAGCTAAGTTCCTTCAGAATCCTGGGATGCAGCCAATCTAGGCCCATGGCCTTCTTCACATGGATTTTATGTAACCTAGCTTGGACCATATCTATGTCCAACCAACAGAGTATATTAGATTACATATAAAAGGCACTGGGATCAGGTACATCTGCCGAGCTTTCTTCTTTGGTATATACTGAACTATAGAACCCATTCAGTAATTCTGTCTTCGATATATCCTTAGTGACCAACTCCCCGTTACCACTAAGGCTGCTTTACACCAGAAGATCTATCGTGCGATAGATCGTCGGGGTCACGGTTTTTGTGACGCACATCCGGCATCGCTTGCGATGCCGGCCTGTGTGACACCTCCTAGCGACGCAGTATTGCTCACAAATCGTAATCGTGTACTGCTCGTTAGGTTTCATAATATCGTTTAATTTAATTGTTCATCGTTCCCGGGGTAGCACACGCCACTCCGTGTGACACCCCGGGAACGATGAACATCGATTACCTGCGACCCGCGGCTCTCGCCGGCTATGTGGAAGGAAGGAGGTGGGCGTGATGTTTACGTTCGCTCATCTCCGCCCCTCCGCTTCTATTGGCCGGCGGCCGTGTGACCTTGCTGTGATGCCAAACGTCCCTCCCACTCCAGGAAGTGGACGTTCGCCGCCCACAGCGAGGTCGGACGGGAAGTAAGTACGTGTGACGGGGGTTACCGACTTTGTGCGCCACGGGCAGCGATTTGCCCGTGACGCAAAAAGGACGGGGGCGGGTACGATCGATTGTGAAATTGCACAATCGGACGTACCGTGTAAAGCAGCCTTTAGTCATGATGCAACTCAACTGTGCAAATATAATTTTTTGCTACAATATATTACCATGTTTCCCCGAAAATAAGACACTGTCATATTATTTTTTGCCTCAAAAAATGTTCCAGGGCTTATTTTCAGGGTAGGGCTTATTTTTGGTGAAACACAGGTAAGTTTACCCCCAAAAGAAGGCAGACACCCCCCCTGGAAAATCATGCTTACCAGACCTTGCACATCTATGTTGCTCCCAAGTCCTCCTACATTCCTCAGCCGACACTCCCAGTAGGTCCTCGATGAGTTCCACAGTGTTAAAGCCGGCCAGAAGCAGTATGATATTACTGGAAGTGTGTGTGTGTGTGTGTGTGTGTGTGTGTGTGATGTTACTGCAATCGGATGCGTGTGTGAGAGAGAGCAGAGGGATCCTGGACCTGATGTGTGTGTGTGTGTGTGTGTGTGTGTGAACTGTCAGCAATGCAGATCTCTGTGGGAGAGCTATCGGCAACTACCAGCTGTAGCTGTTTTCAGTCTGGTGAGTGTGACTTTTTTTTTTGCGAGGGCTGTCTGCTTCCTTTTGGGGCTGTCTTCTCTCTTTTGGGTCTGCTTTCTCTCTTTTAGGTCTGTCTTCTCTCTTTTGGGTCTGTCTTCTCTCTTTTGGGTTTGTCCTAGTCTTTTGGGTCTGTCTTTTCTTTTCTGGGTCTGTTTTCTCTCTTTTGTGTCTGTCTTCACTCTTTTGGTCTGTCTTCTCTCTTTAGGGGCTGTCTTTTCTCTTTTGTGTCTGACTTCTCTTGTCACATCACCACCGAAATCCGCTCCTGCGTCTTCTGTTTTGATCACCAGGCAACGTTGTGTTCCCACCATGGATAGTGCTGGTGATAGTAGCTGAGTCAGTGCCAGTGGCTCTGGTGGGTGCAGGCTCCGCTCTTCCACTAAGCTGGATTTCCCTGGGACCTGCAGTACCACTAGCTGGCTGTAGGTGCCATGTGTCTACCAGCTGACGTTACCACCATTCAGCTACAACCAAAAGGAATACACCACACCCTTCTAATTTCCCTCCTGTCTGCTGGTCACTGCCAGATATAGTTTTGAATTTCTGCTATCTGGCTCCCTCTCTCTTCAGTATAGTGATTCCTGTGTTGACTTCTGCCTGTTCTCTGACTACCCTCCTGCCTGCCGTTTTTGTACCTCACTTCCAGATCCAGATTTGATCTTTGCCTGGTTTCCTGACTATGTCCTAGTCTGTTGATTTTGTCCCTGTTCTGCATCTCCTGGTTTGACCCTGCTGGACTACTACTCTAATCTGTAAAAAATAGCAAAAACCCAAGCACTCAAAGGAAGAAAAGAGGAATTGTTTTGATGCAAGTGTTTTATTGACAAACTGCAAAAAATGGGTACCCTGACAGGAGCAACACCCAACGTTTTGGTTATGACACCTTTATCAAGGTAGTTGCCTACAAAGGTTAAAAATACATAGTGAATACCTACAAGTGAAAAATATACATAAATATATACAAACCGGATAGACGCATGCTTAATGTAAAGATGCTATGTCGCACGCATTCACATGCGTTTCATCTGTGCGTTCCACATGGCCACACCGGAAGTGATGTAGTTAACCTCACTTCCTATATAATGGCGCTCCCCACCTAATTTTTAACCTTCATTTTCAGGCATCCTTTTCTCCACATCTTTGCTCTCTCCCAGCCTACCACCATTACTCTGGTATGTAGTTCTTTTCTCCCTGTGCTTCACTGTTTAATTCATGTATCTTATCCTAGATTAGTTATGAGGCTTTGCCATATGATGCACACTGGTAATAAACCTGAATGCTATGAACTTCATATGCATAACTTGACATCATCATTACTGTGGACAATTTCTGTTTATGTTCATTTCTTCCATTATTAGTACATGCTTGTTTAACATATGTATTCTCTATACACTAGACACTGTATACTGCAAAATGTGATGCTCTCCACCTAACTTCAGTGACGGTTGTCCAAGAGGACCAGTGCGACATAGCATCTTTACATTAAGTATGTGTCTATCTTGTACATATTTGTATATATTTATGTATATTTTCACTTGTAGATATTCACAATGTATTTTTAACCTTTGCAGGCAACTACCTTGATAAAGGTGTCATAACCGAAACGTCGGGTGTTGCTACTGTCAGGGTTCACACTTTTTGCAGTTTGACAATAAATAACTTGCATCAAAACAATTCCTCTCCTCTTCCTTTGAGTGCTTGGGTTTTTGCTTTTTTTTTCTGGGTGGTAGTACCCACCTCTGGTGGGGGGTGCCTCTTCGCGTGCTTTTCGGGGTGCTGCCCATGACAGCACGTCCCCTTTTTTTCCTGCACCAAATGGTTAATGGTGGTCGTTGTTTTTCAATAACAGTTTTACACAGTCTTTGAAGGCACACAGTACCTGTTGGTTGCAAGCACGAAATCCTGTTCATAACGCCAAGTTGACGCTCTCACTGGGCCTGGGGTTTTACTCGTCACTGGGCCGGTGGTGGAGAGGGATCTCACAGTGGCCTGGCCCGGTTCCGTGGTCCCATCAGTGTCAATAAAAATGGGGATGAGGATGTTGGGAATAGTTGTCTCATGATGCCACCTGTGGTATGCGGCTATGAGGGGAGCCACCGCTGTGGTGGGTCTCTCTCTTTTAGGGCCAATGATAACGCAGCTCGGGTGTTTCAGCTTTCTACAGGTAGAGCTAGGCCCCAGGGAGGATGAAGGTGGTGGTAGTAGCCGATGGCGTCGGAGCGTGGAACACCGGCGCTGGCGATGATGGGATGACACAAGGACTGCGGTTCAAGTTCTTTTTACTCACTGTACTGTCACCTTTGGAGCTCCGGTTTCCGCTGTGATGGATCCCAGTCGATCCCGGATAGTTCAGAGGTCACCACCGGTGTTCCCACTGTGTGTCTTTGCTGGCAAGGAGCCCTCAACCCCAATGTCTGGTTTATGGAACGGGCTGTGTGTGCTTGCTGCACGCTACGTGGACCCTGGTATCCCTTTTCTCTTATGGAGAGCCTGGGCTGAGCTTCCTGCTCCAAGGCTCAGGCCCCGTGGTGCTTCCTAAATGTGATCATGCCTGGACCGAAGTCCTGACTTGCTTCCTGTCTGCTGGGTGCAAACTTGACTGACACTGTGTGTGTGTTGCTCCTACTTCTCCCCCCAGTGGTGCCCACCCCACAGTTGGTTGTCCTAGTGACTGGAAAGTCCCATACCTCGTGATGGCCACTCCTGCCCAGTCCCAGTGGAAAAGCACCTAAACTGTGTGTTGTGTGAATGTGATGAACACCAGCGATTAACCTCCTCTATACCCGAGATGAGTGGATGAGTATTTCACCTTTAGTGAGATGCAATACCCTGTGGTGACTGAAGCCTCAGTGGTGCCACAGATGCATTGGACTTTGATTTGACTATAAAGTTTGTGCTTCTTATCTTACTGTAAATACTTTTATGCCAAAACAGACAAAAGTTTTCTCTACCGGCCAACCCAAAAAATATTTGCTTATGGAGCACAGAGGTGTCTTCATCAGGTAAATATACAAATGAAACAAAAGCTCATTTCCGGATTATCAGCTGAATAAATAGGCCGCCACTAAGGAGCAAAACGTTGTCCATCAGGTGACAGATGATGGTGCAGATGATTGTCCTGTGCTAGAGTTATTGAGAATTGATTCACAAGATCCGGTCTATTGTCAGTAATCAGAGAATCATCAGTAATCTGAGAGTCCTGAGATCCGCGGAGGAAGGGGACGGTTCTCAGGGCATCAAGCGGCCACAGATTACTGACATGGCCGATATACTGGGTCGTACAAATCGATTTGTACCAACTGTATTCTGTGCGCCTGGAAGTGCGATGATCGGCCAGTCTAGAAAGACCAGACCAATAAATGACGGACGACCGACTTTAAGTGGCCGATCAGCGGTTGTTTAACAGACATGATTGGCCATTGTAAGCGCACTGTGCTTTCCACTGCCTATAAGACTGTATGCAGATGAGAACAACTGGACTCATCATTCCCATAGCTCACAATTACTGGCTGATTGGCCACCAGTGATACACTTTATATTAGGGCTACACAGTGGCATCTGCGGGCGACATCTACATCATGCATCTCATTGCTACATTGAAAGACAAATGTTTCCAAATGTGTTTGATTTTCTGTTTTTCTTTATTGCAGGAAAATAAAGGAGACACAAAGTTATATGTATAATATTCTACCTTTTATTACTACCATATGTACTCTACTTATAAATGTGAGGTTCTTAGTGCACATTTTAACCAAATTGTGCAAGCCCATCTGCCAACGACAAGGCGAACTCATCAGATGGGGCCCTACACTAACCTATTTATTGTATTAATAATATTCTTATTATTATCCTAGTAATCTATTCATTACTATTACAATATTATTATACTTATTATTACTATCATTACTCTAGTGCTATAATATCACTAGAATTAAAGCTGTTGATCCAGAAAAAGGCGAAAACCCACACATTCAGCCAATTTGTGTCAAGGGGAAAAATTCCTTCTCGACCCCGGGAAAAGGCGATCAGTCCGAGAACCCTGGATCAATCCTGCTGGTGCCTAATAATGTTATATTATGTTATTATTATATTATTCCTAATAATAATGCAATTTTATAATTTATATTACTATTATTTTTTAAAATACTATATCTATCCTTTTTAACGTATTATTTCTATTATTATTATTATATTAATATTTCTATTATTTCTCTACTTACAATTAATTAGATCCCTATTCCTAAAGTTGTTGATCCAGAAGAAGGCAAAAAACCCCGGACACATTCAGCAAATTTGTGTCTCAGGGGGAAAAATTCCTTCTCAAACCCGGAAAAAGGCGATCAGTCCGAGGACCCGGGATCAAATCCCCTAATACCTATTTATTATATACTAATTATTCTAGTCATTACTATAAATTTTGTATTATTATTATTACTGCTACTATTATAACTATTATTTATGCTATTTTTAGTTTGTTGCTATTTTACTGAAATTATTTCTATTCTATTATTATTATTTTACTCTGTAATATTTTATTCTAGATATCTTTGGATTATTGCTATTTTATTATTACTACTATTACTAACATTTGTATTGATATTTTACTAAAATTATAACTTAGATTCCTACTCCTAAAGCTGTTGATGCAGAAGAAGGCAAAAACCCCTGGACACATTCAGTCAATTTGTGTCTCAGGGGGAAAAATTCCTTCTCGACCCCGAAAAAAGGCGATCCGTCTGAGAACCCTGGATCAACAGCTGCTGAGATTATTTTTATGGCTCTAATTATCATTATTATACAATTAATGTTAGAGTTATTGCTCTTATTATTATTATGATATTAGACACTATATTACTGCTCCTATTATATAAGTCTTTTTAATGTTTTTACTACATTTTTCACCTATTTCTAAACCTAATAATTACTATTTTATGGGGTTTTTTTTATTATTATTATTATTCTTACCAGATTTTATGCTGTTGATGTTCTTACAGCTTGTATGTTGGGGCCACACATTCCATCAGCGTCTCATCACTTTGAGGAGGATGATCCACATGGTGCTGATGTATTTGTACATGGAATGCTGGCGGATCATCTGTCTACGCGCCGGCTGGTTCTGAACTTGTTGTCCCCATGCCAGCTGGTTCTGCACTTGTTTCTGTGGTGGCAGGTTCTGACCTCGTTGTCTCTGTGCCAGCTAGTTCTGACCTCGTTGTCTCTGTGTCAGCTGGTTCTGACCTCGTTGTCTCTGTGCCGGCTGGTTCTCACCTCGTCTCTGTGCCAGTTGGTTCTGACCTTGTTGTCTCTGTGCCGGCTGGTGCTGACCTCGTTGTCTCTGTGCCAGCTAGTTCTGACCTCGTTGTCTCTGTACCGGCTGGTTCTGACCTTATTGTCTCTGTGCCGGCTGGTTCTGACCTCGTTGTCTGTGTTCCGGCTATTTCTGAACTCGTTTCTGTGCTGGCTGGTTCTGATCTCATTGTTTCTGTGCCAGCTGGTTCTAATCTCATTGTCTCTGTGCCTCGGCTGGTTCTGAACTCGTTGACTCTGTGCCGGCTGGTTCTGAACTCGTTGACTCTGTGCTGGCTGGTTCTGAACTCGTTGACTCTGTACCGGCTGTTTCTGAACTTGTTGTCTCCATGCTGGCTGGTTCTGAACTGGTTGTTTCTGTGTCGGCTGGTTCTGAAGTCATTGTCTCTTTGCCGGCTGGTTCTGAACTGGTTGTTTCTGTGCCGGCTGGTTCTGAACTTGTTGTCTCTTTGCCGGCCAGATCTGAAGTCTTTGTCTCTTTGCCGGCTGGATCTGAACGCTTGTTGTCATATTTTGCACCAATCCTCGTTTAATTTCTGAAATTTTTTTTTCTTTCTTCTTAGTGTCTTCTTTCTATCTTCTTCCAGGTCTTTCACCTCCCAATAATCCATAGGTTCGGATATCACCACTTCATTCCACTGCTCTGGTGTCTTCTTAGTGTCTTCTTTCTCACTTTCTTCCTGGTCTGTCACTTCCATTGGTTCCGGTATCTCCTCTTCATTCTAGTGCTCTGGCATCACTGATGGCGGCTCTGGTGTCACTGATTGCGGCTCAGGTCTTTTTTCATATAAAGGAAAGGGAAGATATTTTTCCTGGGCTTTGCGGTTGGTCGGCATCAGGCGCTAAGAAAAGAAGAGTCAGTTAATTGTCTGCTGAGATGTTCCTTTACATCTATGGACAGAACATGAGGACATAATATGCAGTGCGATCAGTCACCTCTATCTTGAAGATCGATGATGGGAGGAATCTGGTGCAATAGATGAGTAGTTGGTTTTCTGCCTCCTCCTTGGTGCTGGGAGAAGCTGGAGAGAAAACACAAGCAGAAAATGGGTTCAATCATACAATGTCCAGAGATCCTTAAAATTACAGGAAAATTCCTTTAGCCCAAATCACCATGACCTGCTGGATTCTGAATGATTCTGTGCACAGAAAATCACACAAATTACTAAGAAAAACTATATGCTAACTGACAATGTGCTGTAATTCTGTGCTGGACTAATACATGTTATGGATTATTAAATGTGATGGTAGATGTCCTAAAGAAAACAGAATCTGGTGAGTGTCCACTTATCACTCATCAGGGATGGACAATAGGACGAGGGTCCATGTATAATAAAGCTGCGGATCTCCAGAGAGCTGGATAGAAGAAATGCAGCGATCTGTCCTCTATCTGTCTATCCCTCTATCTATCCCTCTATTTATTCTTCTATCTACTATCTATCTCAGAAGGAAATGTTGTTTTGGTTTTTTTTTTGTTTTTTTTTCCAACATGCTTTATTGCATTGAATGCAATGAAGCACATGTACCAACCCGCACGTGGCAAAACCGCGGCAATACCGTGAACAATACCGTGGGAAAACCGCGGCAAACCGCATGCGGTTTTCGGGTGCGGTTTGCCGCGGTTTTTACCGCGGGTGCGGTAATCTTTCAATGCCTGCGGAATTTTCTTGCCCACATAACGTAGTTATATTCTTGTACATAGGGAGCAGTATTATAGTAGTTATATTCTTGTACATAAGAGCAGTATTATAGTAGTTATGTTCTTGTACATAAAGGGCAGTGTTATAGTAGTTATATTCTTGTACATAGGAGCAGTATTATAGCAGTTATATTCTTGTACATAGGAGCAGTATTATAATAGTTATATTCTTGTACATAGGGGGCTGTATTATAGGAGTTATATAGTTGTATATAAAAGGCAGTATTAATGTAATATTACTATTTTATAAAACTTTTTTATGGTAATTACATATTTGCTGATGGCAGTGCTATGTTATGGTTTGATGGTTTTGTTCTGCTGCTTTCTTTGCCATCCTTCCTCTTCTGTCACTCTCTCCTTTTCTTAGTGTTCCTCAGAGTTCCTGATTTGCTGACAGCTCTGTCACAAGGTGTCTTATAAATAAACATCGCACGTTTGTCACCTGCGATAGCAGCTTTGTCATGTTACTTCTAAAACCACCAGAATGGTCCTATCATAATAGAGGATAAAAGCTGCTAATCCCTATATACAAGTGATGCAAATAATGCTGCTAAGACAAATAGCGACCATAATCCTTAAAATTTTTACACCTTATATAATAATGTAATATAACTAAACTGACAATTGGGCGTTATCCCTGGTTAAAAGAGTGTGGAGTGGTAAAAGGTCTTTATTTTTGCCAAGGTTACCAAGATGCCATTCATTTTTAAGTCACCTACACTCTGAAAAGCACCTTGTCTAGATAAAATAATTTGTCCCTTATCAACAGGACAGGTTATGATTAGTGACGAGCTAGCACTACCGTGCTTGTGCTCGTAATACTTGTAACAAGCAGTTAGACGCTTGGTTGGGAGCGACCCAAGCACCCAAACATAATGGAAATCAATGAGGACCTCGAGCATTTCTTCTGAAGATTTCCTGAAAAAAAATCTCAATTCCCCAATTACACCATGTTCCAAATTATTATGCAAATTGGATTTAAGTTTTCATAGCGATTATTTTTTTTTTTCTTTTCAATGAAACTCATTGATGGTATTGTGTCTCAGGATTTTTTGGGTCAGTGAAATCAGTCTTAGATACCTGTGATAATTAGTTTGCCAGGTGAGCCCAATAAAAGGAAAACTGGATGTTCCTCAATATTAAGCAGGCCACAGTTTTCAATTAACATGGGAAAGAAAAAGGATTAGTGATGAGCGAGTACTAAAAAGCTCGGGTGCTCGAAGCTCGGGCCGAGCCTCCCAAGATACTCGTGTACTCGGCCCGAGCAACGAGCCCAATGTTATCCTATGGGAGACCCGAGTATTTTTGTGAAATGACCCCCCGGCAGCATGTAGAAACCCTAAAAATGTCACAAAAGTCTCAGAAGAGTGCTCAAATGACATGGCATCAGCATGGGGAAAACCCCTTGAAGCATTTATCACTCAAAAGTCACAGCTCTGAACAATTTTGTCCGAGTTTTACGCCATTTTTACGGACTCACCAGAAAACCTTCCAAAATGACACCAAAATGAATTTTCATGGCGGAAATGTTAAGGGCACATACCCAATAGTGAGATAGAGCTGGTGTATGTTACTTTTTGAGATTAATACATGAAAGATTTTACGTAAAACATTGTGTGGCACTCCGATGTCCAAAACGCACGTTTTGTGCTTTTTACTAACGATGTCGGTCATTTTTTTTTTCATTCTATCTCCCGTCGGTCGGTCTCGCTCTGTCTTGTCTGTCCCCCTCTCACAGTCTGTCGGTCAGTCCCCCCCCTCTCTCTTACTTACCGTTCCCCGATCACCGGCGCGGCGCTGCACGGCTGTTCACTAAACTCCGGTGGCTTTTCC
Source organism: Anomaloglossus baeobatrachus (assembly GCF_048569485.1). NCBI lineage: Eukaryota > Metazoa > Chordata > Amphibia > Anura > Aromobatidae > Anomaloglossus > Anomaloglossus baeobatrachus. The sequence goes on from NC_134358.1 coordinate 290,039,418, forward strand.
TCTTTTGAAAAAGCCGGCCGCTCATTAATCAATCTCGTATTCTCTGCTTTCCTGCTTTTCGGCGCCTATGATTGGTTGCAGTGAGACATGCCCCCCACACTGAGTGACAGGTGTCACACTGCACCCAATCACAGCAGCTGGTGTGTGTGTGTATACTGTGCAGTGAAATAAATAATTAAATAATTAAAAAAAACGGCGTGCGGTCCCCCCAATTTTAATACCAGCCAGATAAAGCCATACGGCTGAAGGCTGGTATTCTCAGGATGGGGAGCTCCACGTTATGGGGAGCCCCCCACCCTAACAATATCAGTCAGCAGCCGCCCAGAATTGCCGCATACATTATATGCGACAGTTCTGGGGCTGTACCCGGCTCTTCCCGATTTACCCTAGTGCGTTGGCAAATCGGGGTAATAAGGAGTTAATGGCAGCCCATAGCTGCCACTAAATCCTAGATTAATCATGTCAGGCGTCTCCCCGAGATTCCTTCCATGATTAATCTGTAAATTACAGTTAAAAAACACACACACCCGAAAAAATCATTTATTAGAAATAAAAAACACTAACAAAGTCCCTCATTACCAATTTATTAACCCCGACAAACCCTCCATGTCCGGCGTACTCCACAGTCCTCCAGCGTCGCGTCCAGCTCTGCTGCATGGAAGTGACAGGAGCTGCAGAATACACCGCCGCTCCGGTCACCTCCACGCAGCTAATGAGATGAGTATAGCGATCAGCTGAGCTGTCACTGAGGTTACCTGGATCCAACGGTGGATGCAGCGGTGGCCGCGGGTAACCTCAGTGACAGCTCAGCTGATCGCGCTACTCACCGCCGCTCCGGTCAGCTCCATGCACCAACTGAGGTGAGTATAGCGATCAGCTGCTGTCACTGAGGTTAATCGCGGCCATCCAGCGGTGGCCGGGAGTTACCTGACTGACAGCAGCTGATCACGCTATTCCCTTCATTAGCTGCGTGGAGGTGACCGGAGCGGCGGTGTCTTCTGCAGCTCCTGTCACTTCCATGCAGCAGAGCTGGACGCGACGCCGGAGTCCGTGGAGTACGCCGGACATGGAGGGTTTGTCGGGGTTAATAAATTGGTAATGAGGGACTTTGTTAGTGTTTTTTATTTCTAATAAAGGATTTTTCGGGTGTGTGTGTTTTTTAACTGTAATTTACAGATTAATCATGGAAGGTATCTCGGGGAGACGCCTGACATGATTAATCTAGGCTTTAGTGGCAGCTATGGGCTGCCATTAACTCCTTATTACCCCGATTTGCCAACGCACTAGGGTAAATCGGGAAGAGCCGGGTACAGCCCCAGAACTGTCGCATATAATGTATGCGGCAATTCTGGGCAGCTGCTGACTGATATTGTTAGGGTGGGGGGCTCCCCATAACGTGGGGCTCCCCATCCTGAGAATACCAGCCTTCAGCTGTATGGCTTTATCTGGCTGGTATTAAAATTGGGGGGGACCGCACGCCGTTTTTTTTAATTATTTATTTATTTATTTTACTGCACAGTATAGACCCGCCCACCGGCTGCTGTGATTGGGTGCAGTGAGACACCTGTCACTCAGCGTGGGGGCGTGTCTCACTGCAACCAATCATAGGCGCCTGTGGGCGTGGAAAGCAGGGAATATGAGATGGCTGTGTACAGAGCACAGCGCGCCCGCCGGTATAAAGGCTCGGTCACGCTGTGCGGGCCGGCCAATCACTGCAATTCCACAACTAACAGGGCTGTGGCATTGCAGTGGTCTGCAAGCCAATCCCTGCATGAGGGCTGGCTCTCAAAAGAGCGCCAACATGCAGGGATGAAGACCACGAGTAAAGCACGAGTATTGCAAAATTACTCGGTACCCGCCGAGTAGCCCGAGTACAGTGATACTCGTGCGAGTACCGAGTAGTAACAAGCATACTCGCTCATCACTAAAAAGGATCTCTCTGCTGCCAAAAAGCATCAAATAGTGCAATGCCTTAGACAAGGGCTGAAAACAAATATTTCACAAAAACTTAAGCGTGATCATCGTACTGTGAAGAGATTTGTGCTGGGCCGTAGCTACAACCGGGGCAGCCGGGGCACTGCCCCGGGGCCCCAACCACCCAAGGGGCCCCAAACTGATGGTAAAAAATTGTATTTTAATACTTTAATTTCTCATAAAATACCCAGCTCCTATATTATTCGATAAATATTTTTATTATTATATATACGATAATATATTATTTGTTTAAAGTTAATAAAAATAACAAAAAGATCCATGAAAGTGCAAGCGTAAATGTTTTTTGTTCGTTTACTTTAAACGGGGAACGCCATTTTGCTTAGTAACAGGAGTTCTATGGCAGACAGTAGACTGTTAGCTGATCGTGTGGTGTCGCGCCAGGCGGTGACTCAGCCAATAGTTCAGGCAGCGGCACTGAGATCTTGTTTGACAGTCTCAGCAGACACAAATATCTCTGTGACAAACTGTGGGAAGCCCTGCCCCTCTCCAGTCTGCAGGTCTATACTGCTGCGAGGGGGAGGGAGGGGAGGAGGGGGAAGTCTCCATAATCTCACATTCCTCCCAGCTCCGGGTCATGCAGTATCTATCTTCTCAGTCATCTGCCTCTTGTTTTCAATAATCAGAGCTGTGTACAACCCCCACTCTCCTCACAACCGGGAGGGAGCAATAGTGACTGCTGCTGTACCTGTGGTCGGGGGTTGTATTTGATGTCTGGCACCTGCTGGGGGAGGCAGAAATGTCAGCTCCAGTCTCTCTCCTCCTGGAGAGAGCGGCTGGACACAGTGCACATATCCAGTGGGCAGCCGCACTGTCTCTTTGCCAGTAGGTGGCCGTGGCGCCATGTACCTGGCGTATAAGAGGACCTCTGACTTCTGAGAAGATTTTCAGGGGTTAAAAAGTATTCTTATTTATACGCCGTCACCGGAAAATATCGTACTGTGATTGTGTGTTAATAAAACGGTTTTATTATGAAACGAATTCTGCACCAGCCAAGTGGAAATAAAAAAAGACAGACTGCGAAAAGAAGAAACTTGGAGGCTGAAAAAAGTTTGAAGAACTTAGCAGCATGGCTGGATGTTGAAAACCACTCGACAGGGAATGATGATAAGAAAGGTATGTATGATTTGATTGGTTACATTTGAATGATGTTTGCAAATCTATTAAAGGTCTTGCAGAACGTGGTGAAGTCTGTGTGTTGTATACAACAGTGCGTAGCAGGCTTCACCACGTTCCGCACAACCTCTAGTAATTGAAATGTTGAGGTGCCCCACTATGAAGTTTTACCCCCTGGCCCCGAAGTTTATAGTTACAGTACTGGATAAACCGATAGTGTAGAGGCCTGAGTCTCCTTTCTGGCCCTCGTCCAGACCAGTCATGATCTGATTCCCTCCCAGGGAGGGACCAGACAGGAGTGTTTTTAAACCACAGACAAGGGTAAATCCAAAACCCTGTCAGACAGTACGTACACAAAAAGGTAAAGATAATAAGAGATTCAGGAGGAAAAACAAGATCATCAGGGGTAAACTCTGCAACCGTTCCAAGCAATAGGCACACGTAAAGCACAACTTTCACACAGTCTGGGACACCACATCTCACAGACCAACATAGAATAAACTATAGCTGGCATGGGTAGAAGAATTCCCCCAGCATAAATAGAAGGGGTGCAGCTGTGATAGGTCCCCACAACATGTGATTAAAGGAGCAAGAAGACTAACAAAGATTAACTCTTGCTAGCCTGCCTATGTATCAGCAAGTCAATGCCCGAGTCTGCCTGTGTTGTTCCCAGACACCTGAGAAAGCATCGAATGGAGTGTCAGAATTTGTAATCTGAGCAAAGGCCACCATGACTGTTGGCAAAGTTTGTGCAACACTCCATGTGACAATGCCATTCTCCTTCCTTACCAGGTTACCATAACATTTACCATATGCATTTTTTAAGCCAGCATCAGTTGGAATGAAAAGATAAAAAATGATAACATTTTTACTATAATATTGTTTTAGCCTCAATTTATTTAATATTCACAAGAGGTAACAGGAGAAAATGTATCACACAATTTGTTACATAATTTATTCCAAATTCGGCTATACATCATATTAGGATGGAAATTACTGTTTGGATATGCTTAAGGGCTATGAAGTAAAGGAGCGCATTTTATCTTTTGGAGCGCAAATTTGGATGAAATTTATTGCGGACACCATGCCGCCTTTACAGAATCCCTTTACACCATACCTTACAAGTGACAGCAGTTGGGAAACTAAATACTGTAAGGGTATGATCTAGATGTGTTGTGAGAATTTTTAATCCACTGGTGCTATGACAATGAAAAATTACATTGGTACTAAAATGTTTCTGTAGCTCTTTTATTTTTAATTTTCACATGTAGTAATAGGAGAAGATGGACTCCACAATTTGTTAAAGTATTTTTCATGAAAGTGAAAATTTCTCAAATGTGGTTGAAAATAGTTTGGGCACATGGCAGAGCTCGGAGGGGAAGGAGCGCTATTCACCTTTTCTAGCACAATTTTAATTGGAATAAATTGTGGACAACATGTCACATTTGAAGAACCCCTGAGGTGCTAACACAGCAGAAAACCCAATGAATATCCCAATTTTGAATAGTACAACCCTCAAGGGATTCATCTAGGTGTGTACTGAGCAACTTGAACTCACAGATGCTTTGCAGAATTTTATTGGGCAATGAAACAGAAAAAATACTTATTTTTTTCCAATAAAATGTTGCTCCAGTCTAAAAAATTTAATATTTGCAAAACGGGTAACAAAAAAAAATTTGTTATGCAATTTTCCTCTGACTACATCATGCAATATGTAGTGAGAAACTGCTATTTGGGCACACGACAGGTCTCAGAAGAGAAGAATGTGGGTAATGGCACATTAGTAGAGCTCCTGAGATGCCAAAACAACAGAAAATCCTCCATAAGGACCTGATTTTATTTATTCTTCTTAATGCTGTGATAAAGCAACTTTTTTCTTTGGATCAGTATCATTACAGCAATACCAATATTTGTATCAGGGGTTTCTTATGTTTTGGTACTTTTAGTCACTAAAAACACAAGAAAATAAATTTTTTGTAATACCAATACCGTCGGTTGTGTGTCAAGGGGAAATCGCTGCCCGTGGCGCACAACATCGCTTACACCCATCACATGGACTTACCTTCCCTGCAAGGGGTGCAGTTCGTGCGGAGTCATAGCAACGTCACACGGCAGCTTTCCAATAGAAGCGGAGGGGCGGAGATGAGCGGCCGGAACATGCCGCCAACCTACTTTCTCATTTCCGGTGGACACAGGTAAGGAGATGTTCGTCGTTCCTGCGGTGTCACACATACCGATGTGTGGTGCCGCAGGAACAACGAACAGCCAGCGGCATGCACCACCAACGATATTATGAAAAATAGCGACGTGTCAACGATCAATGATTTTTGACATTTTTGAGATCGTTGCTCCTAGCTGTCACACGCTGCGGTGTCGCTAATGACGCTGGATGTGCGTCACAAACACCGTGACCCTGACGATATATCGTTAGCGATGTCGCAGCGTGTAAAGCACCCTTATGTTTCTGCTGCATGATCTTGTTTTTATCTGGGATAAATTTAAGTTTTTATTCCTACCATTTTGTGATATATAATAATTTTTTGATTGCTTTATTTTCTGATTTTTGGAAGACATAATGAACAAATCAACATCAATTCAGAAATTGTTTATATTATTTTTTACACTATTTACTGGGGGGTGAAAATGATCAGGAAACTTTATTCAGTGGGTCAAATCAATTACAGTGATTCCAGATCAATGTTTTTTTTTATGTTTTATGTTTTTGCACATTAAAAACAATTATTTAAAAAGTATTTTAATATTGCCAGCCATAACTTTATACATTTTTTATTTTCTTCTGACAGAGGTGTGTGGGCAGTCTGATTTTACACGTCAGGAATTGACATTTCCAGTGATACCATTTTTCTTTACATACTTTTTGATCTTGTTTCCACTTTTTGTGTTGCAGTATGATGAAAAACAGCTTTTCTTGCTGTGTTTTCTTTATTCTTTTTATGCAGTGTTCACCATAATGGCTAAAAGAGTGGTAATTTCATATATTGGGTCATTATGGATGCAGTGATACCAAATATGTGTATTTTTAGTTTATTTTTGTTTTAACAAATTTAAATGGCAAAATATTTTTGCATGATTTTTTTTTGTTTTTTTGTGTTTTTTTTAATTATTACATTTTAGCATTTTTTCACTAAGTTTTATATTTATTCACCACTGAATACTCTGCTTTTTGGCTAAATACCATTGAATACTCATGAATAGTAGCATATTAGGCCTGTCAGTGCTACAGTTACAGAGTCTGACAAGCCACGTTATCTAGTGAGTTGATACACACGGCACTTCTGGGGTGGTTCTCAAGTAGGGACCAAAACCATCTCAAGTAGATGTAGAAACTTGACACTCAAGATAAATCCCACATAGACAGAGGTGGACACCGTGTCATACCCAGTTACGCCATTTGCCAAGTTGCTATACCATCTGCACATACACTGATCTTTGACCGAAACGTCTGTGTTTGTGCTGGTCCTACAAGTTCTTCTGAATAAAAGACCACTATTCACATTTATCTTGAGTGCCAAGTTTCTACATCTACTTAAGCCACATTACCTGGCAGACCCAAAGGTCATAGTTTGACCTCTAGCTGCCATAACAACCATCAGCACCCCATAATTGCATCGAGAGTGGGTTAATGGGGTGAGAGATGGAGCCCCCTAATTCTCACACCAATCTAGATACTGAGGCCATTATTGATTGTGGTATCTAGAAGGTTAAACATCCTAGTTGTTGCAGCAGGAGGTTGGCTGCTAGTTTAGCGATCATGCCGGGGACAGCTCCCCTGGATGTACTAGTACAAACATTTGCAGGAACTCCTTCCCAAATTAGACATATCATTTTGGTCTGTTTCAGGAAGGGGTTCAGATAATACTTGATTCCCAGACTTCTCAAAACTCATTTAGCATTGTTCAAAAACATCTGTAAGATTGTTCATAATTTCACAAACCTTTTGCTAAAAACAACAGAACATTTATAGAAACTAAAACAAATGTAATCCAAAATATCTGCAAAACTGCCAAGCTTCATCCAAATCTAAGTTATTTTCCAAGCCACCAATAAACACATTTTAACCTTGAATTCTCTCTGGAACATAGCTATGTCTAGTATAGGAGCCCTAGACAAAACATGAGTGTGATAATGCTAACTGTCAAGAAGACAATGCTAATAAGACGACAAATTCTAAGGTCTCCCCTCACTGGAAACCTAACGATCCCCCCACACTAGCTTACACACGTATTAGGGAAATACGGGCCCAATTCATTTTTTAGCATTGTATTTGTTGCTGTTTGTTGTGACAAACTATTTAATGTTACGCACGTGGTTCATTAATTTTTGTCTTCAGCCTCTTTTGCAACTTTTTAAAGCAAGAATTATAAATTTTCTGCTAAAATGTCATAAAATGTGAGCAAACAATCCAGGCGTACATAAAATCAGCACAAGGATGGACTGGAGTGCTTGGGCACAAATATGTGATGACTTTGTAAACATTTGTAAGGTGATGAATCAGTTAAAAACAATTTGAAACCCAAAATCTTGTTCACTATGGCCAACATTAAAAAGTAACAAGCAAACACATCTAGAATAAGCTTTAAAAAAGGCCACAAATTGAATGGAATAATTAGGCGGACATAAAAACTAGACAAACAAAACTGACAAAAGGGCATAAACAAAATAATAAATTGGGCCCTTCATCTTGCATCATTCATTTCCATTCTTTGGCTTTTCTACTTATGTGCCTTTTTATATTAAACTGGACACCAGAATTTGTATATAAAAGTATGGATACATAAAGGAGAATGTGTTTTCCCAACATGCAGTCTTATTGTTTTGCCTAAGCCACGCTACAGCTACCACAAGCATTACATAGCTAAACATTTCAGCCACAATACATTGTTTTTGTTTTCTTATTGGGCTTACTAAATTTGTTTAAAGTTCACTGTGTGAAAAAATAGGAACTTTCTGGTCTTATTTAACTGCAAAGTCCTTGAATTATTTAAATACTCAATACTTGTTGAATTACCATTTAAAGGAGTTTTTGGGCTTCAGACTAATTTTTATAGTCAATGTATATGAATGCACTGAATTGCTGACAGTATACAATTTATACAGTGTCACAATTCCCCTAGATTCCCAGTACACAATCTCCAGTCATGAATAATGACCACACAGATTTGCATAGATCCTGAAAATTACTTCATTCTCATTGACTTATAGGTAATTATAGAAAGGTGGGCCTGATCACAAAAGACTACAGAGGATAATTTTTGGACAGTTTTTTTTTATTTTGAAAAGCATAAAAAGTCTGTCTGTGCAGTGTTATTACATAGACTGTTGGTTACCAATCATTTCCCTTAGCCAAATGTGTTGATATCCCTTTGATATAAGAAAGGCTGTCTTTATGTTAAAGACCTCAAGGGGGGTTGAATACAGTCATAGGAGACCTGTGAGTAACACACATCTTTTCCAAGTAATTACAGACTTTATGGTATTGAGATTTAACTGAATCAAATTTCTGGGGAAAAAATTATTGAACTTGAATCTTCAAAGAATCAATCATCTCTAATTAATGGTCTTATGAAGATTACTTGTTATTCAAATGTATCACAGTATATTGATATATGCAATAGGTTACATACATTGGCAATATCATGCTGTAAATTTTGCCTATAAGAACATTTTTGGCAAATATCAATACCTTATCGTGCACTGACAAGCAAAAGGGTAACAATATTTTGAACTTTTTATTTTCAGGCTCTATAATTCACCATCCAATACAACTTTGAGCTTGAGACTACATTAATTTTATAGACAATCATCTTGGCTATCTCACACATAAATTTGACTTACAACTATTTAGTGTTTTGTAAATCCACCTTTGACTTTCAACACTGTCTGAATCCCTCTGGGCATTCTTTCAATTAGATTGAATCATGTCGCAAACAAAATCTGATCCCAGGTATCTTCTACACATTCCCAATGTTGATGTATACTGGTCGACTCACATAGTATATGTGCAGTTTTATCTTCAACTCTACCCACAAATGTTCAATTGGGTTGAGGTCTGGAGACTGTGGTGTCCAATCCAGCACCTCTATTACATTGTAACTGAATCATTTATTCACCAATCTCGACGTATGCTTCAGGTTCTTGTCCTGCTGGAACATTATATTGTTCTTTTCATACCCTACTTGAGTGTATGAAGTAGCTCATCTTGTAGGATGCTCACATATAGCTCAGCACTGAGACCACCATCAATCCTGGTCAAGTACGCCTTTGACTGTGAAACAAGCCCATAACCTTCCTGTGTGCTCCCCATGCATTTTGTAGGCTTGAAATGGAGGCTGTGTGTAATGGTTGAGGAACCTTTTTCTTTTTATCGTGATATATGCCTGTCCATACTAACCTGCAATTTTTCGACTTAGCATTTTTCCATCTTTGAAATATTTTTTAATTACACTAGAGGACTTGAGCATACATTGTTTAATAGAAGAACCAAGAGGGTGGCCTTCAGTAGGCCCTGCTGCCATGGTAGTCCATTGGCATGACATTATTCTGCTGCACTGAACCGATAGGTATGACCTTTCTTTTTGTAACCACTTAAATGCAGCCTGTAAAGATTCACGGCAGCATCTAAGTGGTTAAACAGCAGCTCCGGTCACCACTGTTGAAAAATGTATAACTCAGCCCTGTATAGAGTGAGTTCAGCTCATGAGCCTGCTCCATATATCTGCACTCAATGTGAGACATAACATGTTGTAAAGTGGTTAATGTCCACAACAATTCAGAATATCGATTGGTAAGACCCAAGACTAGCGATATATCTTGAGGATATTTCTAAAATTTTGGTAAAAGCCCTTAATAGTATACCACCAAAATTTTCATTTTTTTTTTTAGTATGGCAATGTTGGACTGTCTATCCTTTAGGGACCTTACAGTCTTTTGGACTTCTTAAATTAGATTATATATCTTTAACTATTTTGCTTCTAAATCTATAAACCTAGTTTTTGTTTAAGTTTTAGAAATCTGTGCATATTAAGACACTACAAATGAAACTTTGTCTTAGGCCCTCTTCACACGTCCGTGAAAAAAACATGCGTGTCTTACGTGCCGTTTTTCAGGTTCGTTTCCAGTTTTTTTGTCCGTTTTATGGTACGTGTGACATCCGTGTGATTGTGTATGCTAGCCGTGTGTGCGTGTGGAATGTCCATGTGTGCGTGAGATACGTAAGTGTAATGTCCGTGTGTTGTCCATGTGAAATGTTCCGTGTGTGATGCACAATGACGTTGCTATATGCAGACAGACAGCGTCGCGTGATGAGAATGAAGTCGGGTGAACTTCACTCGACTTCATTGTCATACCGCGGCTCTGTCTGTGTCACGTACTGATTAGCGGTCACCCGTGAAGGACTCACCGGTGACCGCTAATCCCCTCAGTGACTGAAGTGAGCAGCGCGATTAGCGCTGCTGTCGCTCAGGTTACCCGTGGCTAGCTGGATCCTCCACCCGAAACCGCAACTCACCTGTGACTTCATTGCTGTCACTCGGGCGACTTGCTGTCACAGTTGGATGATCCAGCGGTGGCCGCGAGTAACCTGAGTGACATCATCGCTGATCGCGCGACTCACCTCAGTTGCTGCGTGGAGCTGACAGGAGCAGTGGCGTTCTACTGCAGCTCCTGTCACCTTCATGTAGCAAAGCTGAGAGCGTCGCGGGACCTCCGTGGATTACGCCGGAGCTGGAGGGGTTTTCGGGGCTTAATAAAGTGTTGAACGAGTGTGGGTTTTTTTGTTTATTTTTTCAAATAAAGGATTTTTCGTTGTGTGTGCTTATTTTCTTTAACTTACAGGTTAATCATGGAAGGTATCTTGGGGAGACGCCTGTCATGATTAATGTTGGACTTAGTGGCAGCTAGGGGCTGCTGCTATTACCTCCTTATTACCCCGATTGCCAACGCACCAGGGCAAATCGGGATGAGTCGGGTACAGTCCCGGGACTGTCGCATCTAATGGATGCGGCAATTCCGGGCGGCTGCTGGCTCATATTGTTAGGCTGGGGGGCTCCCCATAACATGAAGCTCCCCATCTTGAGAATACCAGCCCTCAGCCATTTGGCTTTACCCTGGCTGGTATCAAAATTGGGGGGAAACGCGCATCGTTTTTTTTTAATTACTTTATTTTTTTTACTGCTCGATATTGACACGCCCACCGGCAGCTGTGATTGGTTGCAGTGAGACAGCTGTCACTCAGCATGGGGGCGTGTCTCACTGCAACCAATAATAGGTGCCGGTGGGCGGGGAAAGCAGGGAATACGAGTTTGAATAATGAGCGGCCGGCTTTTTCAAAATAGTAAAAGCCGCCGGAGTTTTTTTAACAGCTGTGCAGCGCCGCGGCAGTGATTGGGGAACGGTGAGTATGAGAGAGGGGGAGACTGACTGACAGACTGAGAGAGGGACAGACAAGAGAGCGAGACCGACCGACAGACAGAGAGAGACCGACCGACGGACGAGGGAGATTGACTGACATATACAGAAAAAAAAGATTGACCGACATCGCTTCAAAAAAGCACAAAATGTACACGGACCATACGGAGATGCATCCATGTCACGTACGTGTGCTCATGGACCCATAGACTTTCATTGGGTGCGTGTGTGTGTGTTCCGTGCAGAAAACGGACATGCATTCGTGTTTTACGGACAAACAAACGTATCACGCACACGGACACATGCACCTTATGGAAAAACTCACATGTAACTCCATACATTGAATAACATTGGAGTACGTGTGTGCGTGTCTCCGGTACATAGGGAAACGGACCTAACACGTACCGGAGACACGGACGTGTGAAGGGGGCCTTACCCCGAGCACTTAAGGCCCTGTCACACACAGAGATAAATCTGCGGCAGATCTGTGGTTGCAGTGAAATTGTGGACAATCAGTGCCAGGTTTGTGGCTGTGTATAAATGCAACAATATGTCCATGATTTCACTGCAACCACAGATCTGCCAAAGATTTATCTCTGTGTGTGATGGGGCCTTTAGTCTTTTTATGATATGCACAGCGATTTATAATATGTAACTAATCAATTAATGTACTTAACAATCTTCCTCTTCTTATTGCAATACAAGATATAATTTTTAATATAACTACCGTTTTGGCTACTTTACCAAAAAATTAGTGATTGGTGAAATTGTCATCATTTACAGATCCTTTTAGGCTCCATAGGTGCCTAGTCAGATATCACATCACCTTTTGATCTTTTTTTTATTGACATCACCATATCATCAATTTTTTTATTCTGTAGGTGGATTAGTACTGAGTTGAAAAAAGTATACTCTTTCTCAACAGGGCTCAGGACATGGCGTACATAATTTATTTATCATTTTCTATAGTGTTATTTAGCTGTTCATTCATTAAATTCTCAGTGATATCGTCCTGCCACTTCAAGCTTTAATCTATCCTTTATTTCTTATGCATTCTTCTAAAATGAAGTTTATCATTTCTTTGAAAATGAATTTTCTGACCCCATTTTTTTAAGTTCATCTGTTATTATAAATCATTAGAGTTTCTACATGAAAACTGTTGAATTACTGTTTTGACTATCAAATTGTTTGAGGCCTATATCTTAAGGCTGCTTTACACCAGGCAATCTATCGTGCGATAGATCGTTGGGGTCATGGTTTTTGTGACGCACATCCGGCATCGCTGGCGATGCCGGCCTGTGTGACACCTCCTAGCGACGCAGTATCGCTCACAAATCGTGAGTCGGGTACTGCTCGTTAGGTTCCATAATATCGTTTACTTTAGTTGACCATCGTTTCCGTGGTAGCACACGTCGCTCCGTGTGACACCACGGGAACGATGAGCAGCTCACCTGCCTCCCGCGGCCGCCGCCGTCTCTATGTGGAAGGAAGGAGGTGGGCGGGATGTTTACGTCCCGCTCATCTCCGCCCCTCCGCTTCTATTGGCCGGCGGCCGTGTGACGTCGCTGTGACGCCGAACGTCCCTCCCACTCCAGGAAGTGGACGTTCGCCGCCCACAGCGAGGTCGCACGAGAGGTAAGTATGTGTGACGGGGGTTACTAACTTTGTGCGACACGGGCAGCGATTTGCCCGTGACGCAAAAAGGACGGGGGCGGGTACGATCGATTGTGAAATCGCACAATCGGTCGTACCGTGTAAGGCCTGCGCCACACATCCGTGCCTCCGGCACGTGTTTGTCATTTTTTACACGTACCGGCGGCACGGAGACACTTTAACCAATGCTACCCTATTGTAGCAGGCACACACACGTAAAACCACACGGAACGTGTGTCCGTGTGCGTTTGTACGTGTGTGCGATTTTCAAAGCGCTGACATGTCCGGTTTTTCGCCGGCAGCACAGGTGTTACACGGCCCGCACCCGTACTACACGGGTGTAGTGTGGATGCGGTCCCGTGTGACACGCGCCGGAGAAAACACACATGTCAGTGGAAAAAAAAAAAAACATTAACTCACCTTATCCAGCCCTCCTGTCTCTGCCGCTGCTGCCTCTTGCTGCCGACCGCCGCTCATTATTCTCATTGAATATTCACTTCACAGCCTGGCAGCAGAAGCAGCGGGGAGACGGGAGGGCTGGAGCCGAAGATCAGCACCACGGACAGCAGCGCGGACAGCAGGAAGGACCAGGTGAGTATAATAATTACTGATTCTACGTGTGCTATCGCGGATAGCACACGTAGAACAGACGTGTCACGCACGTACCAGAGACACGTACTTACCTGCACACAACACGCAGGGAAAATACGTGTCTCTCGGCACGTGCGTGAAATTCACGTGAGTGTGGCAGAGGCCTAAAGCAGGCTTTAGGCCGAGGCTACACGGGGATTGGTGCGAGCGCTCGCATGACACTCGGCACAGCGGGAGCCAAGTGTCATGTGAGTGTCATGCGACTTTGGTCCGATCGTGCGATCAGACCACATTTACAGAGGGGAGGCCGGCGCTGTGGAGGGGAGGGCCGGCGCTGCAAAGGAGAGGGAGGAATTTATCTCCCTATCTTCTCCATTGCTGGCTGGTGCAAGAATCACACTGCTCTCGCTTTACACCGGTGTACTGCAAGTGCAGTGCGATGTTTCTCTCGCCCCATAGAATAGCATGGATGCAAGTGGAACAGGATCGCATTACACTTGCAGCATGCTGCGACTGTGTTCTCGGCCCGACTAGGGCTGAGAAAATAATTGCTCATGGGTGCTGACACATAGAGTAATATTGGTCCGAGTGGAATGCGATTTTTTTTATCGCATTCCACTCGCACCGTTTTTCTCGCCGTGTCCTGGGCTTACTTTAGATTTTTTTTTCATAAGCTAAATGATACGATTTTGATGTTTACTGGTTCCTTTTCCAACCACATCTCCTACCAGTTAAGTTTGTAATGTCTTGATTTATTTTAACTTTCAAATATGTCTCTCGAGGTCCTGAAGATATTTTTCCTTTTTTAATATGGCTTGTACTATACCATACATATTAAGTGAGTATATTAATCTATATGTCCAGGAACCCACCCTCTAAAATCCCCTATAAAGTTGTGGCCAAAAAGTTTTGAGACTGACACAAATTTTGGTTTTCACAAAGCTTGCTGTATTAGTTTTTATAGTGGTAATTTCCATAAACCCCTAAATGACCTCTGATATGCCTTTTAACAGAAGTCATAAAGGGGCTTTATTCCTCAATGCCATAAATAGTGTGCACTGCAAGACAAAAATTCCACAGGGGGGGTTAGGCTCAACTCTGGGGTTCAAACTGGTGATCTCTGGTTGTTGGTCCGTTTCCCTCTTGGTTGGATCGTATCCTGTTTTGTGTTGATCCAACTACTGAAGTATCTCTTGTCTTGTTTTTCTTTCTTATGCTTTACCTTCCTGTTTCACTTCTATTCAGGTGTGGGCACTTTCTCATTTGGATTGCCCAGTCAAATTTCGAGAGGGTCTAGTTATACTTACTACTCACATGCCTCAGTGCTGGCTATATTTCTGGATGGATGGTTGTGCGGAGTCCCAGCTCCTAGGTTAAGGTTTTCTGACTGGGACATTGCTATTGCTATTCCCTTCACTTTGTGTGAATCTCTACCCAATTCTCCCAGTTTGTTTCATTTAGGTTTGGAAAGGTTTGTAAATAGTCTGTTATTCTTTTTGGTTTCTTGCATTCCATCATTCCTGTACAACTGTATTTGCACGTTTTTAGCCTTGTGTCTCACTCTCTTCTGGTGTACAGTTCATGTATGTTTATTTTTGTTTTTGTATTACACTTGGTTTATAGCTTAGAGTGCAATTAAGGACACTCAGGGTCAGCCGTCGAGTAAAGGCGCCATTACGTGATCTTAGAGTGTCAACCTCCACTGTCAGGCAGGGACAAATCAGGTTCAGCTCTAGAGCAAGTACTAGCCAGTTTTGGGAGCTGTGGACTTCAGGTTTTATATCTCCACTGGTTTGTCCATCCCTGTGAGAGTATTACAGTTTGATATGGATAAAAAGAAAGTGCCATGAAACGGGGATCACCAAAAAGATCAAAAATTTATTGTACAAAAATTAAAAATCACAACACCTAAACAAATACATAAACGATTAAAAACAATTAAGATCCAAAATGTAAAATCCCAGCACCCATAATCCTGGAGAATAACCACCAAAGAATATATCAATGCTGTGAGGGAAGGCACAAAAATAATAATGAACAGCCCAAAAGGAACAAGCTATCCATAACAACTCATAACACAGCAACAAAAGGTAATAACAGTAGGCACAGTGTACAGTAGAGCCAAGGTGAAGAATGCAATGCAATTTTATGTAGATATTCATTACATACACTGTGAATACCACAATGGGTTATCATACAGCAAACATATATGTTGATGAATATTTCACAAGGAAAGGCCACGTCTCACTAAGCAACATCGCTAGCAACATCGCTGCTGAGGCACAACTTTTGTGACGTAACAGCGATGTTGCTAGCGATGTTGTTGTGTGTGACATCCAGCAACAACCTGGCCCCTGCTGTGAGGTCGCTGTTTGTTGCTGAATGTCCTGGACCATTTTTTAGTTGTTGCTCTCCCGCTGTGAATCACACATCGCTGTGTGTGACAGCGAGAGAGCAACAACTGAATGTGCAGTGAGCAGGGAGCCGGCTTCTGCGGACGCTGGTAACCAATGTAAATATCGGGTAACCAAGAAGCCCTTTCCTTGGTTACCCGATATTTACCTTCGTTACCAGCGTCCGCCGCTCTCACGCTGTCAGTGCCGGCTCCCTGCTCTCTGCACACGTAGCTGGAGTAAACATCGGGTAATTAACCCGATGTGTACTGTGGCTAGGAGTGCAGGGAACAGGGAGCCGGCACTGGCAGCGTGAGAGCGGCGGACTCTGGTAACAAAGGTAAATATCAGGTAACCAAAGTAAGGGCTTTTTGGTTACCCGATGTTTACCGTGGTTACCAGCGTCCGCAGAAGCCAGCTCCCTGCTGCCTGCACACGTAGCAGAGTACACATTGGGTTATTAACCCGATGTGTACTCTGGCTAGGTGTGCAGAGAGCCAGCGCTAAGCGGTGTGCACTGATAACCAAGGTAAATATCGGGTTGGATACCCGATATTTACCTTAGTTACCAAGCGCAGCATGCTTCCACGCGTCGCTGCTGGCTGGGGGCTGGTCACTGGTTGCTGGTGAGATCTGCCTGTGTGACAGCTCACCAGCAACCCGTGTAGCGACGCACCAGCAATCCCTGCCAGGTCAGGTTGCTGGTGGGATCGCTGGAGCGTTGCTTAGTGTGACGGTACCTTAAGATTTCTCCTAAATCAACCAATTATCAGATCAACAAGAACTTCAAAGAAAGAAGTTCAATGCTGTGGAAAAGGCTTCAGGGCACTAAAAAAGTAGAGAAAATGTCAAGATCAACTCCTAAAGAAGATTTACCTATGGGATCAGTTTAACACCAGTGAAGACTTTGCCCAGGTATGGAAGCAGGCAGGTATCAGTGCATCTGTATGTACAGTGAAACAAAGGCTTTAGAAGGTTGGCCTGAAATCAAGAAGGGCAGCAAAGAAAATCATCAAGGACAAACTGAAATTCTGCAGGAAATACAAGGATTTCACATGGACTGGGGTATAGGTATTTTCTCCAATTAAACCCTCTTTAGAATATTTGGGATATCTGGAAGAATAATTGTCTGGAGAAAAAAGGTGAACACTACCGTTAGTCCTTAGTTATGTCATTAGTAAAGTATCCTGAGATCACAATTTTGCACTGCCATGAACAAAGAATGGTATCTAAACTTCATCTAAGAGTAACTTCTCTCAAAAATCCAGGCGCAATTTGGTGATGAACAGCTAGGGTGTCCAGTGCAGGTGAAGGTGGACACACAGGCTCACTGTCATCCTTAGTCTTCTCTTGTAGAGTTGATCGAATCTGCCAAAATCCGAGACCAGCAGATCACTGCCAGATTGAAAAAAAAATCCGGATGCACTCCGGATTCTGGTGCCCATCTAAGTCTATGGGGACCAGAATCTGGAGATTAAAAACATTTGGTAAGGTGATAGGGTGGTAGGAGCGAGCGCGTTGTACTCACCCGAGGCTGTGTCATAGCAGCAAACTCCTTCTGGGTCACGCTTTTCTCTTCCAGAGTCGACAATTCAATATTCATTGTTTTGCCCACCCACCGGCGCGTGTAATTGGTTGCAGTTAGACTCGCCCCCACCCTGAATGGCAGCATGTCAGCTGACTGCAACCAATCACAGGTGGCAGGACGACCAGTGGGCAGGGAAAGCAGTGCAAGTGTCTGCAGGTAGGTATGGTGAGCATGCATGCGTTTCAGAAACACATGCACGTTCCTGTCAGAAATGTGTGCGGCTGTACCGGTGATGCGGGTTTTTTTATTATTATTTAAATAAATTAAAAAAAACAACGTGTGGTCCCCCCTATTTTTCATCCCCAGCCATGATAATGCCGGCTGGGGACTGGTATTCTCAGCCCGCAGGCGCCCAGTATTGCCGCATTAGATGTGACAATCCCAGTGCAATACCAGCTTTTCCCGTTGGCCTGGAGCAGTGCCAGTCGTGGTAATAAGGGGTTAATAGCAGCGCACAGCTACTACTAAACCCTAGGTTAGTGATAGCACAGTTGTCTATTAGATACCTGCATCACTACTAACCTGTAAATGAAAGTAAATAAACAGACAGAGAGAAAATGTTTTATTTGGAATAAAGTACAAAACACATACCCTCTTTCACCTCTTTATTAACCCCAACACCCTGCAGGTCCGGCGTAATCCACACGAGGTCCCACGCTGCTTTAGCTCTGCTACATAACACAGCCAGCGGCATAGAGCACGACTGCTGGCTGTGCAGACAATGACTGAGCTGTAATGACTGCACGGCAGGCAGATACTGCCACAGGCTGGGGACACATCTGCCTGCAACCAATCAAAGACAAGAGGATGACCGGGGGCGGGGAAAACACAGAAAGTTGTGTGTATACGATGTACAGTACAGGAAGTGCATGCGCGACCTGGAAGCAGTGTACCGCCATGACACCGAGTCTCGGTAAGTATGAAACGCTGTTTTATTTCTGTTTTTCTTTATTTTGCAATTATTTTCCCCAGTGCCGTATCCGGATCATGTGCCTGGAATCCTAGATACGGGTCCGGAACCCGGGCATCTTTGAAACCGCGCGGATCCGGACTTTTACAGTTTGGATCCGTTCAGCCCTATTCTCTTGTACATTAACGGCAGACTCATTCCTGCTTAGGCAAAGTTATATAAGTAGTTTCTCCCTGATATAAAACAATTTGGGCCAAATTTGTCAAAATTGTCTACACTTGGTTCATGCTATTAGGTAGCTAATTTTAAGACTATCTAGTCTATGTTCACAGCACCTCTTACTCATGGCTTACTTTGTACTAGAAATGTACACAACAATTTTGGCTCATTGGCTCAGGCCGCAGGTATCAGCTGTCAGATTCCCTTTAAATGCTGAAGGGAATGTATGATGAAAGAATACATTTTGCTACATATTAATGGGTGACAGGAGTGTGAAAAATAAGGGGAAGTAAGGAGACTGGGAAAAGTGGGAAACCAGTAGTGCAGAGAAATGGAACAAAGGCGAACTGAAAGCCCTGCACTGAAAAGAAAAGTGAAGAATTATGGTGGGCGGTCCGGGCTCTTTTCCAGCTTACTGGAGGGAAGGTGGTCTGTATATC
The DNA here is from genome assembly GCF_048569485.1 of Anomaloglossus baeobatrachus. Classification (NCBI taxonomy): domain Eukaryota; kingdom Metazoa; phylum Chordata; class Amphibia; order Anura; family Aromobatidae; genus Anomaloglossus; species Anomaloglossus baeobatrachus. Next base: position 290,058,747 of record NC_134358.1, read on the forward strand.
TATTTTCTCCAGCTGGCGCCCAACTCAAGGCCTTGTCACCTATAACATCACAGATGCTGCTGCCGTCCTAATTTGTGACATGGGATGGGGAGGAGAGCAGCTCAGTTTGCTCACTTGTCTATGATTTCTGCAGAATTCCTTGCATTGGTCATAAGTGGAATAGTCTACTGTATTTATAAAAGCCAAATCTCAAGTCCAGAATAATTATCAAGGGCAGAACAATAAATATGCAAAGTAACTTCATACAATCCTGGAGAACAAAAGAAACCACTGGAACAAAGAACTGGCTGAAAATATTTGGATGCATTGCCATCTACTGGCAGGCATGGGGAACTGAACATAGCTGAATGACAAACGGTAAACTGTAGGTGTGTATTTAACTAGTACATTAGATATTAGCTAAAATGTTAAACATATATATCCAGGAAGACAGGATTTAGATGTAAATAATGGTGATAAATATACTACAAGAATTTTGAGTTATTATTGTCAATAAACAATGTACGTAGAAACCTGCTAATCAGGGGTATGCGTGAGGTCAGCATTTTTTTAGCTCTTCTACATCTAAAAACTCTGATATTATCACAACCGATGTAGCCATTAAAATAAGTAATACATCATTGGAATCAGGGTCTATTTCCTTACATTATGCTGTTTCAGATGAGGAAGCAACAACCTGGTAACTAGGGATGAGCGGACTTATGCATGTTTAAGTTCACCGGGATCAGCCAGACTTTCGTTAAACGTTTGTTTTGGGACCCAGATATGACTTGAACTTGACCCCAGACCATGAACTCCATATAAGTCAATGGGGTTTCAAACTTTGGTGCTGTACCATGGTTGTAAAATGGTCGTAGTAAGAGGTAGGGGATTGCAAAAGGAAGCAAAATGGGGGTAAAAGCAGGACAATTGACATGCAAACAAATGTGGATAGGTAATAAATAAAAAAAAATTAAGTGGGGTCCCCCCTATTTTTGTTAACTAGCTCAAGTAAAGCAGACAGCTGCACGCTGTAGACCTCATCATGTAGGGGCATCAGCAGTAAACTAGGATTGGGGTTCGGACACTTACCTCCCCGCAGGGTCCGCACTGCCCGCCGCACGGAGAAGGAGACTGTACCCCCAAAAGGGACAGTCGGGCCCCAAACGCACCACGTTATGGGGACCCAACCAACAGAGAGTGCCAAGGACAGAGCAACCTGGGTCACTACATTGGCACTGATACTCCAAGGGACCTGAAACAGCAACGCCTGGGTCCAAGTGAGTAGAGACTGTTAAAGACAACCTGGTGTGGTCTCCGTTATTATCCCTCATCATCTCCCAGGCACGGCCCTACCTGTGGATGACCTAACACTATTGCTACAATCACCACCAGCTCTGGGAGTACCCACATTTAGCAGCGGCGGTTCTCTATCCTTAACCGCAACGAGCAGGTGGCGTCACATTACATTAACTATATTCACCCCTGTAAATATCCCCCTTACAAAAAGGGGCCCAGGGCACGGGACCGGGCAACGGCCACCAGAGTGACATTCCCATTTGTTACTGCCCGGGACTGAGTACCCCTTTTCCTGGGCACTACATCCCCTTTTTCCTGGCGTCACAAACAGGATACGGACAAGGCCCGTTAACACGGGTGACGTGTGCCTTAAGGAACTGTATTTAATGGACTGTTTGTGTAAAGACTTCCGTCATCTTCAATGCTGAGAATAACTGGCTGCGCCATCACTGTGCCCAACAGAGCTCAAAATTGCAAAGGTGCGCGAGCAGAAACCCCGCCCACGAATCCTGAGAATGCGAGCGGAAGTCGGAAGTGATCTGACCCGGAATCTCCCAGTGTGCCCCAGTCCCCGTGAGAGTGGTGAGAAATGACCGAGGGGGATTAGCAAGATGGAGGCACACGGAGTCGACAACTGCCCAGGAGCTGCAGCGTCCGGCGCAGTGGCACCGATCATGCCAGCCACCCTGCCACTGAAGGAGGAGATGGCCATCTATGATGATTCAACCACGGTGGCCGCAGATGCCGACCAAGTCATTTCGGCCTCTACCGCCTTGGACCCAGAGGAGGCAGATTCGGTCTCCAGAACCCCGGAGGCAGCATGGGTCCCGCGCTATGGCGGAAATGGCTACTGTGCTTCACTATCAACATGTTTGTTGCCTAGGATTCTGTTGCTGGAGCGCGAGGAAGAGTCCCCCTCGGATGAGGAGCCTCCGTCTGACACCCTTAACGTCCTGGTACCGGTTTGTCTCCGTTGCGGCCTGCCAGGACACTTTGCCCGGGTGTGTTCGGGGAATGTCCAACGCCAGGGATCCGGGACTGGTTCCCAGGTGCACCCATGGTAGCTCGAATCAGGTGGCTACCAGAATGTTTTAGTTAAAAAGTTTACAGATTTGAAAGTTTGATTCAGACCTTGTCACCCTTTTTGAACCTTTTTAATGTGTTCAGTTATAGTAAAAAAGCCACCAGGGACTTGGGTGATGCGAGATGGCCCCAGAGACCCTAGGTGGAGGGTGGCAAGGAAGTTAATACCTAAAATGTTCATTGTGCCATCTTTGTTGAACCTTATAGCAATGTTTGGTTAACGCTAAAAAGGCCATCAGGGTCTTGGGTGGTGCGCCACCAGGAGATGGCACCAGAGGCCCTCGGTGGAGGGTGGCATGGAGGGTAATGATTCCACTAGATTACCCAGTTATTACTGAGTGTTATTTTCGTTAAGAATCTGCATAAATCTGAAAAAAAAGTTTTGAAAAATGTTGAATAATCCTTGGAACAGTAACCTGATTGACCTGTTTGAACATTAAGTTAAAAATGGACCACAGCTGCAGGACTGTCAGTAGTCAACACAAACTTGTGTCTTGTAAATAGTTGCACCATGTGTGCCTCCCAGAGTAATCCTTTCACCATCAGGACATTGATACCACCACCAAGGAGAGGAAGGTTGGCGGAAAGGTCTCGGATAGAGAAGGCCCAGACCTGGTCACCACCGGGACAGGTGACCTGCCTCCTCAGAGCATTTGGGGAAACCAGGACCTTTTTGGGTAGTGGGTTGATGGGGGTATACTTAATGTTAGTAACGTTTAAGTGAATTACCTCCCCTGTGCAGGAAGAACGTTGTATTTGAACTAATTACCCTTTTTTCTATTGCGGTTACAATAAAAACTCTATTTCACTTACAGCCCGAGGATGTGCTGTGTTTAACCAAGGGGGAAGGTAGCACCCTTGAGCCACTCAGAGCACTACAAGGAACTGCATCCTCTTGGGGATGCAGGACCTGCCCACTGGGACCTGGAGTATTAGTGCCGATACCACCAAAGCACAACCTAAAATCCTAGTTCTCCACTCCACACCAGGCATAGAGGGTTAACCATGTAAGGGGATGGTCGCCATCGAAAGGAACGAGTCCCTGGAATTAGCCAGCCTAGTGGGAGGGGTCAGCAGTCAGTCAGTAGAGAGTCTAGAGAGTGTAGCACACAGGAGAGGTGTGCAGACGTGCCTGAGCTGGGTCCGTGCAACGGTAACCCGGGGGCACAGGAGAGCGGTCGCCAGGTCGAGTACCAGAGATACCACTGGGACCGGAGGACGCACCGGGTACAGGGCCCTAGATCAGGCGTCAGTTCTACACGGCTTGATAAATACCTGCCCGGTGAGGACACCTTCATGGAATTCACCGAACAAAATAATCTGGGGGCATCAGCAGTAAACTAGGATCGGGGTTCGAACACTTACCTCCCTGCAGGGTCCACACTGCCCGCCGTACGGAGAAGGAGACTGTACCCCCAAAAGGGACAGTCAGACCCCAATCGCTCCACGCTACAGTGAGCCAACCAACAGAGAGTGCCGGGGACAGAGCAACCTGGGTCACTACATTGGCACTGATACTCCAAGGGACCTGAACCAGCAACTCCTGGGTCCAAGTGAGTAGAGAATGTTAAAGACAACCTGGTGTGGTCTCCGTTATTATCCCTTATCATCTCCCAGGCACGGCCCTACCTGCGGAGGGCCTAACACCATTGCTGCAATCACCACCAGCTCTGGGAGTACCCACATTTAGCACCGGCGGTTCTCTATCCTTAACTGCAACCCGCAGGTGGCGTCACATGACATTAACTGTATTCACCCCTTACAAAAAGGGGTCCAGGGCATGGGACCGGGCAACGGACATTCCCATTTGTTACCACCCAAGACCGAGTACCCCCTTCCCTGGGCGATATAATAGCATCTCCAGCTTCCTTGATTGCGACCTTCACAACAACACATCTCAACCACTGTCACTGTCCCAAATGGAAGTAGTACTGATAGAGTGAGGGTATGACATGACTGGTGTTGAAAGGCTCAAAACAATGGGCCAAATTGAATCTTAAGGCGGCTTTACACATTGCGATCTCGCTAGTGAGATCGCTAGCGTGCGTACCCGCCCCCATCATTTGTGCATCACGGGCACATCGCTGCCCGTGGCACACAAAATCGCTCGGACCCGTCACACTACTTACCTGCCTAGCGACGTCGCTGTGACCGGCGAACCACCTCCTTTCTAAGGAGGCGGTTCGTTCGGCGTCACAGTGACGTCACTAAGCGGCCACCCAATCGAAGCGGAGGAGCGGAGATGAGCGGGACGAACATCCCGCCCACCTCCTTCCTTCCTCATTGCCGGCGGCCGCAGGTAAGGTGAGGTTCATCGTTCCTGTGGTGTCACACATAGCGATGTGTGCTGCCGCAGGAATGACGAACAACATCGTACCTGCAGCAGGAACGATTTTTGGGAATAGGGGAGCATGTCAACGATTAGCGATTTTGCACGATTTTGCGACGATTTTCGATCGCACGTAGGTGTCACACGCAACGACATCGCTAAAGCATCCGGATGTGCATCACGAATTCCGTGACCCCAACAACATCGCTTTAGCGGCCTTTACACTCCTAAAGTAAAGTCTACCATGACCATTTATCTGGCATGTGTCATCAATAGGCCACAATGTAAAAGAAAAAGTATACAGTGTGAGATGCAATTTATGGCAATGGTCAAAGCAGGGGGGCATCTAAGCAGTGTATCACCGCTTCCTGGCTCTGCTCAGACCACAGAACAGCTTGCGAGGGACTCGGGTGGGTACCAGCTCGAATGGTTGGCTGAGTTTGCTATTTTTTTAGATTTTCCATTTCCTGGCCACAGTTTTTTTTTGCCAGATACCTTTAAGCCATAAAACTGAAAAATTAAGCGGCAGATTTTCATTTTAGTGGAGCTGGGGCAGAATGGGGATGTGATACCACAGATTGTCTAATTCATGACGAGCCATGGCATGCTTTATACCAGAAATCCTACTCCAACCCATGATGGGAGCAATATTTGTTGTAACGACCCGCACTCCACTTTTCACTCACATCAGACTCATGAGGAGGCCTGTGCCATCATCAAGAGCAGTGCCATCAATACTGGTTTTGATGAATCACAGCTATAGTATCGTAATATTGTGTTTTTTTAGGATCTCAATCCAAAGGATGCTGGCTTTGTCATCCTTAGGATTTGCTCGATATGCAGTGTGTCCACCCATATCATGTTTACCACCATTAATTTGAGAACTGCGGCAGCTATAGGCATAGAAGGGGTGTTTAGGTATCCATGCGCATGTTTAGGTATCCATGGTATCCATCCATCCATGTAAAGTATCCATGCGCTACCTGGTGGAAAACAACGGAGTTAGCATTTTTATCTCGAAAATGGTTTCATTGCGTAGTGCATGGCTACTTTACTATACCTAGACACCACTTCTATGCCTATAGCTGCCGCCGTTCTCAAGTTAATGGCGGTGGACAGGATATGGGTGGACACACTGTATAGCTCGAAGAGAGGATTTTGCGTTGTTGTCTTTTATATCCAGATGGTATAAAATGGATTCTTTGATGTAGAAAACCTAATATATTGTTGAATTCTTAAGTAATAGATGGGGTCCTTTGGTCAAGATCCTTTTTTCGGTTGGAGTGACGAGCAGTTACAAAGTGTGTATTTAGACTACCTCTCCTATTCCCCAGACAACGCATAGAATGGATATTGTGCAACGCTCTATGTCCCTAGTGTTGGTGCTACAGGGAAAATTGAACATTTCATCTAGCCTTCCCGAGATTACAGCTGGTTGCTGGTGATTCCAGTGGGAAGTCACTATGGAGCATCTCCGCATTCTCCTACATTTTTGCGACCTTTCAAAGCTCTAATGCTATTTTTGTATTTTTGTGGCATAATAGCTTTGATGAATCAACCCTTTTGTGTTCACCATATTGTCATGGGCCATTCCAACAAGTACTAACTGTTTAAGCCTGAGAACTTCCTTAAGTGTGGATTGATTACAAACTTGTATTTGGGTATGTTGATTGATTAGTTACTGATAATGCACTGATTTTTTGACACCTTTCACTTGTAATATACGGTAAATGTTAGTGATTGTATGATATTTGCTTGTTTATTGTAAGTTACATTTTCTGTCTATAGATAATTCCTGTAGTATAAAATGAAATAAACACATAACATAACATCCACCCAGAAGACACAGGGTTACAAAAACTTGGACTTTTCAGAGAGATCTTGGCAATAATTGATAACGGAGGAATATAAACCTACAGAGAACTTGTGAATGATGACTTCATCATTTCAGAACACTGGTATTATCTATGGAATCTATGATAATTGCTCATGAAATGCAGTCACTCAGGGTTAAACGCCATATTCTCATGGAATTGATCGGAATCATCCCTCTTATAATTAGACTTCACAGCTTGAACATGCAAGCTTCCAAGAAATGTCATAAAGATGTGAAACAGTCTTCATGAAGGATAATTTTATCCTTCGAGAAAGTAATTTTTCTCCAAACCCCTAAAGGAACTAATTGAGCTGAAACAGGCCACTGTGCGATCACCAGTAATATACAAAAGAGCCGAGAGCGCTCCAGAAATAACACTCACATACAGTGGTGTAACTAGAGTCAGACGGGCCCTGGTGCAAAATTTGGACCTGGACCTCGCTTGAATGTCGGTCAGATGTGTTGCCCCCTCTTCATTATGTAGTAATGTCCCACATCCTGTACTAATGTCCCCCATATTGGGCCCCTTTCAGGTATATATAACTTCCATCATTCCTTCCAGGTATACACTACTCACAAAAGTTAGGGATATTTGGCTTTCGGCTGAAATGTATGCAAAACGTTAAAAGTTCACGCTACAGTGACATTTTATCATGAAAGTATGCCATTAAAATATAAGAATGCAATGGTGATTTCCTCATCTCAATTTATTGAAACAAAAGCCAACAACATTGATGGGTAAACCCCCCTAAAAATAGCAATGTCTCAAGAATTTATCATGTGGCCTTGAGCATTAATTACAGATTGACAACAATGTCTCATGCTGTTCACAAATTGAGTTATTGTCGGCATGGCATCCAACACTTGTTGAAGGTTGACCCTCAGGTCATTGAGCTTCTGGGGTAGAGTTATGAGACCCCGACTCAGTTGATCCCATTGGTTTTCTATGGGATTTAAGTCTGGAGAAAGTCCAGGCCACTCCATTTGAAGTACCACAGTCTCCAGTAGCATTTCCCTAACAATGTGACCTCAATGAGCGGGAGCATTGTTGTTCATTAAGATGAAATTAGGCCTGTGCTGTTTCTGCAGAAGCATAATGACTGGATTAATGATGTTATTGAAGTAGTAGGGGCTTGTCACTTTACCATTCACAAAGTGTAGGGTGGTTCTGTATTGACTAGACACACATGCCCACACTGTAACACCCCCATCACTAAAGGCTCATCTGGTGACAATAGTGGTTGATGCATAGCGCTCTCCTTGACATCTCTAACATCACTGGCGGCCATCATTTCTGCTCAACGAGAATCAATTGTCATCAGTGAACAGCACAGAAGCCCACTGGTCCCTCATTCACACTGATGTAAACAGTTTCAAATGGTCTGATATGATGCTTGAGTGCTTCTTATCTCCCTCAAATGTGCTTGGAGTTATGTGCCATTCATCATCTGGTTCCAAAGAGCATTGTTCACAATGAATCGGTCATCAGTGTGGGATGTGGCCAAAGGACATCCATGTCTATGCCTTTCTGGGACTCTGTCTCTCTGTATCTTTGTTGCAACCTGCTGATGACACTTTCTGACACTGTAAGCTCAGTGGCCGATTCCGTCTGAGAACATCCTACTTGAAGCTGACCTATTGGAGGGCACCACGTATGGGATCCAATTATCCCATAAATAAACCTGAAAACAAGGGATCACCTCAACACACCCATATATAAGTATACCAAAAGGAGAAATGTGGTGTGCAAAAAAGAGGGATAAACATATATCAAAGTACAAAAATGGTCTTTATTACATTTGAAACAACAGAAACCACATTTTAAAAACACTTAAAAAGGCGTAACAACCCCAATAAACAATATTTGATCCCTATAGGTAACAAAAATATCTCCTGCTTCCCGTATAGCAATATTCAAATATACAGCTAAATAGCAGTTACTGCTTTGAAATAACAGACTCCTCTTTGGACATTATATTAAGGTCTAGAAAAAGTGCACATATGAACCCCATATGATAAACAGAGAGTTGGATACATTACATAACGAGATCTATAGTAACCAGATAATACGCCATATGCATATTATATAATTCATGTATGTGTGCCACTTCCAAAAGGGGGTCCAAGTATATAGGATATATAAATAATTCTCTATATGGGATTCACTGTATGAATATACCAGATTAATGACTTAGTATTGTTAAAGTAGCTCCCATATCATGCATATCATACTACTACGGTATTTCAAGGGGTCCACGGAAACGGCATCCTATATAGGGTAAAGTGAATGGCGACGATAGGCGTGGGGACTGATACCATCCTACCTTCCTAATTTAATATAGATATCTCTATTTGGTAAATCCAGCTTTACTGGTAGCTATATGGCTGTGGGCAATTACTTTCACCTCTTAGGGACCTCTTACATTTTTTGGTGCATTTTCTCATGACCTATGTTGTTGCTAGTATTTATTGGATTATTGCCTCCTTTCTTTTGGGATCTACCGTACATTATTTATATGTCTATTTATTCTGGATAAATGACTATTTATTTGTATTTATTATTTGTAACCCTATAGGTGAAGGTGCAAATCCTTATTCACCTATTATACCTTTGGGAATACTTTATAGAATATAACCAGCTTATTATTTTTGTCATTTATCATTATTAGGGATGATCGAATACCTCAAATATTCGGCTTCACGAATATTTTCTGAATAGGTTGCCGCTGTTCGACTATTCGATGTGCAATGTAAGTCTATGGGAAGCCCGAATAGTACCGAATAGTTGTTATTCGGGTTTCCCATAGACTTACACTGCGCATCGAATATTCACGAATAGTCGAATAGCGGCGAGGTATTCGGAAAATATTCGCGAAGCCGAATAATCGAGGTATTCGATCATCCCTAATTATTAACATCTTATCATGCATTACCTATATTTACTATAGATCTCTTTATATGATGTAACCAACTCTCTGTTTATCATGTGGGGCTCATGTGTGCACTTTTTCTAGACCTTAATATAATGTCCGGAGAGGAGTCTATTATTTCAAATCAGTAACTGCTATTTTTCTGTATATTTGAATATTGCTATACGGGAAGCAGGAGACATTTTTGTTACCTATAGGGATCAAATATTGTTTATTGGGGCTGTGCGCCTTTTTAAGTGTTTTTAAAATGTGGTTTCTGTTGTCTCAAATGTAATAAAGACCGTTTTTGTACTTTGATATAGGTGTGTCCCTCTTTTTTGCACACCACCAAAAAATGAATGTTATTTCTCCTGGGGGCTATTGGCTGCAGTCATATAACCATGCCAGTGCAGTAGCTATAGTCACAACCCACAGCACTGTAAGCACGCCCCAGAACTTGGACTGACAGCCGGCTTTGTAGTGCTGTCACAGTGCTGCTGCATGTACACATCCATCTCACACTGTGTGCTCAGTTGTGACTTAAACCTCTCTGGTACGCTTGTGTGAGTGAAAGCCAGTGGCTCCCAGAAAGGAAATTAGTTCCTTCTTTGAAACTTCACTGCATCCATTAAGAATATCTACACAATTATACCCAGCACCCCCTGAGGAAGTCACGAAACACGTGTCGGTGTCCGCAGCAGACAAACAGGTCACTTGGACCACACAGACCTATAACTAAGGTATATGATAATTTATTTTCCTTGCTTTTCCCAGTAATTTCTTCTTTATCTGAAGACATCGCTCATTGAGACTCGTAGTACTGTTACTTTATTTCAGCCACGTATATGTCATGCGATTTATATACGATTCTTTATACTGCGGCTGTGCACAACATTATCCAGGAGCTTAGTTGCATATTTTCTTGTAATGTGATTTTGCACAGCACTATTCAGCACTTTAATTACATACTATCCAACATTACTATAAGGTTTTTGCAAGAATTGGGTCTGTTTTGTTGCACTATCACTTTAGCTTTGTTCTGCTGCTATTGTCTGGGAATCTCCCTGTCTTTTATTATTCTTGTTATTATATGTTTTTAACAAAATTAATTCAATAAAATAATATTTTTATACTCTATATTTATTGCTTTTTGGGTTACATTTTCCCTCCACCGATTTCATGCCTGCACTCGGTGGGGGGGATTATAAGGTCTTACATTTTATTGTAGTGACATATAATGGAGTTTTTGATTGCACACAATTATACGGGTACACGTACATGTCATAAGCCACAATGGACTTTTCACAATAGTAAAACAAGCAGAAAAATTAATGTGGTGAAAAAATACTACAGATTTTGGTGCAAAAATGCTGAGGCTTGTTGCAGCTTTCACCCTTTACATTTCACACGCCCGCGCCGGGGCCGTGGGGTTACTCATCACTGGGCCACAGTTTCCGTTTCTGGGACACTGCAGTGGCTGCAAGACCTGATTCCATGATCCTAGTGGTGTCAGTTAAGTGGGTGATAAGATAATAGTTTGTGATGCCAAATGTGGTATGCGGCAAGTTAGGTGCCACCACTGCAGAATGGAGACCCTCCCTAGGGGCAGATGGTGATGCAGCTTGGTTGGTTTAGCTCTCCACAGGTAGAGCTGGGCCCTAGGGCGGATGGGGATAGTAGTAGGCAATGGCAGGTTTGCAGGGCTGGAGGTGCAGGCGAATAACGGAGCAACACAGGGATGCAGTCTCAAGGTTTTTACTCACTGTAGCAGGTTCCAAGGTAACACGACTAGTCAGTTACTTCCTCCGGAGTGCTGGGTTTCACTGTGAAGGGCTCCAGACAATCCCAGGTAGTTTAGAGGTCAAGTCCGGTGCACCTTTCTTATGTTCCTTCCCTGGTCGTCTTCCTGTGCTAACTTTTCTCCCACGTGTCCTGAGCCTACACACATAGTGCCCTGAGCTGTTGTACGCGGGCCCTGTAGGGTGGTTTGAAGCTCTATCCCTTGGCCCTATGTGGTCACCTTCCAGCGGATTCGTGTGCAGAGTTGGCTTTGGTACTATATGTGCCCTCAGCCTCTGGTTTTACTAGCGGAGCACGTTGGTTCTTCTCCTCTAGCCTAGGGACCAGTCCCCGTTCTGCAGCCAAGTCCTTCCACTCCAATGCTGTATGTGGAACGAGGCCACGGGAGTTTGGCGCACTTCCCGTGGGCTCTAGGATCCCTTCTGTCTTGTGCTTGGGTCGAGCTGCACCAGCTCCAGACCACAGGTCTTCATTCCTCCACTGCTCCTTCTCGACACTCTATCACTACAGTGCCCCCAACTCACTAAACCCCACCTCCATGCCCTATCAAATTGAACCATCACCAGTGGTGGCTATACATAGCATTAATGGAACCAAGCCGTAACCCTGACCCGGTGGAGAGCTGCTAATTGAGCTGTTGTGTGTTTTGTGTTCATACCGGTGGATGACCACCTCCGTACCCATGATGGGATACCACACCTCTGGCTGAGGTGCAGTACCTCTGTGGCGACTGAAGCCTCAGGGGCGCCACGCATTGACCTCCACTGCAAGAGGGTGAGATTTCCTAAAATCTTGTGCACTTTTCTGGTACTGTAAGGTTGGGGCCACACGGGGACTAATGCAATCGTCTCATGACACTCGGCTCATGCTGGCAGCAAAGCGAGAGCCGAGTCTCACGCGAGTGTCACTGCGACTGAGGTCCGACCATGTGATCGGACCTCAGCTGCGGGGAACCAGCTGGCACTGAGGAGGGGCGAGCCAGCGCTGAAGAGGGGCGGGCCAGCACTGAGGAGGGGAGGGCCAGCACTGAGGAGTGGATGGCCGGTACCAAGGAGGAGAGGGAGGGATTTATCTCCCTCTCTCCTCCGTTGCCCACTATTGCCATTCTCGCACTGCACTCACGGTACACCAGTGTACCGCGAGTGCAGTGCGATCTTTCTCTCGTCCCATAGACTTGAATGGGTGCGAGAGAAAGAGTCTCGCATTACAATTGCAGCATGCCGCGATTGTTTTCTCTGTCCAACTGGGGCCGAGAAAATAATCGCTCATGGGTGCTGACATGACTCGCCCACCCCAGGGCTATGGGACACCCGGTGCCGGGCTGGACTAGTCCGAGGGTAGTCAGTGGTGGCGGGGCCCGACTCCGTGGCCCTGGTGGGTGTCAGTTAAATATGGCTGGTGACTTGGGGTTTGAATAAAGTTTGTGTTCGTGACGCCACCTGTGGTTTGCGGCTATTAAGCCGCTGCTGCTGTGTGAGGCCTCCGGGGTGAAGATACGACAGCAATGGTGGTACTGCTCCCCACAGGTGGAGCGGTACCCCGGGGCACAGTTGGTGCTTGTGAGTGTCTATGCAGATGAAAGGCTAGGCAGACAGAATAACAGAGGCCGGACTCTCTGATAAAGCCCCAGCCGTCTTTCTGCCTGAAGTCTATTACTTGGCCCCTTCTCACTGGGCCCTGAGATCCCTTGAGGGCCTTTCGGATCTGCTCTTTGGAGGCCAGGTTGGACGCCTCCTCGGCCCTCCGCTTCTCCTCCCGGGTCTCCCGCTCCCGCTGGTACTCCTCCACCATTTTCTGGCAGGCCAGTACTTTAGCCATGGGGGTCTCTTTGGGGCGCAGTGGCTGCTGCAGTCTCCCGCTCTCAATGGGCGCTGCGTCCCAGTTCACTCCCGGTGATGTTGCTCCCAGGAGGCTAACAGGGGGACTTGGAAGGGGGCCCACTAACTGTTCGGGGTCCACCCCACCCCAGGCGCCGTCTTCGGGGGTCTCCAGTAGGCCTCCGGTGCCCCACAGTGCGTCAGCGGGGCTGGCGGGGGAAGCTAACGGGACGGTGGAGGGACTGGGCGGTGGCGCTTGGTAGGGCCGTGGGTCCGGACGGGTCAGGGTTGTAAATAGCTCACCCGGGCGCTGCTCGGTGGCCTCCATCCTGTGGCCCTTGTTCTCCGGCACCATCGGGTTTTCTCTCCGCCGCTCCACCTCCATCTGCATGGTGCTCAGCCTCCGGGCCAGGATCTTCATCTCCTCCCGAAGCAGGTCCAGCTCAGGCTCCATGTTCCCGGTCCCTGGTGTGCACTTCTGCAGCCTCTCTACCATGCTGCCAACCTGGGGAACACTTGCTGGTACACTGCTCGGGTGCTCGACCACGCCACTCGGCTGCACCCTTTCCCTTCTCGGAGGCGGATCCGGAGGCTGCACCAGCATCTGGCGCCAGACTGGCGCCCAGCCCATCACGGCCGGCACCGCTCCGCTTTCAATCAGGTACATTCTTGCTCTTGTCTGGTCTGGCATTTAGACTCTTTCTGCCAGCCAGCCAGCTTTTCTAGTCGCCATATCTTCTTCTTCCACCCTCCATGGCGGGCACTGCTTTGCGCTCTTTTTCTTAGACAAGGGGCGGGGCTTCTTTTCGCGCTCTTTCTGCAGGCACGTCCCCCTTCTTCCCGCGCTCAGTGGCTTCAATGGCGGCAGTTTCTCACTATAACAGTCTTTTAAGCACAATTCTTCAGGCGCACAGTACCCGGTGGGACCGGGCACGAAATCCTGTTCGTGATGCCAAAATTGACTCGCCCACCCCAGGGCTATGGGACACCCGGTGCCGGGCCGGACTAGTCCGAGGGTAGTCAGTGGTGGCGGGGCCCAACTCCGTGGCCCTGGTGGGTGTCAGTTAAATATGGCTGGTGACTTGGGGTTTGAATAAAGTTTGTGTTCGTGACGCCACCTGTGGTTTGCGGCTATTAAGCCGCCGCTGCTGTGTGAGGCCTCCGGGGTGATGATACGGCAGCAATGGTGGTACTGCTCCCCACAGGTGGAGCGGTACCCCGGGGCACAGTTGGTGCTTGTGAGTGTCTATGCAGATGAAAGTCTAGGCAGACGGAATAACAGAGGCCACACCAAGGGTGCAGTTTCAAGTTCTTTACTCACACATCCTGGTATGTGCACACTGGTGCCCTCAGACGACTGGAACTCACTGTCAGGGACCTCCGCCGTTTCTGGGTAATTCCTGGAATGAAAACCGGTACCCTTCTCTCTAAGGTGTCTTTGTCTTCAGCTGTCTTCCTAAGCCTAGCTCTTTTAGGATGAACCTGCTCGGCCTCCACTACAGCCTCCAGGCTGGGGGGTCACCTGTCGGATGATTGTCCCCTTTCTAGAGGTTCTGCGGTGGGCTGTGGCCCGGGGAGTTTACAACTTTCCCTGGGCCTCGGTTTTTACTGTTTGGAGATTTTGCACTCCTCCGGTTTCTAGGGACCGTCCCCTGTTGCAGCTTGATCCCTCCACCGATGTTCCTGTGGAGCAGGCCACCACAGCTCTACAGCTATCCGTGGCCCTGGAATCCCTTCTTTTCTCTGCTTGGTGTCACCTGGACCCTCTGAGTCCCAGGATCTTCACCAGGAAGCGTCTCTTTCTTCTTCTCAGCTCCTGACTGACTAGAGCTTTTCTTCTACTTCTCCTCCTTGCCTGCCTCCTGCAGACCTCCTCCTCCTTCCCCACTCTCTCTCCGACTCCTCAAACTTGACCTTCCTTTCTCTGTCTGCTCTCTAATGGCTCCTCCCACCTCCCAGTTGCTAAGCTGTAACCTATAGGAGCATGGATGGGTCTTACGGCCCCTCCCAGCATGCAGCATGGGAGGGTTACTGCCACTGTCCCTGGTCCCAGTGTGTACCTAACAATGGGTGTTGTGTAGATTTACCAGGGGACCGGTGTTCACTCCTTTCCTCACCCAGAATGGGGCATCACACCGCTGGATGGGGTGCAATGTCCTGTGGCGACGGAAGCCTCAGGGGCGCCACAGACACATAGGTTATTATTGGTGCGAGTGGAATGCGATGTTTTATCGCATTCCACTCGGTCCAATTTTCATGTGTCTTAAGCCTAATACATACTGTAAAGTGGCCAGAAACTGCCGTAACGCCAGAAATACTACTCCAGTGCCATGCAGCACACGGAGGACAATGCTCCTTATTAGAAGCACCAAATTCATTAAGTGGTGTGCTCGTTTTAAAGGATTCATCGCTTTCTATTTCAGCAAGACTGTAGTAGCGCAATCGGCACCAAAGATTTTCGTCACAAAAAGCTAGAGCTAAAAATTTGTGACATGGCCTAAGAGTAAAATTTTAAATAAGCCAGAAAAAAAGTTTACATAACTAAAAAAGATAAAGATTTTTTTTAAATGATAAAACATTTACCCCCAATACACTTTCTTTATTGTTTTATTGTTCTCAGGAGGATGTCCTTAACTGTGGATCCTGAGATATTGATCTTAATTGTGCATCCTGAGGTATTGATCTTAACTGTGGATCCTGAGGTATTGCTCTTAATTGTGGATCTTGAAGTATTGATCTTTACTGTGGATCCTGAAGTATTGATCTTAATTGTGGATTCTGAGGTATTGATCTTAATTGTGGATCCTGAGGTATTGAGCTTAAGTGTTCATCCTGAGGTATTGATTTTAACTGTGGATCCTGAGGTATTGACTTTAACTATGGATCCTGAGGTATTGATCTTAATTGTGGATCCTGAGGTATTGATCTTAATTATGGATCCTGAGGTATTGATCTTAATTGTGGATCCTGAGGTATTGATCTTAATTGTGGATTCTGAGGTATTGATCTTAATTGTGGATTCTGAGGTATTGATCTTAATTGTAGATCCTGAGGTATTGAGCTTAAGTGTTCATCCTGAGGTATTGACTTTAACTATGGATCCTGAGGTATTGATCTTAATTGTGGATCCTGAGGTATTGATCTTAATTGTGGATCCTGAAGTATTGATCTTAACTGTGGATCCTGAGGTATTGATCTTAATTATGGATCCTGAGGTATTGATCTTAATTGTGGATCCTGAGGTATTGATCTTAACTAAGTATCCTGAAGTATTGATCTTAATTGTTCATACTGAGGTATTGATTTAACTCTGGATCCTGAGATATTGATCTTAATTGTGCATCCTGAGGTATTGATCTTAACTGTGGATTACGAGGTATTGATCTTAACTGTTGATCCTGAGGTATTGATCTTAATTGTGAATCCTGAGGTATTGATCTTAACTTTGGATCCTGAAGTATTTATTGTAACTGTGGATCCTGAGGTATTGATCTTAACTGTGGGTCCTGGGGTATTGGTCGACTATAAAATTCACTAACCAGAGAAAAGAAATCCCTACCATGTTTACTATGTTACCCTGATCAAACCTTGGCAGGGCAGGGAAAATGAGTAAACTCCTTGTCTCGTGACCAAGTTCAAAGACACCAAGGTGGCAGAAACCTTCTGCTCCCAGAATGAGCAGTGTCAGACACTATTCCATCGAAATAAAGACCTGTTGTCACAGATACCAGGTCTTACTCAGGTCATCATAGAGCAGGAGGTACTCCCAGAGCCTCGTGTTTGCATTAACCTGAAATACTATGAGATTTCAGAAGTCCGCCAAAAGGTGATCTCAAAAGAGGTGAAGCAGAACTTAAATCTGGGGCTTATTGAAGAGTCCAAGAGTGGCTAATTCAGTCCCATAGTGTTGTTACAAAAACTAGATAGAGATGATGGTTTTGCATGTCTACAGGAATTTGAATGAGGTCTTTATGTTTGACACATAATGCCCCATGTGGAAGAACTTATTAAAAGGTTAGGGATAGCTTGGTAAATTACCATCCTTGACCTCATGAAAGGTATTGGCAAATTCTCCTATCCAAGAATCCTAGTGTCTCAGGCAGGAGCGCAGACCACGGCAGGGGAGGCTACCCGAGGTGCTCGGATCCGGGATCGTGGCTGTGGCTCGAGTGGCAGCCGGGTCAAGGCCTCGTGCAGCAGCCCGCCACCCACAACCGTATAAAAGGGGTTATTTACAGGGGGAGAGTTTGTCAGTGACGCCACCCGTGGGTTGCGGTGATGGTTGGTAACACCGCCGCTGCCTCTGTATGGGACGTCCGGGGCTGATGGAACGGGGCAGCAGGATGGTATCCCCTCCATGGGTAGGGAAGGTGTAGTCCCGGGGCCCAGGTGCAGGTGGAGTGGTATGCTGGGGCGCAGTCTGCAGGCTGGACAGGATGATACCAGTGTACTCACAGTTTGGAAATAAGTCACACAAAGTTCAAGTAGTATACCAAGTGCCGGATACCGGTAGCCTCCGGAGGGGTGTACTCAAGTCCCACACACCGGTGAACAGAACAGGGGCCCTTCCTCCTGCACTCTAATTTGGTGTCTCCTGTGTTGACTAGTCCGCATGGAATGGGAAAAGTCCACTCTCGGTGTCTTTGCTGTAGGAGCTGTGGCCTGCAAGATCTGACCCTTGGGATTTTTGCAGGCACTTGCAGATGCCCTATCCCCCCGCGTTGGGCTTCCGTCTCGCTCTATCTGGCCTACTCGTGGGACAAGACGAGGAATCTTGTCCCCTGCTTGTTAATCGGAAAGGTGCTTGAAGCTGTCCTCGCCCTGGGGTCCAGGTACCCCGACTGTGCACGGCCTCCGGACCGGATTCCCGCTGTCGGCACCGGCGGGCTACAACCCTGACCTGGTCCACTTAAGGTATCCTGCAACCAGATCTCCGTTGCCTGTGGCCCTGCTCTGCCGTCTACCACCTAGTCAGCTCATGTAGTCCGGTAGTCCGGGAGCTACAACCCCCGACTACCCCTTCCCTCCTCTCACTTCCACTGTCCAGACTAATCTGACTCTCCTCTCTCTGTGTTCCCTCCCCTGACACCTCAGGATCCCTAGGTGGGCGTCACCATCTGCCTGACCCCGTCCTCTGGTGGGTCCCTATTGTCCTTGGGGGGGGTGACTAGGCTTTTGTGGCTGGTGTTTGTATCTGTGTGTGGGGTTGTGTTGGTAGGACAAGGAGGAGAGAGTCCTGCATCTGGAAGATGGATGCAGTCTTCTGTGACAACCTGATTTTATCAGGGCGTCACACTAGCACCCCACATGATGTACGGTTCAGCTTTATTAGATGACATTGTGATATTCAGCTAAGATTGGGGAAGTCCCCTAGACATAGTCCAGTCAATACTTGATGGTCTCAGGAAGGAGGGCTTTACCATCAACCTGAAGAAATGCGCTATGGAGATAGGGGAAGCAAAATACTTGGGCTATGTAGTAGGCAGGGACGAGATCAAACCTCAGATAAATAAGGTAGAGGCAATCCAAAGTAGGCTAAAATCTCTTTCAAAGAAACAAGTCAAAACTTTCCTATGCTTGTTGAGGTTTGTTCCTAACTTCACCTTAATAGCATCTTCTTTGATGGATTTCCTAAAAGGTACAAAGTTAGCCACAGCTAAGTAGTCTCCGAAGCAAAGGCTGCATTTCAGGAACTGAAGTTAGCCCTCTATAGGCAGACAGTACTGATAGTGTCAGACTTTTTCAAGTAGTTTGTTTTCCAGATGGATGCATCGGATGTCGGGCAAGGTGCAGTCTTGTGACAGGAGGTTAACAGACAAGAGCATTCTGTCATATACTTGAGCAAGAAGCTGTACCCCTGTTAGAGAAATTATTTGATCGTTAAGAAAGAGTGCTTGGTGATTAAATGTGCACTGCATGGCCTAAGGTACTATTTGTTGGGATGGAAGTTTCGGTTGTTATCAAACTATGCTTTACTGAGATGGATGCAGGAGATGAAAAGGAACAATGTCTGGGTATCTAAATGGATCTTGGCCTTGCAGGAATTTCGTTTTCATGTAGAACAAAGACCCCAAAATCAGCATGGGAATGTTAATGCCCAATCAAGGGTGCATTGTATGTTGGCAGAAAGTGCCAAGCCCCCTGGCTTTGGGCAGAAGGGGAGTATGTAATGTAGCAACTGGAAAGGTCCTGGAAGGTATGTGTAGGACTTGGAACAGTAGGCTCCAGCAGGTACAGTGCTGAGAGGTGTTTTTTAATGGACCCAGATTTTGGGTTTGGGTTTTAGGGTGGGACTGGCCGTTCCCTTACCCCCAGTTCCAGAATTTGAAATATGCTATTAAAGACAGTTCACCTGCTTCACTTAGTGGTGGGAGTTGAGGTAAAAACGCTTCTGGTTCACGGATTAGCTCTGCAAGTGACTGACAAGGTCTGCAAAGCCTGTTTTCAGATATATGGACTGTTTTGTTGTTCCTCTGTGCCAAGACAAGGCTATTTTTTATGTTGGAAATATTTATAGGCTAAAATAAATCTATCTTGTTTATGACCAAAAACCTTTTGTGCCTATGCCTACCTGAAACAGCTGACAACAAAGAGCTGATTACTTACAAATATATGCTAGTCAGTAATATGTCAGAGCATATAGAACAATAGAATAACAGGAGCAGTATTATTTATAAACTTTAGACAAAGTGGTAAAATGTATGGCTTCGATTAGTTTACACTGATAAGAATACAGTTCATATTACAATATATATTAAGTGATAAAGCTAGTATATGTATATAAATACAGTATGTGTATATATATATATATATGTATATTTTTTTTTATATATATATATATATATATATATATATATACACAGTACAGACCAAAAGTTTGGACACACCTTCTCATTCAAAGAGTTTTCTTTATTTTCATGACTTTGAAAATTGTAGATTTACATTGAAGGCATCAAAACTATGAATTAACACATGTGGAATGAAATACTTCACAAAAAAGTGTGAAACAACTGAAAATCTGCCTTATATTCTAGGTTCTTCAAAGTAGCCACCTTTTGCTTTGATTACTGCTTTGCACACTTTTGGCATTCTCTCGATGAGCTTCAAGAGGTAGTCACCGGAAATGGTCTTCCAACAGTCTTGAAGGAGTTCCCAGAGATGCTTAGTGCTTGTTGGCCCTTTTGCCTTCACTCTGCGGTCCAGCTCACCCCAAACCATCTCGATTGGGTTCAGGTCTGGTAACTGTGGAGGCCAGGTCATCTGGCGTAGCACTCCATCACTCTCCTTCCTAGTCAAATTAGCCTGGAGGTGTGTTTGGGGTCATTGTCCTGTTGTAAAATAAATGATGGTCCAACTAAACGCAAACCGGATGGAATAGCATGCCGCTGCAAGATGCTGTGGTAGCCATGCTGGTTCAGTATGCTTCAATTTTGAATAAATCCCCAACAGTGTCACCAGCAAAGCACCCCCACACTATCACACCTCCTCCTTCATGCTTCACGATGGGAACCAGGCATGTAGAGTTCACCTTTTCTGCGTCGCACAAAGACATGGTGGTTGGATCCAAAGATCTCAAATTTGGACTCATCAGACCAAAGCACAGATTTCCACTGGTCTAACGTCCATTCCTTATGCTCTTTAGCCCAAACAAGTCTCTCTGCTTGTTGGCTGTCCTTATCAGTGGTTTCCTAGCAGCTATTTTACCATGAAGGCCTGCTGCACAAAGTCTACTCTTAACAGTTGTTCTAGAGATGTGTCTGATGCTAGAACTCTGTGTGGCATTGACCTGGTCTCTAATGTGAGCTGCTGTTAACCTGCGATTTCTGAGGCTGGTGACTCGGATAAACTTGTCCTCCGCAGCAGAGGTGACTCTGGTCTTCCTTTCCTGGGGCGGTCCTCATGTGAGCCAGTTTCTTTGTAGTGTGTGATGGTTTTTGCCACTTCACTTGGGGACACTTTCAAAGTTTTCCCAATTTTTCAGACTGACTAACCTTCATTTCTTAAAGTAATGATGGCCACTTGTTTTTCTTTACTTAGCTGTTTTTTTCTTGCCATAATACAAATTCCAACAGTCTATTCAGTAGGACTATCAGCTGTGTATCCACCAGACTTCTGCACAACACAACTGATGGTCCCAATCCCATTTATAAGGCAAGAAATCACACTTATTGAACCTGAAAGGGCACACCTGTGAAGTGAAATCCATTACCGGTGACTACCTCTTGAAGTTCATCAAGAGAATGCCAAGAGTGTGTTTGTCACCCCAGGGACATCGATTCAGCTTCAGGGATGCCACAGGGTCTTCTTTTAATATGACAAACAGGTATGTCAGATTTTGTTTGTGTCATGACGCCACTCATGGTTTGCGGTCAGGGGTATGGGTGACCGCCACTGCAAATTTAATGAGCGTTTGGGGCTGATGGGGTCTGCAGTCAGATGGTGTGCCCTCCCGTGACTGAGCTGGCCCCAGGGGCTCGGGTGTGTAGGATAACGGGACCCAGAATAATTCAGTCTCAGTCCAGAAAGTCTTTCAACTCGTTTTTACTCACTTTTGTTGTTATTGTGAGGTAACCCAGGCGATGCTGCGATAAACTAGGTAAGAACCAAGGCTCCTTCAGGCTAGTCTGTTGGTAACAGGTAGCTCGCCTTTCTAGCACTTCTGTGTTCGGATAACCCCTGACTTGAAGTACCATCTATCCAGGGAGTTGCAACTGTCTTTTCTCCCTTTTTGGACTGTTTGCCGGCAGCGTGGACCAGGTGAGATGGCTTCTGGCTCTGTCTCCTTATGGGTCCCTGTGTTGCTACTGAGGCTCGAACTCTGTGTGGTTGGTGAGGTACTTGTAGTTCCCCTCACCGGCAGGTTTAGCAGATAGTTAAACTTGAGTCTACTCTAGGGACCTGTTCCCCATACGTGCCTAGTCACCGGCAGCCCCCGTCCTCTCTGACTCACTGACTGACTCGGTAACCGTTCTCCCCCGCCAACTGTCACTACACCGCGCAGGGTCTGACTAGTGTGAGTGCGCGTCTGCGTCTCCTAGCAACCGCCGCTCTCCATTACCAGACTGGCTCACTCCACTCCTTTACTTTCAGCCTTTGCACTTTAGCTCCCAGCCCCTCCACTACAACCCTTGACAAGAATTGAAGGCCAGACCCCTCCAGGGACTGCCCAAGGGTCCCATCTAATGGTGTGGGAGAACTGGTTGGTATGTGTCTGTGCGTACACACCTCATTCTGGCCCTTAGGATTACCTGGAAGTACTGTCCCAGCATGGGTGCAGTACTCAGTGGTGCCTGACCAGGTCAGGGGCGCCACATGTGCAAAGCAGTAATCAAAGCAGAAGGTGGCTACTTTGAAGAACCTAGAATAGAAGACATATTTTCAGTTGTTTCACACTTTTTTGTTAAGTATTTCATTCCACATGTGTTAATTCATAGTTTTGATGCCTTCAATGTGAATATACAATTTTCAGAGTCATGAAAATAAAGAAAACTCTTTGAATGAGAAGGTGTGTCCAAACTTTTGGTCTATACTGTGTATATATATATAGATAGATAAATAACAAAAAGCTTTATTGCTTAATATTGAGCAAAAAGTACATATGTTGACTAACATACTGTAACATGTACTGTATTCTTATCGGTGTAAACTGTTTAAAGCCATACATTTTACCACTTTGTCTAAAGGTTATAAATCATGCTGTGCCTGGTATTCAGCCCTTCTAATTTCATCAGCAGCACCCCTCAATACAATATGATGATCCTCACAAGCCTCCCACAGACATAATATGATGATCCCCACAACCCTCCCACACTCAGTACGATGGTCCTCACAACCCTCCAATGTACAATATGATGGTTCCCACAACATTCACACACACACACACACACACACACACACACACACACACACACAGTTGGTTGCCAGAGCTTTCACACACAAAGTATGATGGTCCCCACAATCCTCCCAAACACACAGTATGATGGTCCTCACAACCTTACAAAAAACAGTATGTTCGTGTTGATGTGCAACTAATCAATCCTCAGTCTAGTGTAAATGCTAGGGTTGGTTAGTCCAGAGTCTGCTGTAAATGCAGTGGCCCGTCAGTCCACAGACTGATGAAAATGCTGGGTTTGGTCTGTTCAAAGTGTAGAGGAAATGCTGTACTTGATCAGGCTACAATCTTATGTAAATGATAAGGTTGGTCGATCCACAGACTATTGTAAATTGTCAAGCAAAAATGCAGGGGTTGGTCAGTCTATAGTTTCATTTAAATTCTGGAGTCTAGTGTAAATGTTGGGGTCAGTCATTCTACAGTCTGATGTAAATGCTGGAGTCTGGTTGGTTCACAGTCTAGTATAAATGATGGAGTTGGTCAATCCACATTGTAGTAAAAATGCAGTCCATAATCTAGCGTAAATGCTGCGGTCGATTAGTCCATAGGGTAGTGTAAATGGGGTCAGTCCATAGCATTATGGATACCTCCCAACCATCCTGGATACAGCGGGACTCTCACGCTTTTGAGCCTTTGATCCTGAGTTCCGCCTGTGAGCTATGTATCTTGTGGCTCCGCCCACCCACTGTAGCCCCGCCTCGCTGTTTATCCCTTCTATTCATTACAGAGTCGAGCACGCACCTTGAAACTCCTGTGACTGCTGCTGAGGTATGAATCCCCCCCTGCAGCAGAGCCGACCCCCCCCAACACCAGAGTGGATGTCCCCAGCCCCGGAGCCTGTGCGCTTCTCTCCAGCTGTTCTCTCTGACTCCCCGTGTGTTGCTTCTCACACGGGGAATCAGGGAGCTGAGGAGAAAGTGCAACCAACACTTGTTATCTCTCCTGCAGATAGCACTGGCCAGCCAAGACTGATCACGTGGTCTCCTGTCTGTAGAGCAGAGCTGCTGGGTCCTAGCTACCCAACAGGTTCAGCTCTGCTTTATCCTGGCTGCCCTACCAGTTAAAGGGAACCTGTCAGCAGAAATTTCGCAATAAAACTAAAAGAATCCCCTCTGCAGCTCCTGGGCTGCGTTCTAGAAAGGTTCCTGTTGTTATTGTGCCCCCTTTGAGACCTAAAAAAATACTTTATAAAGTCTTACCTTTTTGTATGCAAATGTATTTTTATGGTCACGGGGCGGGCTGAGTGGCATCCGTTATTCCCCCTCCGGCCGTTGTACGCCGTCCCCCAGTGCGCATTTACATACACAAGGACGCCATCCTCATGTAACTGTCTTCCAGAGGTCTCGCACATGCCCAGTGCCACTCTCGCGGGACTGAGCACTGTGCAAAGTGTGAACGCTTTTGAGGTGATTGCGCAGGCGCAAGATTATGGGCGGCGCTGTGATTGTCATCAGCAGCGTCATCCAAGTACTCGCCCATAATCTCATGCCCATGGGAATAGGTAACATGGATGATATGGCAAGCGCTTGCGCATAACGGTGGAGGCAGAGGGAAAAGCGTAGGCACGAGATTATGAGCGGGTACTTGGATGACGCTGGTGATGACAATCACTGCGCCGCCCATAATCTCGCGCCTGCGCAATCACCTCAAAAATGTTCTCACTTTGCACAGTGCTCAGTCCCGCGAGAGTGGCACTGGGCATGCGCGAGACCTCGGGAGCACTGGGCAGCGTCCTCGTGTATGGAAATGAGCAATGGGGGATGGCGTACAGCGGCAGGAGGGGGAATGATGGACGCCAGACAGCCTGCCCCCGTGACCATAAAAACACATTTGCATACAAAAAGGTAAGACTTTACAAAGTATTCTTTTAGGTCTCAAAGGGGGCACAGTAGCGACATGAACCTTTCTAGAATGCAGCCCAGGAGCTGCAGAGGGGATTCTTTTAGTTTTATTGCGAAATTTCTGCTGACAGGTTCCCTTTAAAGGGAACCTGTCAGGTGCAATATGCACTCAGATCCAGGAGCAGTTCTGGGTGTATATTGCTAATCCCTCCCTAACCGTCCCTGTATACACTAGCATAGATAAAGAGATCTTTAGAAAAAGTATTTTTAAAGATCTTATATCTTATGCTAATGAGCGCAGGGACTAGTCCCAAGTGCGTTACTTCACTTGGCTAATCGGCTTACATAGTGTGTTAGTACTCACACAGGGGCGTAATAACATGCTAACCTGCTATGTGAGCCGACTAGCCAAGCGAAGTAATGCCCTTGGGACTAGTCCCTGCACTCATGAGCATAAGATATAAGATCTTTAAAAATATTTTTCTAAAGATCTCTTTATCTATGCTAGTGTATACAGGGACAGTTAGGCAGGGATTAGCAATATACACCCAGAACTGCTCCTGACTCTGAGTGCATATTACACCTGACAGGTTCACTTTAAAAGGAACCTGTCACCAGATTTGGTGACTATAAGCTGCAGCCACCACCACCGGGCTCTTATACAGCATGCTGTATCTAAGAGCCCCGGCCGCTGTGTAGAAAGTAAAAAACACTTTATAATACTCACCTATGGGGCGGTGCGGTGCAGACTGGTCGGATGGGTGACAGGTTCCCTTTAATCTCTGTTGGATGGGCTGCCCAACTAGTTCGACTCTGCTGGATCCTGGCTGCCCAATCGGTTCTTCTCTGCTGGATCATGGCTGCCCAACCGCTTCGGCTCTGCTGCGTCCTGGCTGCCCAACCGTTTAGCTCTGCTTGATCCTGGCTGTCCAATCAGTTCCTCTCTGCTAGATCCTGGCTGACTAGCCAGTTCCGTTCTGCTCCATACTGGCTGCCCAACCACTTCCACTCTGCTCCATACTGGCTGTCCAACAAGTTCAGCTCTGCTGGGTCCTGGCTGTCCAACCAGTTCAGCTCTGCTTCGTCCTGGCTCCCCAACCAGTTCAGCTCTCCTGGGTCCTGGGTCTGCCTTATTAAAGTCAATAGCCACTTCACAGATCGTGCTAAAATCCTATTTTTTTAGGGCTTCACACAGAAGGCCCTGACGGAGCAATTGATGTTTGGCGAAAACACAATGTGATCATAGCCTTAAAGTGACAGGTATTATCTCCCCAATAATAGCACAAATAATAATAATGCGATGTTGGTTAATTGGGGTTATCCGTCCAGGACATTTGGATTTTTTTTCTTAAGGGGCTAAGAATTCACAGACCAGTAGTTGTTATCTACCTGCCTGTTCTGCGCAGCGCTGATGTGTGCCGACTCAGAGCGGTCACAGACGGTTCCTGGTGGTGATTCTGCGGCTTCATTTGCCCTCACTGTGGGGAGGTGATGGTAAGGCTATGTGTGCATGACTCGCCCACCCCAGGGCTATGGGACACCCGGTGCCGCCGGACTAGTCCGGGGGTCGTCAGTGGTGGCGGGGCCCGACTCCGTGGCCCTGGTGGGTGTCAATTGAATATGGCTGGTGAATAAAGTTTATGGTTGTCGTGACGCCACCTGTGGTTTGCGGCTATTAAGCCGCCGCTGCTGTAGGAGGCCTCCGGGGTGGTGGAACGGCAGCAATGGTGGTACTGCTCCCCTCAGGTGGAGTGATGCCCGGGGGCACAGTTGGTGCTCGTGAGAGTCTATGGTGTAATGGAAGTCTATGCAGGCGACAATAACTGAGACAACACCGGAGGGTGCAATTCCAAGATCTTTACTAACACTTCCTGGTAGGTGCACACTGGTGCCTTTGGACGGCTGGAACCCACTGTCAGGGACCTCCGCCGTTTCTGGGTAATTTCTGGAATGAAAGCCGGTACCCTTCCTCTAAAGTGTCTCTGTCTTCAGCTGTCTCCTTTAGCCTAGCTCTTTTAGGATGAACCTGCTCGGCCTCCACTACAGCCTCCAGGCTGGGAGCTCGCCTGTCGGTTACTTGCCCCATTTCTAGAGGTTCTGCTGTGGGCTGTGGCCCAGGGAGTTTGCAACTTTCCCTGGGCCTCGGTTTTCACTGTTGGAGATGATTTTGCACTCCTTCTGTTTCTAGGGACCGTCCCCTGTTGCAGCTTGATCCCTCCACCGATGTTCCTGTGGAACAGGCCACCACAGCTCACCAGCTATCCGTGGCCCTGGAATCCCTTCGTTCCCTGCTTGGTGTCACCTGGACCCTCTGAGTCCCAGGGTCTTCACCAGGAAGCGTCACTTTCTTTTCTTAGCTCCTGTCTGACTAGAGCTTTTCTTTCCTTCTTCTCTTTCATGTCTGCCTCCTGCAGACCTCCTCCTCCTTCTCCCCTCTCTCTTCAACTCCTCACTTCAACTGACTAAACTTGACCTTCCTTTCTCCGTCTGCTCTCTGGTGGCTCCTCCCACCTCCCCAGTTGCTAAGCTGTACCCTATAGGAGCAGGGATGGGTCTTACGGCCCCTCCCAGCATGCAGCATGGGAGGGTTACTGCCACTATCCCTGGTCCCAGTGTGTACCTAACAATGGGTGTTGTGTAGATTTGCCTGGTGACCGGCGTTCACTCCTTTCCTTACCCAGAATGGGACATCACACCGCTGGATGGGATGCAATGTCCTGTGGCGACGGAAGCCTCAGGGACGCCACATGCACGTTGCGTATTTGCATGCAGTTACGCTGCGATCTGCACCGCAGCATAACTGCATGCGTCCTGCGTCCCCAGCATAATCTATGAAGATTATGCAGGAGCCGTGCGCACGTGGCATATTAGAGTGCAGCGCTTCGGCTGCTGCCCGAAGCGCGCGTTCTAAGAAGTGACATGTCACTTCTTCCGTGCGCTCTGAATGCATCCCCTGCTCTGTCTATGGGAGGAGCTGCAGGCAGAGCGCATGGAATCGGCTTTTTTTTTCATTACGGACTCTTTCTGCAGCGATTTGAAGCGCACGTGTGCTGTTCAAATCACTACAGAAATTTCAGCAGGGACAGAACGCTACGTGCGCACATAACCTAACGCTTCCCATAATCACAACAGAACAATGAGTCTTCTCTAACTGCTTCTATTAACCCCTTCACCCCGGGAGAGTTTTCATTTTTTCCTCTCCTTCTTCCAAGAGCCGTACCTTTTCCATTTTTCTGTCAATTTTGCCATATGGGGGCTTGTTTTTTGTGGGATGAGTTGTTCTTTTCCATGAAACCATTAGTTTTACCATATAGTCTACTGGAAAACGGGAAAAAAAATCCAAGTGCTGTGAAATTGCAAAAAAGTGCAATTGCACAATTGTTTTTGGGATATTTTATTCACCATGTTAAATATATGGTGAGGCTGACAGGTCACTAGGACGCCTCAGGTCAGTACGAGTTCATAGATAACAAACATGTATACTTTTACTTTTATCTAAGGGGTTAAAAAAATTTAGAAGTTTGTCCCTCAAAAAATTGGGCTTTTTGCGCTATTTTCCAAGACCCATAGCGTTCTCATTTTTCAGGATCTGGGGCTCAGTGATGGTTTATTTTTTACATCCTAAGAGTTTTTAGGGATACTTTTGAATAGATGCTAGGTTTTGATCGCCGATATTGCATTTTAAATAATTTTTGCAGCAACCAAAAACCATAATTTTGGAGTTTGGAATTTTTTTCTCGCCACACCGCATACCGATCAGATTATTTGATTTTATATTTTGATCGGGCATTTCTGAACACGGCGATACCAAAAATGTGTATTTTTTAAACACTTTTATTTTCAGTGGGGCGAATGGGTGTGATTTGAACTTTTAGGTTTTTTTATTCTATCATATTTTTAAAAAACCTTTTTTACTTTTTTTTATTTATTTTACTAGCCCCCTAGGGAACTTTAAGGATCAGAAGTCTAATCACTTGTTCTTTTCTGTTGATCTAGGCTGCACAGCTCTGATCAGCAGAAATGCTTCTTTCCTGTCAGTGCCAGCGCTCTGTCAGGTCTCACAGGAAATACATCAGGGTAGCAACAGGAGTCATCACATGACTCCGAGCTACCATGGCAACCATCATCTCCCAGTGATTGCGTCACAGGGCTCCTATGGCAGTGGGGAATGGCGTGGCCATTTAAATCACATTGTCACATTTTGACAGCATGATCTAAGTGAAAAGCAGGCGCGGATGGATCGCGGATCCACCTGTGCCTGTTAGCCCCACATTTCTGTTGTTCAAATCAGAAGATGTGGGGGGGTCACCACCGATTCACCGCAGCAGCCTGCGGTAATTACCCCGACATTACCAAGGACAAACTGGGGTCGTAAAGGGGTTAACCAAAAGCACAACGTTATTAAAGATAATTTATCTAATAGAGTAGACCTTATATGCAATGTGCAGCTTTTACATAGTGTAGATTAAGGTGTCAGATCTGCATTAGAATAGAATTTTGTAGTTTTAAAATATTCAAATTTAAAATAAATACTACCAAGTTTGCATTAAGAATATTTTATATTTTTTCTGTTTATAATTATTGTTTATAAAACAATGTGATCGGCAGTGCTGAATGGGTGGATGGGGAGTTGTTATGGGTGTGACTAGTTGTGAAATGGGTGTGGCTAGGGGCGTGGTTTAAAAATTGCCGCAGCGCGCATGGCGCACCGCACAGTTTGTCCCTCTTTCCTTTCTTTGAAAGTTGGGAGGTATGCATTATGTAAATGCTTAGGTTGGTCAGTCTGGTGTAAATGCTGGGGTCAGTCAGTCCACAGTCTGGTATGAATGCTGCGGTCAGTATGTCCACAGTCTGGTTTAAGTGCTGGAGTTAATCAGGCCACAGTCTGGTGTAAATGCCAGGGTCAGTCAGTCCACAGTCTGGTGTATATGGTAAGGTGGGTCAGGCCACAATGTAGTGTAGATGCCTGCCTTGGTTGGTCCACAGACCAGTGTAAATGCTGGGATTGTTCGGTCTATAGTCTAGTGTAAATGTCGGGATTGGTTATTACCCACTGTAGTGGTAAATGCTCTTGTAGACGCTTGTAAATGCTGGGGTCTGTCCGTTCACAGTGTAGTGTAAGTGCTGGGGTCAGTTAGTTTGGTGTAAATGCTATTCATTGGTTTGGTCATTCCACAGTCTGGTGTAAATGTTGTGCTTGGTTTGTCCAGTCTAGTAGACATGCTGCCAGCTGTAAAGTTTATAGACGTGTGTAATCCTCTGTGTGATCAATCTGCATTCTAGAGTGATTGGGTTGCCTGGGTGAACATATAGCTTAGAGGTGTGAAAAATAAAACCTGCCACTCTCTATCACTAAAAAATAGGGGGGTATGTAACATTATATAATGATGGAACATAGGAGATCATCACCTATTAGCTAAAATGGGGGGGTTTATAGAGGCGACACGTAGTCATCAGTATTGTCAGTGCACCTCTTTAAAGGGAACCTGTCACCGGATGTGTATAATACTTACTGTGGAGACACGGGGGTCAGTGGGTGCTCTCGTCCGCTGATCCAGCCGCCTTTAGAAAGACAGCATGGCCCACGGCTCATCCCAACTGAACACCCATCCTCCTTAACCATGGGCGGAACACTACTCAGACAAAACAGTATCAGGTAATCACAATATTAAGACTTTATTGGATCCCCAAACAATTAACGGCATATGGCACATAACCAGTAAAACCACAGAATGTAACTGGCAACAGTTTCTCACCCTTCCGCTGGCTCACCAGAGTTTAGAATGTCCGTGACAGCAGCACCCCGCTTTTGGTGGGCACCCACCGAGAATGGAATAACGCCGGATTTAGAAAGCTGGCAGAGGACCACAAAGCCTAGCAAGAGTCTACCCAGGCAATGGACAGTCCTGCTTCTTATACCCCTGAGCTCTCCTTTCAGACCATTGGGGTCTTCACGATTGATGGATAAGACTGGGGTCTTATTGGTTAGATTTCAAGCCGTATACAAAATATCCCTAGTAGTAATGGTCTCTGGCAGAGACGAGGAAGAGACAGCTAAGTTACATCTCATCTAGCAATACACATAGTAATGTAATGAGGCGAGCAGCTCTGACTGTTTTTTAACTGAAAAGGACATGGAGACTGACATTACACAGGATGGTGCTGCCACCTTGTGGACAAGTGCTGACATTGCTCGAGGGGCGGACACTGTAAAATCTGATCCCCTCCCACAGACACTGTTTGTACAGGAAAAAAGTGCGGGAAAAAGGACACTGAGCCACTAGAGCTGTATCAGAGCAGACCTGCCTCGGACTGTCCTCATCGCTGAAGTGTGAGGGATTGCCAGAACTGCTGCAGATGTGATACTGGATTCAAGGGATCTCCGGACTGTCTCCTTCCTCCATACCAAGAGACTATATGCTAGTCCTCTGTTGAGAGGGCTGAAGATCTTCCCATCTCTCTCCCTTGGAGTCGCCGCTGTTTACCCAGAGTCCAGGCCTGCTACGTGGGAGCCCTCCCTCCTTGTGTTTTGGACTGGTAATGTAACCCATAGGGCAAGTCAGGGACAGAATTCTTGTTTACCATTGCTGTTTTTTTGTGTTCTGTGCCGTGTGTCCGAAGTTAGAGACCCGGATAGCAAACTCTGATTATGTGTGCTTCTAAGCCAGCTGCGTGTGTCATTGAAATGTTTACCAGTAAAGAAATGTACCCTTGCATAAAATCTGAGCGTGGGGATTTTGTTGGCGCAGATTATGGGAACTCAGCCACGGTCAGACCTGCAGCCACTTCATCTGGCGTAGTCGGCAGGATCTGTGACCAGCAAAATCCCCTCCCGGTGGTAGCTTATAGTCAGACAGCTCCTCCGGTGTCTATTGTAAATCAAGTGAGAAAGTTTAATGGACGGAATTACCCTGTACCTGAATGGGCGGAACAACTTAGGATAGTGGGGGAAATGTATAATGTTGATACTAAGACCTTAGCAGAATTGGCTATGCTGACGCTGGAGGAGGAGGCATGGACGAAGGTCAGACTGGAGACGGTTAGGGGCCAGCGTACATTAGATGACTTGGTGCGGGTGCTAGAGAACACCTATGGGCCGACCAGATACCTGGGAACACTGCGCTACATGTTCTTCCAGCGTACACAGCTCGAGTGGGAGGACAATCCCCGATATGCGAACGCCCTCCAAGTACTGCTGGAACAAGCCTGCAAAAATGGAGAAAATCTAGCTGGTACATCCTCCCGCGACCTAGTGCTGAGGGACCAATTCGTAATAGGACTGAGAGATCCGTATGTCAACCGCTCATTGCAGGACTTACTCCGGATAAATCCAGCCCTTACGTTTGCTGAGGTTAAACAAGAAGCCATAGAACGTTCTAGGGGACCTGTTACGGGAACAGAGACTTATACCGCTACTTGCAGATCCATGTACAGTACAAATACTCCGAACAGCGACACGGAGGAACTGAAGCAGATGGTGGCGGATTTACAGAAGCAGGTTCTGCAGCTCACATTAGACCAACAGGCGGATAGGCAAGTGAGATGGCAACCTAGCCGGCCTATGGGAAAGTGCTGGACATGTGGTGACCCCCATCACAGAGCAAACCGTTGCCCCCAGAACTCCTTCCAACCCGACCCGCAGCCGTTCCATCGAATGGACTCTCAAACACCCCAGCAAGCGGAGTTTCACTCGAAACAGCAGATGGAACCCCAGGCCTATTCACTAGAACCGCCAAGCCGTGCCTCTCAACAGCGGGCACCTTTAAACTAGACACCCCGGCTGAGGAGGCTCACTCGACCGGGAAGACCACGGAGAAAAGGAGCCAACAAAGGAGCAAGCTTGCATCAAACAGCCCTACACAGAATGTAATGCTAGAGGGAGTTGCCTTGCAAGGACTAATGGATACTGGATCCCAGGTGTCCACCATCTCAGAACAGTTTTACGAGAAATATCTACAACCACGGGCTGCTGATGACCCGAGTACCGTCATCAAGATCAAAGCGGCCAATAATCTACCCATTCCAGTAACAGGAGTAGCTTGGATGAGCACCGAAATGTGTGGACAGGACCTCGGGAAGAGGGGGATAATCGTGGTCAAAGAAGACTTCGGTTCGGAAACGCCCATGATTATTGGGATGAACATCCTGAAAGACCTGGACCTGGTATTGTTTACCAAGCGGGGACCCAAGTACTGGCAGGAAGTTACCACACACGGGGCCACCCGCCGAGCATTCCAAAGAGTGGTTCGGGCCTGCAGCCTACAGCAAATGGCAGAGGAACAACGGCCCATAGCCACTATCACCGTGCCTCGCCACACTAGGATCACCTTACCGGCTGAAAAGGAGACAATTATCTCGCTACCCCTTAGCACCACAAGACCGCTTGAAGGCGTGGAGGTACTGATTGAGCCGCAAACCCCGAGGGAGGGAAAACTGAACCCATTAGTCGCTCGCACTCTGGCTGTCGTGAAGAGGGGAAGGATCCCTGTCCATCTGAGCAATACGGCTAGTGTAGGCGTCGACCTAGAAGCGGGGACACAGCTCGCCAGAGTCTACGCCCTACCTACAGAGGTGAATCCCAGGGGCCCCCTCCAGTTTGCCCCATCGACAGAGGGAGACTGGACAGTGACTGTCTCTGCCATGGCCACCACCACAGATGACACTGAAGCTGGAAAGGAGCTGCTAGAGAAGTGTCAGCTGGATACATCCCAGTACTCTAAACAGGAAGTGTCACAGATGGAAAAACTACTACAGGAACACCAGGCGTCCTTTGCCCGGCATGACACCGACTTTGGATGCACCACCAGTATCCAACACGAGATCCCTACGGGTAACGCTTCTCCTATCCGTGAGAGATACCGGCAGATACCACCCCAGCAATACCAAGAAGTGAAAAGCCTCCTGATTTCCATGCTCCATGCCGGAGTGGTACGAGACAGCCAGAGCCCCTGGGCTGCACCGGTGGTAATAGTTAAAAAGAAAGACGGATCCCTGAGGTTCTGTGTGGACTACCACCGCCTGAATGCTTGCACCACCCGGGACTCATACCCTTTACCGAGGATCGAAGAATCCCTGACTGCTCTGAAGAAAGCCAAGTACTTTTCCTCCCTGGATCTGGCCAGCGGCTATTGGCAGGTACCCATGAGCAAAAAGGACAGAGAAAAGACTGCTTTCATCCTACCCATGGGCCTGTACGAGTTTGACAGGATGCCCTTCGGCCTGAACAACGCGCCGGGAACTTTCCAGAGGCTGATGGAGCGCTGCTTGGGAGACTTCAATTTCGACTTCACCCTCATCTACCTTGATGACATTGTGGTCTATTCAGCCACGTTCGAAGAACATCTACAGAAGCTGGGCCGCGTGTTCCAGAGATTAAGGGAACATGGCTTGAAGTTGAAACCCAGCAAGTGCTGTCTTCTACAGCAGGAGATCGATTACCTGGGCCACAGGATCTCGGCCGAAGGTGTACAACCATCGCCGGAGAAAATAGCCGCCGTACGGGACTGGCCCCAGCCCACAACTGTCAAGGAGG
Organism: Anomaloglossus baeobatrachus; assembly: GCF_048569485.1. Lineage (NCBI taxonomy): Eukaryota > Metazoa > Chordata > Amphibia > Anura > Aromobatidae > Anomaloglossus > Anomaloglossus baeobatrachus. The sequence goes on from NC_134358.1 coordinate 290,093,104, forward strand.
TCAGGGCTTTCCTGGGACTGGCAAGCTACTACCGTCGGTTCGTCAAGAACTTCGCCCGGCTTGCCGCACCACTGCACGACCTGCTTCGAGGGACCACCAACAGTCCCAGAGGATGCCGCATCAATTGAAGGCCAACCCAAGAAGAGTCCTTCCAAGCTCTAAAGGGTGCCTTGACGTCGTCCCCCATCCTGGCATATGCAGATTACACCCTGCCCTTTCAATTACATACTGCCGCCAGCCTACAGGGTCTGGGGGCAGTACTCTCACAGGTACAAGAAGGCAAGGAACGCGTTGTAGCCTATGCCAGTAGGTCCCTACATGAAGGTGAAAAGAATTCCACCAATTACAGTTCATTCTGGCTGGAGCTGTTGGCCTTGATGTGGGCAATGACTGAGAAATTTGCCGGATATCTGATGGGGACAGAAGTACTAGTCCTGACGGACAACAACCCTTTGGCCCACTTAGAAAATGCGAAACGTGGGGCTATGGAGCAGCGATGGATGGCTCGGCTCTCCAAGTTTAACTACAAGATTAAATATAGAGCTGGGGCTGAAAATCAGAATGCGGACAGCCTGTCCAGAAGGACATCCCCCTCGCCCACTAAGGACCGGGATGAAGAGCTGGAAGGAGACGAGATGCCTGACTTCGCAAGATTAGCCCGGCAGATGATGGATTGCCGCCAGTATGCTGTGGATGAGGCTTGCACTCCAGTAGGGTCCCCACTATCCCCACAGGAATGGTGCAGAATCCAGGACCGGAATGCTGAATGTGCCCTACTGTCACGGCCGGGCGGTCGGGCAGACCCAGGAGGTGGATCCACTGGACCGAACTCGAAGATGGTGGTAGGGAGTCCGGCAGCTGAAGCACTGATGGGCAGCAGAACAGTCCGTGCAAGTGAAGGCAGCGGAGGAGTCCCTGGGACCACGGAGTCACAGATGGTAGTCCTGGTGACGTAGCTCAGGTTCGGAAGCCGAGATGATATCAGGCGGGGTCCGGAACCTCAGGAGCGAGATGACGGGTCACCGCAGGGATCCGAGATGGTACGGACTGTCAGATGGCAGACGGACAGTGTGCGGGGTTCAGGATACGGCTGACTGGATGGCGAGGCAGGTACGGCTCTACAAAGAGAGATAGGTGAGTACAGGCACATAAACACCAGGAGACCTGACTCCTAGCTCAGGGAACACGAAGATCAGGCCCCGCCCCCTTGGACAATAACCCCCTTTATACCCAGTACCTGTTCAACCTCATTTCCTGTTAATGGACGCTGGCCCTTTAAGAAAGGGTCAGTGACCGCGCGCGCGCCCTAACGCGCATGCGCGCCGCCCGGGTGCCAGAAGCCAGGGAAGGAGGCTGAGAGGAGGACGCAGGAGAGCCGGCCAGGTCCTGGGAAGCCGTCGGGCGCCGGGATCGGGGACCAGGGGGCCTGGGACGGACGGAATCCGGTGGCTGAGGAGCGGGCAGCGTGGCAGGTGAGCCGGGGAGCGGGGGTGAGGACCCGGGGAGCGTGACAGTACCCCCCCCCCCACGCCCCCCACCCCGCAACCGGGACATGAAGGCACGGATAAGAGGAGTGCCCACGTTCTCCCTGGGCTCCCAAGACCTATCCTCAGGACCATACCCTTCCCAGTCCACCAGGAAGAACTGCCGACCTCGTACGGTCTTCATGGCCACGATATCCCTTACCGCATAGATGTCGTCATCGGCAATAGGTGGAGGGGCCGGACTGGCAGCATCGGAGAAGGGACCAAGGATAACCGGCTTGAGCAGGGAGACGTGGAATGAGTTGGGTATCCTCATCGTGGCCGGGAGCTGTAGCTTGTAGGAAACCTCATTGATCTTGCTGAGGACTTTAAACGGCCCAATGTAGCGAGGACCCAGCTTGTATGATGGTATCTTCAGGCGGACGTACTGGGAAGCAAGCCAGACGAGGTCTCCAGGAGAGAAACACGGAGGGTCCAGACGTCTCTTGTCGGCGTGTCTTTTCATCCGCAGGGAAGCACGCCCAAGGGACGATTTGACAGAGTCCCAAATGTTTGCAAAGTCACGGGCTACTGTATCTGCAGCAGGGACATCCGAAGAGGGGGATACAGGCAATGGGATGGAAGGCTGAAGCCCGTAAACAACATGGAAGGGAGAGCTGGAGGACGACTCACTGAAGTGGTGGTTGTGGGAGAATTCAGCCCAAGGTAGAAGGGCGGACCAGTCGTCATGATGGGCATTGACGTAGTGACGTAAGAAAGAGGTCAAGATTTGATTGACCCTCTCTACCTGGCCATTAGACTGAGGATGGTATGCAGATGAAAAGTCCAGAGTCACTCCCAGATGGTTACAGAGAGCCCTCCAGAAGCGGGAAGTGAACTGAGTTCCTCTGTCTGATACGATGTGCAATGGAAAGCCATGCAAGCGGAAGATGTGTTGTATATAGGCGTCCGCGAGTTCCTGAGCAGAGGGCAGTCCGGGCATAGGGACGAAGTGAGCCATTTTGGAGAACCGATCCACCACGACCCATATGACTGTGTGTCCGGAGGATACTGGCAAGTCCGTAATAAAGTCCATCGCTATGTGTTGCCATGGAACTGAGGGTATCGGCAGAGGCAGAAGACGGCCATAGGGCAGGTGTTTGGGCGTCTTGTTCCTGGCACAAGAGGAGCAGGCAGAGACAAAGGCGGCGACGTCAGTGCGAAGGGATGGCCACCAGTAATGGCGTACAATCGCACCCCATGTTCTCTTCTGGCCTGCATGGCCGGCTGTTTTTGAGGCATGACCCCAGTGTAACACTTTTAGCCTGTCGGTCTCCGAGACATAGGTCTTCCCGGGTGGTATTTGGGCCAGAGTGACGGGAGCCACCGGAACAATCTTGCTAGGAGGGATGATAGGTTGGGTAGTCTCTTCCTCCTGCTCCATGGGCATGAGGGACCTAGACAAGGCATCGGCGCGTACATTCTTGTCCGCGGGTCGGAAGTGGAGCTGGAAGTCAAACCTGGCAAAGAATAAGGACCACCTGGCTTGCCGTGGGTTCAGTCGCTGAGCGGACCGCAGGTATTCCAGGTTCTTGTGGTCCGTGTAGATGGTCACGGGGTACACTGCTCCTTCCAGGAGGTAACGCCACTCCTCCAGAGCTAGTTTGACCGCCAATAATTCTCGGTCACCGATGGTGTAATTCCGTTCAGGTGCTGAGAAGCTCTTAGAAAAGAAACCGCAAGTCACCATCTTCCCGGAGGAGGATTTTTGCATGAGCACTGCTCCGGCTCCTGAGGAGGAGGCATCCACCTCCAAGGTGAACTGGCGGTTTAACTCCGGTCGGTGGAGTACAGGAGAGGAGGCGAAAGCTCGCTTCAAAGAGCAAAACGCGGCGTCGGCCGCAGGTGACCAGTCCTTTGGTTTAGCCTCCTTTTTGGTCAAAGCGGAGAGAGGAGCAGTCAGGGCGGAGAAGTGCGGGATAAACTGGCGGTAGTAGTTGGCGAATCCCAGGAACCGTTGGATTGCCTTCAGTCCAGAAGGAGGAGGCCAGTTGAGTATGGAGGAGACCTTCTTTGGATCCATCTGCAACCCAGTACCCGAGATGATGTATCCCAGGAAAGGAAGAGAAGACTGCTCAAAGACGCACTTCTCATATTTGGCGTAGAGACGATTCTCTCTCAGTCTTTGTAGAACCAGCTTTACGTTCTCTCTGTGGGTCTGGAGGTCCGGAGAGAAGACAAGGATGTCATCCAGATAAACTACTACACAGAGGTAGAGGAGGTCCCGGAAAATGTCGTTCACCAGTTCTTGGAATACGGCAGGAGCGTTACACAGACCGAAGGGCATCACGCAGTACTCGTAGTGCCCGTCGCGAGTATTAAATGCGGTCTTCCATTCGTCCCCAGAGCGGATACGAACTAGGTTGTAGGCACCCCGAAGATCCAGTTTGGTGAACACACGGGCTCCTCTGAGCCGGTCGAACAATTCGGGGATGAGCGGTAGGGGGTACTTGTTTTTTATGGTGATCTGATTCAAGCCCCGGTAGTCAATGCATGGGCGAAGGTCACCCTCTTTCTTCTTAACGAAGAAGAAGCCTGCTCCCGCAGGAGAGGAGGATCTCCGGATGAATCCCTTTGCCAGGCTTTCCGTGATGTATGTGGACATGGCCCTGGTTTCAGCTGGAGACAACGGATATATCCGTCCTCGAGGTGGTGTTGTTCCTGGGAGCAGGTCGATGGCGCAATCGTAGGGACGGTGTGGCGGAAGTACCTCAGACTCCTTCTTGTCAAAAACGTCCGCGAAGGACCAATAGGCCGAGGGCAGTTCCGGTAGGTTCTCTGGAGCCGGGGGACGTCGGATTGGTTGTAGGGACTTTAGACATCTCTCATGACAAGCAGAGCCCCAACGAGTGATCTCGCCAGTACCCCAGCTGACTGATGGTTCGTGTGTCCGCAACCAAGGAAGTCCCAGCAGGATTTGATGGGACATGTGTGGAAGGACGTAGAGAGCGATGTTCTCGGTGTGCAGAGCACCTATACGCACTTCCACCGGCTTGGTGATCCAGGAGATGGTATCAGAGAGGGGTCTCCCATCCACCGAGGCAATCACTAGGGGCTTATCGAGTGGAGTAACAGGCAGCTGGTACTTGTCCACCGTGGCCTGCTGGATAAAATTGCCTGCTGCTCCGGAGTCGAGGTATGCCTCAGCCGTGAAGCGCGTCTCTCCTGTTGACACTTGTACCGTCCACATAACTGGGTCTGAGAGAGTCCCAGCACCTAGGGTGGCCTCTCCTACCAACCCTAGGCTTTGGAGTTTCCCGGCCTTTCCGGACAGGAGCGTAAGAGATGAGTGCCCTCTCCGCAGTAAAAGCAGAGGCCTTTGGCGAGCCGCTCTGCTCTACGTTGGTCAGACTGTCGTACTCGGTCAACCTGCATGGGCTCGTGGACAGGAATCCCAGCTGTTGATGAGTGAGGCACAGAGGACTTCTGTGGAGGAGGGGAGTGCCGTACTGCACGTCTCTCACGATACAGCTCTTTGGAGCGTTCCTGGAAACGAATGTCCACTCGAGTGGCTAGGGCAATCAGGGCATCTAGGGTGGAGGGCACGTCACGACCCGCCAACTCATCCTTGATGCGACTCGAGAGTCCTTCCCAGAAGGCGGCTGTCAGGGCCTCATTATTCCACCCGAGTTCAGAAGCCAAAGTACGGAAACGGATGGCATATTGGCCCACCGTCAGTGTTCCTTGACGTAGGCGGAGGAGGGATGAAGCAGACGCAGAGGCGCGTCCCGGCTCGTCGAAGGTGCTGCGAAAGGCCTGCAGGAAGTCTTGAAGGTTCTTGGTCATGGGGTCCTCCTTCTCCCACAAGGGGTTCATCCACGCCAGCGCCTCGCCCTCCAGATGAGACATTATAAAGGCGACCTTGGCTTGGTCAGAGGCGAACAGATGTGGCAGCTGCGTGAAATGAAGGGAACACTGGTTTATGAAGCCCCTGCAGGTCTTGGGATCTCCAGCATAACGAGGTGGTGACGCCAAACGGAGACGGGAAGCATCTGAAGAGGCTGCCACTGGTGCGGGAGCCATGGCTTGCCTAGCTGGGGACCTGGGTGCCGCAGGCGTCATTGATGCTTGTAACGTGTACAGGCGGGTGTCCACGGAGGTCATAAATTGCAACATGCGGGTCTGGACTTCATGCTGACGTTGGAGTTCCTCTTGCAAGGCCGCTAGTGCTGCAGCGGGATCCATGGCCTGATCTTACTGTCACGGCCGGGCGGTCGGGCAGACCCAGGAGGTGGATCCACTGGACCGAACTCGAAGATGGTGGTAGGGAGTCCGGCAGCTGAAGCACTGATGGGCAGCAGAACAGTCCGTGCAAGTGAAGGCAGCGGAGGAGTCCCTGGGACCACGGAGTCACAGATGGTAGTCCTGGTGACGTAGCTCAGGTTCGGAAGCCGAGATGATATCAGGCGGGGTCCGGAACCTCAGGAGCGAGATGACGGGTCACCGCAGGGATCCGAGATGGTACGGACTGTCAGATGGCAGACGGACAGTGTGCGGGGTTCAGGATACGGCTGACTGGATGGCGAGGCAGGTACGGCTCTACAAAGAGAGATAGGTGAGTACAGGCACATAAACACCAGGAGACCTGACTCCTAGCTCAGGGAACACGAAGATCAGGCCCCGCCCCCTTGGACAATAACCCCCTTTATACCCAGTACCTGTTCAACCTCATTTCCTGTTAATGGACGCTGGCCCTTTAAGAAAGGGTCAGTGACCGCGCGCGCGCCCTAACGCGCATGCGCGCCGCCCGGGTGCCAGAAGCCAGGGAAGGAGGCTGAGAGGAGGACGCAGGAGAGCCGGCCAGGTCCTGGGAAGCCGTCGGGCGCCGGGATCGGGGACCAGGGGGCCTGGGACGGACGGAATCCGGTGGCTGAGGAGCGGGCAGCGTGGCAGGTGAGCCGGGGAGCGGGGGTGAGGACCCGGGGAGCGTGACACCTACTCAAACAATGGGTGAAGCAGCAGCAGAAGCCGTCCTCTGACACGCGGTCACGACTGTCCACCAGTACCCTGACCCTGCTCAGCCAATGGGATCATCTGATTCTGAGAGAAGGAGTGCTATACCGGAGGATCTTCCTATCCCACATGCTGGAGGAGTGCCTACAGGTTGTAGTGCCGGCCCAAATGGCCCGTGAGATGGTGGGAGACACACACAAGAGGAACGGCCACTTTGGAATAGACAAGACCTTCCGGTGGGTCCAACAGTCCATCTACTGTCCGGGACTCCGCAAGCTGGTTGAAGATGTCTGCCAAGCCTGTCGCACCTGTGAGCTTTACAAGTCCGCTGAACAGCGTGCACCTGTCCAAACAGTTGAGACATCCCGGCCCCTTGAGCTGTTGATGGTGGACTACCTGTCGATTGGGACGGCGAGTGGTAGCTACCAATACTGTCTGGTTATGGTAGACCATTTCACAAAATTCGCAGTTGCTGTTGCTACCAAAGATCAGACTGTCGAGTCAGCTGCGCGGGCCATCTGTCGACAGTTCATCCAGGTCTATGGGTGTCCGGAGAGGTTGCACTCTGATCAGGGGGCTTGTTTTGAAGGTCAAATTATCGAGGAGCTGCATCGGATGTATGGGATCCAGAAGTCCAGAACCACCCCTTACCACGCACAGGGGAATGGTGCGTGTGAGCGCTTTAACCGGACTCTACTCCAGTTGATCCGCACCTTAGCCGATGACAAGAAAGACCAATGGCCCCAATTCCTCCCGGATCTAGTGTGGACCTACAACAATCAAGTCCACTCCGTGACGGGTTTTACCCCACACACCCTTCATCACTGACACCATTGACATTACTCAGCATAGTGACCTTGTTGACTCCGGGACTGGTTACCTGCCTGCGCAGACTGGCCCTCCCTCTAGGGAACTGACGGAGGTAGAGAGTGGAACTGGTGATAGAGTGGAGGGAAATCAACCTCTGCGGCGTACTACCCGCACCACTGCTGGGGTTCCTCCTGGGCAGTCTTATAGGGACCAGTATGTATGGCCCGCTTCTCAGCCTCCCCCTGCCACAGCTTCAGTCCTCGCTGCCCTGGAACCTGTGAATGTTGACAGGGACTGCCAACCTTTCAGTGGGGGAATATGTAATGAGGCGAGCAGCTCTGACTGTATTTTGACTGAAAAGGACATGGAGACTGACATTACACAGGATGGTGCTGCCACCTTGTGGACAAATGCTGATATTACTCGAGGGGCGGACACTGTAAAATCTGATCCCCTCCCACAGACACTGTTTGTACAGGAAAAAAGTGCGGGAAAAAGGACACTGAGCCACTGGAGCTGTATCAGAGCAGACCTGCCTCGGACTGTCCTCATCGCTGAAGTGTGAGGGATTGCCAGAACTGCTGCAGATGTGATACTGGATTCAAGGGATCTCCGGACTGTCTCCTTACTCCATACCAAGAGACTATATGCTAGTCCTCTGTTGAGAGGGCTGAAGTTCTTCCCATCTCTCTCCCTTGGAGTCGCCGCTGTTTACCCGGAGTCCAGGCCTGCTACGTGGGAGCCCTCCCTCCTTGTGTTTTGGACTGGTAATGTAACCCAAAGGGCAAGTCAGGGACAGAATTCTTGTTTACCATTGCTGTTTTTTTGTGTTCTGTGCCGTGTGTCCGAAGTTAGAGACCCGGATAGCAAACTCTGATTATGTGTGCTACTAAGCCAGCTGCGTGTGTCATTGAAATGTTTACCAGTAAAGAAATGTACCTTTGCATAAAATCTGAGCGTGGGGATTTTGTTGGCGCAGATTATGGGAACTCAGCCGCGGTCAGACCTGCGGCCACTTCATCAATACAATGGGAGGTCCGCATAATAGATTTGTCTGGGTATCTGACCTTCACTGGCCAAGGCAATTACATGAGTCAACAAGAACTTTAACACTAGACTCTTAAGGCCCCGTCACACTAAGCAACATCGCTAGCAACATCGCTGTTAACGAACAACTTTTGTGACGTTGCTAGCGATGTTGCTGTGTGTGACATCCAGCAACAACCTGGCCCCTGCTGTGAGGTCGTTGGTTGTTGCTGAATGTCCTGGGCCATTTTTTAGTTGTTGCTGTCCCGCTGTGAAGCACAGATCGCTGTGTGTGACAGCGAGAGAGCAACAACTAATGTGCAGGCAGCAGGAGGCGGCTTCTGCGGAGGCTGGTAACCAATGTAAACATCGGGTAACCAAGAAGCCCTGTCCTTGGTTACCCGATATTTACCTTTGTTACCAGCCTCCGCCGCTCTCACTGTCAGTGCCGGCTCCTGCTCTGTGCACATGTAGCTGCAGGACACATCGGGTTAATTAACCCGATGTGTGCTGTAACTAGGAGAACAAGGAGCCAGTGCTAAGCATTGTGCGCTGCTCCCTGCTCTGTGCACATGTAGCTGCAGCACACATCGGGTAATTAACCCGATGTGTGCTGTAACTAGGAGAGCAAGGAGCCAGCGCTAAGCATTGTGCGCTGCTCCCTGCTCTGTGCACATGTAGCTGCAGCACACATCGGGTAATTAACCCGATGTGTGCTGTAACTAGGAGAGCAAGGAGCCAGCGCTCAGTGTGCGCTGCTCCCTGCTCTCTGCACGTGTAGCTGCGTGCACTGGTAACCAAGGTAAATATCGGGTTGGTTACCCGATATTTACCTTAGTTACCAAGCCCAGCATCTTCCACGCGGCGCTGGGGGCTGGACACTGGTTGCTGGTGAGCTCACCAGCAACTCGTGCAGCGACGCTCCAGCGATCCCTGCCAGGTCAGGTTGCTGGTGGGATCGCTGGAGCGTCGCAGTGTGACATCTCACCAGCAACCTCCTAGCAACTTACCAGCGATCCCTATCGTTGTTGGGATCGCTGGTAAGTTGCTTAGTGTGACTGGACCTTATAAAGTCTTTTAGAAACAATGAGGGGCTTATCACCGTTTATAAACAAACTATCATCATGTCTGGCTGAATTTTAAGAATCTTAGCCCATCCTAGGCACTGACAGAGTCCATGTCGTCACACTTACCTAACGATCGGTGCGGAGCAGACAGGTCGGATGAGCGTCTCTGTTCTCCGGGTCCCGCGCCTCTTCTTTCGGCTATCTTTGTCTCTCTTCTGAAGCTAGTGTGGATGACGCGTTCTACGTCATCTACACTAGCAGACAGTGAGGTCCTGCGCAAGCGCACTTTGATCTGCTGAGATCAATTTTTTTCGTACAGGATGTGTTTCAAATGAAAGATGAATAGCAATCCGTTAATGGATACATCCTCCATAGATTCCCATGTTAAAAAAATGGATCTGGCACACATAATTTTGTCAAAAGATCTCTGCAGGATCCATTCCAATGGATGATTACAGGGCATGTGATCTCAGCCTAACAAGTAAGGACCATTTAAAGAAGAGAGCTCCTGCTTGCATATGTTACTCTTAAATTTATAGGAAATGAAATCAATATTGATTACAATTTATAACAGATTTCCACGTGTTTGTTACAAAGCAGAAGGCCTTGTCTAAATAAAAATTTGTTGAATAAAAGCAGACAGTTGAAATGTAGGATAGAAAAAAGTATCCAGCTGTAAAAAGCAAACTTGTGATGCAATGTATGGATTTAAGTAAAATAATGCACCTCAAGGTTAAAGTAAAAACAGCAAACCAGATGACAGTTTCTCAAGAATATTATGTCAAAGCATTGTAATAGAAGATGACCAATACCTCCCTGAACAATCCCAAAAAGAAAATAAACAGAAACATGTCCATGAGAGGAGTATTTTCTGATGAACAGCAACTATCATTTACACATTTAACCCGACTGCATGGACATCACACACTACTGAATGTCAATCCATTGACATGTGCATATGACGGATTTTAGTTGTGTGCACACATGCTGAGGTTTTCAGGAAATAACATTGGTTATCTCATAAAAATGGCAGCTACCAAGGGGTGGGATATATTAGGCATTAAATGAACACTAGCTCTTGAAGTTTTTGTGTTAAGTACAGAAAAAATAGGCAAACATAAGGATCCCCCTTGACCCCCTGAAGAAGTCGCTACGAAACGTGCGCGCGTCGAGGCAGGCGCTGCATACCTTGAGGAGGCTGTGCTCTATGACCCTAGGTGAATATATCACTATTTAGTGACAGGAGTGTGCCGATTCTGACACTCTCTTAATATTACTTAAACTATATGGTTTTTCTTTCCCCTACTGGTCGATGACTCATTGAGCCGTCTCCCTCTTTACATTCTACCTGCTTTCTTGAGGCTGCCGGTTTAGTGTTTGTGGAAATCAGGTACGATGCTTACCTTGCTTGTTATCAGCTGAACTCTCTGCTGATTATACCCTATTATTAGTGTGGCATGATTACTAGCCACATCTTCCTAGTACTTGACACTTTTTTCTGTGTCTGAATTATTTATAATTAATTGTTCATCCATTCATCGCCCTTGAATTCCCTCACACTATCCCTACTGCCTCACCATTGTACTATATCATTGCTATGATCTTTATATATTATGCAGGTTTTTGACGCCTTTTTCCAGTCAACAGCCGTGTGTGTGTTTTTATGTATATTTTTAATCATGATACTAAAGATATAATACAACATTCAAGTGACCCCTTTGTTCGGTTTTTCTTCTTTTTTTGGTTTAATATATTCTAATCCGAATGGTCCTATTGATCCTATATCCCCACATTTTGATAATGTTATATTATTGACTTTATTTCATATCTATTAATCGTATGTGGTATGGATTTCATCCTCTAATTATTGGTGAAACATAAGGATCTGTGGGACATTGACAGGGACGAAATTAGGATCCATATCTGACACGTAGAGGTTCTAGCAAACCCCACCAAAACAAACGAGACAAAGGCAGACATCTCTGAAACAATTGCAAGAAGATAGATTCAGCAGCACACCTCTCTCAATACATCGTGTGCAGAATTATTAGGCAAGTTGTATTTTAGAAGATTTTTTTTATTATTGATCAACAACCATGTTCTCAATCAACCCAAAAGATTCATAAATATCAAAGCTTAATATTTTTGGAAGTTGGAGTGGGTTTTCTTTAGATTTGGCTATCTTAGGAGGATAGCTGTTTGTGCGGCTAACTATTAGGGGTACTTTGCACGTTGCAACATCACTACTACGACCTCGTCGGGGTCAAATCGAAAGTGATGCACATCTGGCGCCGGTAACAACGTCGGAACGTGTAAATCCTAGAAGCACCAATAAACGATCGCAAAAGTGTCGAAAATCGGTGATCTGTGTAGCGTCAGTCATTTCCATAATTTCGCTGCAGCGACAAGTACGATGTTGTTCCTTGCTCCTGCGGTAGTACACATCGCTGTGTATGAAGCCGCAGGAGCGAGGAACATTTCCTTACCTGCGTCCCGCCTGCAATGAGAAAGGAAGGAGGTAGGCGGGATGTTTACATCCCGCCCATCTCCGCCCCTCCGCTTCTATTGGCCGCCTGCCGTGTGACGTCGCTGTGACGCTGCACGACCCGCCCCCTTAGGAAGGAGGCGAGTCGCCGGACAGAGCGACGTCGCAGGGCAGGTAAGTGCATGTGAAGCTGCCGTAGCAATAATGTTCGCTACGGCAGCTATCACAAGAGATCGCATCTGCGATGGGGGCGGGAACTATCGCACTCGGCATCGCTACAATCGGCTAGCGATGTTGCAGCGTGCAAAGTACCCCTTACAGTGCAGAATTATTAGGCAACTTAATAAAAACCAAATATATTCCCATCTCACTTGTTTATTTTCACCAGGTAAACAAATATAATTGCACAAAATTTAGAAATAAACCTTTTCTGACATGCAAAAATAATTTCCCCAAAAATTAGTGACCAATATAGCCACCTTTCTTTATGATCACACTCAACAGCCTACCATCCATAGATCAGTTGCTTGATCTGTTTACGATCAACATTGCGTGCAGCAGCCACCACAACCTCCCAGACACTGTTCCGAGAGGTGTACTGTTTTCCCTCCCTGTATAGTCCCTGACAGAAGTTCTGTCGCTTATCCATGTTATGTAAATAAAAGCTTATAACCTGACTTTAAATTCATCCATTGGTTTCATAAATTACTTTTTTGAAAGCTGAAACCCTCCCAAATTTGGTTTAGGTTATGAAAATAAAGTTGCTGCAAAGCTGAAATATTGATCATTTAATGAACACAGCAAGGTCAGATTTTAGCAAGTCAAAAGTTTTGTCGCCTTGTCATATAATGCACCCGATCCTAGTTTACATCCACACCTAGCTCACTAAATGATCGGTTAATTAGTAGGTGTGTATAAAAAGAAACCCAGCACCCCAGACCTTCACTTGAACTGCAACTTGACCTCTGACAAGATGCCAAAAATCCACCCTGCGACCAAAGCCTTGATTATCCAGAGGCTGAAGAACATATCCACTGCAGAAGTGGCTGGCACCTTTAATGAGTCTCAGCGTCAAGTACAAACAATTAAAAAAAGATTTGAAGAGACTGGAGATATTTTTGACAAGCCCAGGTCCAGCAGACCTTGCAAGACAACTGCTCAGGAGGAACGTTTGTTGGTTAGAAAATCCAAAGCCAGCGCCTCTTCCAATGCAGCAGAGCTCCAAAAGGCCTGGTCACCTCAAGTCCCTGTGTCAACTAGAACAGTTTGTAGGATTCTGTCTCGAAATGGCCTCCATGATTGAATCAGTGCCCAGAAGCAAGCACTAAAGAAAAGGCAATTAAAAAAACGTGTGGCATTTGCCAAGTCCCACAGCCTGCTAAACAGATGGACACTGGAAAAGTGGCAGAAGGTGGATTTCTCTGATGAATCTTTATTTGAATTACACCACAGCCGCCGCAAATACTGCAGGAGACCTACTAGACCCTGTATGGATCCAAAATACACCCAGAAAACAGTTAAGTTTGGTGGTGGAAAGATCATGGACTGGAGTTACATTTAGTATGGGGTGTGCGAAACATTTGCAAGGTGGAAGGCAATATCAATAGCCTAAAATATCAAGAAGTATTAGCTACCTCTTACATTCCCAATCATAAAAGGGGTCAAATTCTGCAGCAGGATGGTGCTCCATCTCATACATCCATCTCTAAAACAAAGTTCCTCCTGGCAAAGAAGATCAAGGTGCTCAAGGACTGGCCAGCCCAGTCACCAGACATGAACATCATTGAGCATGTTTGGGGTAGGATGAAAGAGGAAGCTTGGAAGACAAAACCAAAGAATCTAGATGAACTCCGGGAGGTATGTAAGACTGGATTCTTTGCTATTCTTATGACTTCATCAATAAATTGTATGAATCATTGTTGAACCACATGGATGCAGTCCTTCAAGCTCATGGTAGTCACACACAATATTAAATATGCCTCTAAGAGCACCACAACTTCATTCAGCAATGTTATGCAACATATCTTTGTATTAGAAGTTAATTATTTGTTTGAATTTCACATTACTTTCTGTGGGCGGCAAAACTTTTGTCTTGCCAAAATCTGAACTTTCTGTGTTCATTAAATGATCAATATTTCAGCTCTGCAGAAACGTTATTTTCATAACCTAAACCAAATTTGGGAGGGTGTCAGCTTTCAAAAGAGTAATTTGTGAAACCAATGGATGAATTTAAAGTAAGGTTATAAGCTTTTATTTACATAACATGGATAAGCGACAGAACGTCTGCCAGGGACTGTAGATCTCACATTTTATGAGGGACCACAGATCCTCTATGTGGTTCAGATCAGGTGAACAAGGGTGCCATGTCATTATGTTTTCATTTTTTAGACCTTTACTGGCCAGCCACATTGTGGAGTAGTTGGATGCATGTGATGGAGCATTGTCCTGCATGAAAATCATCTTTTTCTTGAACGATACCGACTTCTTCCTGTACCACTGCTTGTCTTCCAGAAACTGGCAGTAAGTCTGGGAGTTGAGCTTCACTCCATCCTTAGCCTGAAAAGGTCCCACAATTTCATCTTTGATGATACCAGCCCATACCAGTACCCCACCTCCACCTTGCTGGCGTCTGAGTCGGAGTGGAGCTCTCTGCCCTTTACTGATCCAGCCTCTGGCCCATCCATCTGGCCCATCAAGAGTCACTCTCATTTCATCAGTCCATAAAACCTGTGAAAAATCAGTCTTAACATATTTCTTGGCCTAGTCTTGACGTTTTATCTTATGTTTCTTGTTCAAAGGTGGTCATTTTTCAGCCTTCCTTACCTTGGCCATGTCCCTGAGTGTGGCACACCTTGTGCTTTTTGATACTCCAGCAACGTTGCAGCTCTGAAATATGGCCAAACTGAAAGCAAATGGCATCTTGGCAGCTTCAAGCTTGATTTTCCTCAATTCATGGGCAGTTATTTTGTGCTTTTTTTTGCCCAACATGCTTCTTGCGACCCTGTTGGCTACTTGCCATGAAACGCTTGATTGTTCGGTGATCACGCTTCAAAAGTTTGGCAATTTCAAGACTGCTGCATCTCTCTGAAAGACATCTCAAAATGTTTCTACTTTTCAGAGCCCGTCAAATCTCTCTTCCGACCCATTTTGCCAAAGGAAAGGAAGTTACCTAATAATTAAGCACACCTTATATAGGGTGTTGCTGTCATTACACCAAACCCCTCCTCATTACAGAGATGCACATCACCTGATTTACTTAATTGGTAGTTGGCTCTCAAGCCTATACAGTTTGGAGTAGGACAACATGTATAAAATGTATCATGTGATCAAAATACTCATTTACCTAATAATTCTGCACACAGTGTATAAAGGTTCATTCAGACAAATGCATAATACGCACGAATGCTGTCTGAGTAAAAATCAGAGCGCACACTGACCAATGTAATGCAATAGGACTGTTCAGACGACATTTTTGCACACTTGTCTATATGAAAAAATGAATTATTCTCTTCTGTATGATGGTATGGATCATCTGTGTATCATCGATTTTTACTGATACATTGACATTATTAACCTAGTAAACTGTATTTGATTGTGAATTTGAAACTGTTGCGCTATAAAATTGTATATGTCTCACAGACGTTAAAAAATGGACACACAGATAGCAAACGAATGGTAATATGGATGAAAATCTTATTTTTCTCAATCCAACTCCAATCCAAACTCTCCAAAACTGTTTAAAAAATTGTTCAATGTCCTCAAAAAGCACTTCAAGAACTCATGGAAAACGTTTCCAATTAATGGCGATGTGTTGTGCGGAAAATCTGTATGCTGCTCTGTGTGTGTGCTCAGACAGGAGCTGTGTTCTCCTGTCTGTTGAGCTGTGCACTGTTTAGACGTCTGTTGATCAATAGGTGGGGGAAGAAATGATGACAGGACGCTACCTTGTCTGACACCTTGACTTTTAACCATGCCATGTCACCGTTTTCCATTCAAACTGTTGCTTCTTGGTCAATGTAAAGGTTCCTGATGAGGCTCATCAGATGGTTTGGCACACCCGTATCCTTCATGGTATTCCAAAGTTTCTGGTGACTAAGGCTACTTTCACACATCCGGTTTGAGCTCTGCGGCTCAATCCGGCTGTGAAAACCATGCAACGGATGCGGCGAAAACACCGCATCCTTTGCATAAGTTTTTACATGCGGCCGGTCCGGTTTTTTCCGGTTGCGGCATGCTACTGAGCATGCGCAGTGGAAAAAACCGCATGCGGCGGCCGGATGCGTTTTTTTCCGCATCGCGCCGCATCCGGCCTCTATAGGCATGCATTGAAAATGCGCCGCAGCGACCGGATGCGGCGCGATGCGGTGTTTTTTGCCGGAGCAAAAAACGTTGCAGGGAATGTTCGATCCGGCCGCGGCATCGGCTAAATTTGCCGCATGCGGCAAAAACCGGACCGAACGCAAGCCCCTGCGGCACAATACGGCACTAATGTAAGTCTATGCAAAAAAAACCCGCAACCGGCGTTACAAAAGCCGGTTGCGGTTTTTCTGCAGAACGCCGTATTGTGCCGCAGAGCAAAAATCCGGATGTGTGAAAGTACCTTAACAGGCAAAAGCTTTGCTGTAGTTGAAGCAAAAATAGATCTCTTCATTACAGTGGAACCTTGCTTAACGAGAACAATCCGTTTGGGACTGTGCTTGTTAGCCAAGTTACTCGTTCAGCAGAGCAAGATTTTCCATAGGAAATCATTGCAATGCAGACAATTAGTTCCACAACTTGTTAAATGTCCCATCCTGGTCCCCTATTGTGCCATTCCACACATGCACAAACACGTACAAACACATACAAACTCACACAAACACACACAAACACACAAGCACGCACACACACGCACATATTATATGCTCACCTTACCTTCCATTGCATCGCCGGTCTACAGGGACTTGCTGTTCTCTGGTATGGGGCCGGGCCGTGTATCGGGTTACCATAACGATGAGGGAAGAACTTCCGTGGCCAGTGCACTGACGTCAAAGGCAGAGCCGCTTGCCTCTGATTGGCCAGCACGCTGCCTTTGAGTAGCAGTGACAGGAACCAGGAAGTTCCTGCTTCGTCGCTATGGATGCCGATGTACAGCCTGGAGTGGAGCGGCGAACTACAGGACCCAGGAGGCTGGCGATGAAACATAAGGTACACTATATTATATTATATGCTCACCTTACCTCCGTTCCATCGCAGGCCTCCTGGGTCTTGTAGTTCGCCGCGAGGACGTCGCGATGTACCCGGGAACTACAAGAACCATGAGACCAGCGGTGGAATGGAAGGTAAGGTGAGCATAATACTGTATGTGTGTGTGTGCGTGCGTGTGTTTGTGTGTGTTTTGTGCGTACATGTGTGTGTTTGTGTGGACTTCAAGTGCGGGTCAGAGCGTGGTGGATGTACGGAACCGGAAGTGTGTGCGGTGAGGATTTTGCTCGTACAGCAAAGCTTTCTCGTAAATCGAGTTACAAATTTACAGAAAGCTTTGCTTGTTAAGCCAAATTCTCATTAAGTGGGTTACTTGTTAAGCGAGGTTCCACTGTATATTCTTTTGGCCTTTTCCATCATCCATCTGATGTTAGCAAATACATCTCTTGTTCCTCTGCCTTCTCTGATTCCTGCTTGTTCCTCTGGCAGCTTTTTGACAAAGTAAGGCCATATGCGCACGTTGCGTTTTTTTCTTGCGTTTTGGTTGCGTTTTAAACTGCACATTGTCAATGACAAAATGCATGCGTTGTGCTTCCCCAGCAAAGTCTATGAGAAGTCAGAATTTTCATCCACACATTGCTTTTTTTTCGGCAGCGTTTTGTTTGACAAATAGTTGTCAAAATCGTTGTGTTAAAAAAAGCAGCATGTCACTTACGTTTTGGTTGCATTTTCCACACATTGAAATTAATGAAGTGTGTCAAAACACAACCAAAATGTTTAGCTGTGTGTTTGCACTGCATTTTGGTTGTATTTTGGATGCGTTCTTGTCAACAAAAACACAGGTCTCTCTCTCTCTCTGTCGGTCTCTCTCTCTCTGTCGGTCTCTCTCTGTCGTTCTGTCTATCCCCCTCCCTCTCTCTCCCTCCTTTATACTCACCGATCACCGGCGCTGCACTGCTGTCACACTGCTCCCGCGGCTTCTCCTGCTTCTGAAACTGCCTGCCGCTCATTAGGCTCATCTCATATTCACTTCATCCGCTCATTAGCCTCATCTCATATTCACTGCTTCCCCCACCCACAGACGCTTTTGATTGGTTGCAGTCAGACGTGCCCCAACGCTGAGTGACAGCTGTCTCACTGCAACCAATCACAGCTGCCGGTGGGCAGGTCTATATCGTGCAGTAAACTGAATAAATAAATAATTAAATAATTGAAAAAAACTGACCTGCGGTCCCCCCACAATTGATACCCAGCCAAGATAAAGCCACACAGCTTCGGGCTGGTATTCTCAGACTGGGGAGGCCTATCATTTTTAGGCTGCCCCCTAGGCTAAAAATATCAGCCAGCAGCCGCCCGGAATTGGGGCATCAATTAGATGTGACAGTCCCGACACCTTACCTGGCTCATCCCAATTACCCTGGTCCAGTGGCAATTAGGGAAATAAGCCCATAGCTGCCACTAAGTCCTAGGTTAATCATGGTAGGCGTCTATGATACACCCCCCATTATTAAGCTGTAAATGAAAGTAATTAAAGACACAAAGAGGGAGGCTAGGCACCACCTGAATAATTAAATAAAGCCATGAGCCATGTACCAAACAAAGGACCAAAATAGTGTAAAAAAAAAATTGTGTTTATATTGGGAATGGTGCAAATAGGCTAAGTAGCCAAAAATAATAATAAACACCAAGCGTGAGAGCCCCAATATAGTTACCTGAGCACAATTGCAAGACCAGGAGTGAAAGTGTAGCAGACCGACGCGTTGCTCCAGTCAAGCTGGTTTATTATTATTTTTGGACACTTAGCCTTTTTGCACCATTCCCAATATAAATACAATTTTTTTTTTACACTATAGATAGTCTTTTTGGCTTTCCACCAGCCATTACTTTATAGCTTTGCAAGTACTTTATTAAGCACGCAGGGGATATTGACAAAGGTCTATCTTGAGTTCCTTACAAGGGTTCATAGAATATATTGTATGTGTCATTATTTCCAAATGATATCCTATGTGTGTTATTTTTTACCTAATCTATGGAGTTGATAGTGTATTATGTTCATGACTGATTTTAAATGATTTTAGCTATGTATATGTCTTTTGCCACCATGTTTAAATAAATATTGTACATTTTTGCACTATTCAAGGTCAGCCCTAGTCATTATTTTCTATTTCAAAGCCTGGTGCCTCACATGTACTACTATTGCTATTTTTAAAAGTAATTAAACACATACACCCAAAAAATCCTTTATTTGGAATAAAAGACAAAAAAACACCCTCTTTCACCACTTTATTAACCCCAAGACACCCCTCCAGGTCCGACGTAATCCACACAAGGTCCCACGATGCCTCCAGCTCTGCTACATCAGAAGCTCACAGCGAGCGGCCATAGAGCCCGACCACTAGCTGTGAACTCCATGCAGTAACTGAAGTGAGTCGCGCTATCATCAGTGACGTCACTCAGGTTACCTGCGGCCACAACTGGAGTCCTCCCTCTGTGACAGCAAATCACCCGAGTGACTAAAGTGAGCAGTGCGATCAGCGGTGCCGTCACTCAGGTGATTTGCGGTCACAGGTGCATCCTTCACCTGTGATCGCAAATCAGGTCGCGACACTTAAGCCCGCTTTACACGCTGCAATGTATCTTACAATGTGTCGGCGGGGTCACGTCGTAAGTGACGCACATCCGGCATCGTAAGGTACATTGCAGTGTGTAACAGCTACGTGCGATTGTGATTGAACGGTAAAACGTTCATCGCACGCACGTCGTTTATTCCTCATGAATTGAACATCAAATTGTTCATCGTACCCGGGGTAGCACACATCGCAGTGTGTGACACCCCGGGAACGATGAAAAGATCTTACCTGCATCCTGCGGCTCCCGGACGGTAATGCGGAAGGAAGGAGGTGGGCGGGATGCTTTCGTCATGCTCAGCTCCGCCCCTCTGCTTCTATTGGCCGGCTGCTGCGTGACGTCGCTGTGACGCCGAACGTCCCTCCCACTTCAGGAAGTGGACGTTCGCCGCCCACATCGAGGTCGTATGGACTGGTAAGTACGAGTGACGGCGGGTTACTCGTATGTGTGGCACATTCAAGAAATTGAACGTGCCGCACATACGATGGGGGCGGTTGCGATCGCATACGATATCGCATGCAGAATCGTAACATGTAAAGCAGGCTTTAGACACAGCCGCGTGATAACAATGAACTCAGGTGAAGCTCGTAAGTCAGACCTGTGGGCCCCGCACTACTGCCTGTGTCATGGCACTGACCTCAAAGGTTCACTCGAGTTCATTCTCATCGCATGGCTCTGTCTCTGTCTGCTCTTTGCGGGCAGTCATGCTATCTACTCTTTCTATTTAATTTTTTTACACTGTGTGTAGAATTGTTAAACAAGTTTTATTTTAGAAGATTTTTTTATTATTGATCAACAACTATGTTCTCAATCAACCCAAAAGACTCATAAATTTCAAAGCTTAATATTTTTGGAAATTGGAGTGGGTTTTTTTAGATTTGGCTATCTTAGGAGGATATCTGTTTGTGCAGGTAACTATTACTGTGCAGAATTATTAGGCAACTTAATAAAAAGCAAACCCCCCCCAACAAATTAGTGACCAATATAGCCACCTTTCTTTATGATGACACTCAATAGCCTACCATCCATAGATTCTGTCAGTTACTTGATCTGTTTCCGATCAACATTGCGTGCAGCAGCCACCACAGCCTCCCAGACACTGTTCCGAGAGGTGTACTGTTTTCCCTCCCTATAGATCTTACATTTTATGAGGGACCACATGTTCTCTATGGGGTTCAGATCAGGTGAACAAGGGGGCCATGTCATTATTTTTTTCATCTTTTAGACCTTTACTGGCCAGCCACTCTGTGGAGTAGTTGGATGCATGTGATGGAGCATTGTCCTGCATGAAAATCATGTTTTTCATGAATGATACCAACTTGTTCCTGTACCACTGCTTGAAGAAGTTGTCTTCCAGAAACTGGCAGTAGGTGTGGGAGTTGAGCTTCAATCCATCCTCAACTCAGAAGTCCCAGATGTTCATCTTTGATGATACCAGCCCATACCAGTACCCCACCTCCACCTTGCTCGCGTCGGAGTGGAGGTCAATGCCCTTTACTGATCCAGCCTCTGACCCATCCATCTGGCCCATCAAGAGTCACTCTCATTTCATCAGTCCATAAAAGCTTTGAAAAATCAGTCTTAAGAAATTTCTTGGCCCAGTCTTAACATTTTATCTTATGTTTCTTGTTCAAAGGTTGTCGTTTTTTCAGCCTTCCTTACCTTGGCCATGTCCCTGAGTATGGCACACCTTGTGCTTTTTGATACTCCAGTAATGTTGCAGCTATGAAATATGGCCAAACTGGTGGCAAATGGCATCTTGGTAGGTTCACGCTTGATTTTCCTCAATTTATGGGCAATTATTTTGTGCCTTTGTTG
Source organism: Anomaloglossus baeobatrachus (assembly GCF_048569485.1). Taxonomy (NCBI): domain Eukaryota; kingdom Metazoa; phylum Chordata; class Amphibia; order Anura; family Aromobatidae; genus Anomaloglossus; species Anomaloglossus baeobatrachus. The sequence continues at coordinate 290,114,598 of NC_134358.1, forward strand.
CCCAACACGCTTCTTGCGACCCTGTTGCCTATCCAGGCACCATTAACTTTGTTGGAGTGCCGCACTTCTACATATTATCCTGTTGGCTATTTGCCATGAAACGCTTGATTGTTCGGTGATCACGCTTTAAACATTTGGCAATTTCAAGACTACTGCATCCCTCTGCAAAACATCTCACAGTTTTGGACTTTTCAGATCCAGTCAAATCTCTCTTCTGACCCATTTTGCCAAAGGAAAGGAAGTTACCTAATAATTAAGCACACCTTATATAGGGTGTTGATGTCATTACACCACACCCCTCATCATTACAGAGATGCACATCACCTGATTTACTTAATTGGTAGTTGACTCTCAAGCCTATACAGCTTGGAGTAGGACAACATGTATAAATATTATCATGTGATCAAAATACTCATTTGTCTAATAATTCAGCACACAGTGTATCTATCCCTCTATCTATCTATGTATTCTAGCTATCTATCAAATCCTATCCGATCATATTTTATTTCTCTTTTAAAAACGCACTGTCCAAAACGCAGCCCAAACACAGGGAAAGTGCATTGAAAACACATGCGTTTTACCTCTTTTTTTTGTCAAACGCAGTGTTTACATTTTTTAAGAACCAGAGGGTACATTTTTTTTATCAAACCAGAATGCAGCGTGCATGCATAGCTTAAGCTATAGCCTTCTCTGTATAATCTTCCGTAGTATTTTGCTGGCATGACTACAAAAGTCCGATAGTTTCCACAGTCAGTAGCATCTCCCTTTTTCGGAATAGGAATAAACACCGATCTTATCCAGTCCTTGGGCCATTTACTAGTTGTCTATATCTGTTGACACAGGTGTGTGATGGTATCAACTGCTACTTTAGAAGACTTTATTAACCCCATTACGACAGCCTTACGGAGATAAACGGCGGCAGAATAAGGTACTTATTCCGATCTGAAATTTATAAACGGCAGGCAGAGATAAGTGAATAGCGCCCCCCAGCATCAGAAAATCTCCAGGGTTTCAGCTACCGGGGGTAGCTGAGACCCTGGAGATCAAACTGCTGGGCTTGATGTAAGGTGACATTACAGCTGGTATCAACCCCGTTTATTACCCCGTTTGCCACCGCACCAGGGCACGGAATGAGCTGGGGCGAAGCGCCAGGATTGGTGCATCTAATGGATGCACCACTTCTGGGGCAGCTTCGGCCTGCTATTTTTAGGCTGGGAAGGGCCAATGACTATGGACCTTCTCAGTCTGAGAATAACAGACCACAGCTGTCCGTTTTACCTTGGCTGGTGATCCAATTTGGGGGGGACCCTACTTTTTTTTATTTTTGTAATTATTATTATTTATAAATAATTATAAAAAAGAGCCTGGGGTGACCTCCAAATTGGATCACCAACCACGGTAAAGCAGCCAGCTGTGGTTTGCAGGCTACAGCCGTCTGCTTTACCCTAACTGGCTATCAAAAATGGGGGGACCCCACGTCGTTTTTTTTTAATTATTTATTTTTTTGGCTAAATACAAGGCTACGCACCCTTTAGTGCCACATGAAAGTCACTTAAGGGTGCCAGCTTAAAATATGTAGGGGGGTGGAACACTATATACAGTTAGGTCCAGAAATATTTGGACAGTGACACAAGTTTTGTTATTTTAGCTGTTTACAAAAACATGTTCAGAAATACAATTATATATATAATATGGGCTGAAAGTGCACACTCCCAGCTGCAATATGAGAGTTTTCACATCCAAATTGGAGAAAGGGTTTAGGAATCATAGCTCTGTAATGCATAGCCTCCTCTTTTTCAAGGGACCAAAAGTAATTGGACAAGGGACTCTAAGGGCTGCAATTAACTCTGAAGGCGTCTCCCTCGTTAACCTGTAATCAATGAAGTAGTTAAAAGGTCTGGGGTTGATTACAGGTGTGTGGTTTTGCATTTGGAAGCTGTTGCTGTGACCAGACAACATGCGGTCTAAGGAACTCTCAATTGAGGTGAAGCAGAACATCCTGAGGCTGAAAAAGAAGAAAAAATCCATCAGAGAGATAGCAGACATGCTTGGAGTAGCAAAATCAACAGTTGGGTACATTCTGAGAAAAAAGGAATTGACTGGTGAGCTTGGGAACTCAAAAAGGCCTGGGCGTCCATGGATGACAACAGTGGTGGATGATCGCCGCATACTTTCTTTGGTGAAGAAGAACCCGTTCACAACATCAACTGAAGTCCAGAACACTCTCAGAGAAGTAGGTGTATCTGTCTCTAAGTCAACTGTAAAGAGAAGACTCCATGAAAGTAAATACAAAGGGTTCACATCTAGATGCAAACCATTCATCAATTCCAAAAATAGATGAGATAACTGTGGAAAGATAAGGCGCAAATAGGGTCTTACCCGGTATACACGTGGAAGTGAATACTGGCAGGTACACTCACCTGGTTCGGTTGTGCCAGTCACAACCCCTTTCAAAGCATGTAAATCACGATGTGATGGTGTGGGAGGCAGCGGTCCCGCGGTGAAGAGACAGTTCAAAAAGTGTAGGAAAGCAGGTTAATATACCGCGCCACACCACAGAAGTCAAAAAATGTTAAAAGTAAATCCCTTTTTCTTTATTTTCACAGGTCTACGCGTTTCAGGGACATATCCGTCCCCTTCCTCAGGACAATGTACAGAAAATACTATAACAAGAGGCAGGTTGTGAGCTCTCATATATACATCTGAAAAAAAGAGCCACGTAATCATTCAGTGCGTAGACCTGTGAAAATAAAGAAAAAGGGATTTACTTTTAACATTTTTTGACTTCTGTGGTGTGGCGCGGTATATTAACCTGCTTTCCTACACTTTTTGAACAATTCCAAAAATAGACAGGCCAGAGTTAAATTTGCTGAAAAACACCTCATGAAGCCAGCTCAGTTCTGGAAAAGTATTCTATGGACAGATGAGACAAAGATCAACCTGTACCAGAATGATGGGAAGAAAAAAGTTTGGAGAAGAAAGGGAACGGCACATGATCCAAGGCACACCACATCCTCTGTAAAACATGGTGGAGGCAACGTGATAGCATGGGCATGCATGGCTTTCAATGGCACTGGGTCACTTGTGTTTATTGATGACATAACAGCAAACAAGAGTAGCCGGATGAATTCTGAAGGAATTGTACCGGGATATACTTTCAGCCCAGATTCAGCCAAATGCCGCAAAGTTGATCGGACGGCGCTTCATAGTACAGATGGACAATGACCTCAAGCATACAGCCAAAGCTACCCAGGAGTTCATGAGTGCAAAAAAGTGGAACATTCTGCAATGGCCAAGTCAATCACCAGATCTTAACCCAATTGAGCATGCATTTCACTTGCTCAAATCCAGACTTAAGACGGAAAGACCCACAAACAAGCAAGACCTGAAGGCTGCGGCTGTAAAGGCCTGGCAAAGCATTAAGAAGGAGGAAACCCAGCGTTTGGTGATGTCCATGGGTTCCAGACTTAAGGCAGTGATTGCCTCCAAAGGATTCGCAACAAAATATTGAAAATAAAAATATTTTGTTTGGGTTTGGTTTATTTGTCCAATTACTTTTGACCTCCTAAAATGTGGAGTGTTTGTAAAGAAATGTGTACAATTCCTACAATTTCTATCAGATATTTTTGTTCAAACCTTCAAATTAAACGTTACAATCTGCACTTGAATTCTGTTGTAGAGGTTTCATTTCAAATCCAATGTGGTGGCATGCAGAGCCCAACTCGCGAAAATTGTGTCACTGTCCAAATATTTCTGGACCTAACTGTATGTGTTTGACATCAGTCTATCTATGTATCCATCCTTCCTAGCTTTTTTGGCTGCATGCCCGCGATTAGGGTTTCAAGTGTTTTGGACCCTGTGTTTTCACTGCCTTTTACAGTACAATCGCAGTGGAAGGATTTTTAGAAATCTCCTGCCACTGTGCTTATTTTCTCCACAGCATAAACTGACATCTGGCGCTGCAGAATGTCAATTTATACTGCAGAGAGGAGAGTTCTCCGTGGAGAGAATAGAGCTAAAGTCAGCAGCAGCCCGCACCTGGATCGAGGTCATGGCCAGCTGTGTTCTCCCATGGACAACACTCACATCTCGCAGACTCAGTGTCACCGGATCGTGGGCACATATCCTAAAAGTTAGACATTTGCTGCTAGAGCAGCATTTTTGTGATGCTCCTGGGGGTTCAAAATGCTCACTATACCCCTGAATAAAATCCTTGAGGGGTCTACTTTCCAAATTGAGGTCACTTTTGGGGGATTTTTGCTGTATAAGTACCTTTAGGGGCCCTGTAAATATGACATGGTGTCCGCAATCTATTTCAGGTTTTCCAAAATTCAAATATTGCTCCTTCCATTCCAAGCCCTCCCATTTGTCCAAACAGAGGTTTCTGACTACATGTGGTGTATCACCGCGATCATAAGAAAGTGGGTAACAAACTGTAAGGTCCACTTTTTGATGTTACCTCTTGAAAAGTGAGATATTTGGTGCTAAAGCAATATTTTTGTGAAAAAAAATGAAAATTTTCAATATAACGGCCTAATGTTATCAAATTCTGTAAAGTATCTGTGGGTTCAAAACGCTCACTATATCTCTAGATAAAGTCCTTAAGGGGTCTAATTTCTAAAATGGGGTCACTTGTGGGGATTTCTGCTGTTTAAGCAACTTAGGGGCCCTGCTAATGGAACCTGGTACCCGCAATCTATTTCAGCCAAATTTACTTTCCAAAATTCAAATATTGCTCCTTCTGTTCTGAGCCCTCCCATTTGTCCAAACAGAGGTTTGTGACCACATGTGGGGTATCAGCGCGCTCAGGAGAAACTAGGTAACACATTTTGGGTTCCATTTTGTTGTGTTACTTCTTCTAAAATAAATAAACTGGCGCTAAAGCAACATTTTTTAGGTAAAATATTTTTTTTTTCATTCCACATTGCTTTATTCCTGTGAGGCACCTGAAGGGTTAATAAACTTCTTGGATGTGGTTTTGAGCAGTGTTAGGTGTGAAGTTTTTAGAATGGTGTCACTTTTGGGTATTTTCTGTCACCTCGGCCTCTCAAAGTCACTTCAAATGTGGTGTGGTCCCTAAAAAAATGGTTTTGTAAATTTTGTTGAAAAAATGGGAAATTGCTGAACTTTGACCCCTTCTAACTTCCAAACCCCAAAAAATGTTGTTTCAAAAATTGTGCTGATGTAAACTAGACATGTGGGAAATGTAATTTATTAACTATTTTGTGTGACATAACTCTCTGGTTTAAGGGTATAAAAATTAAAAGTTTGAAAATTGCTAAATTTTCAAACTTTTCGTCATATTTCCAATTTTTCCACGAATAAACGCAAAATATATCGTCCTAAATTTATAACTATCCTGAGCTACAATATGTCACAAAAAACAATCTCAGAATCACTGGGATCCACTGAAGGATTCCAGAGTTATTACCTGTGAAAGTGACAGTGGTCAGAATTGCAAAAAATGGCCTGGGCATTAGGGACAAAACTGGCTTCGTCCTTAAGGGGTTAAATTTATTACATTTGCCGCACAGACATTCAAATAGTCAAAATTTCTTTTTACATGCCGCTTCTTGTGCTTTACTGGCATATTGAGGGTCAATGTCACATGAGCTTTTATATTCTAAAACATAAGTCCTTCATGCAACAAGGACACAAACCAGAACTTTTACACCGTCATACTTTACAGTTCAACTGGTAAAAAAAAAACCTTTAACCCCTTAACAACCGCGGGCAGTAATATTACATCCCTGTGGTGATAGTGTTAATCCCCACATGCTGCTTTGTACAGGTGACATGTGTGCCTCGCATGTACGAGTGGGATCGCTATCCACCCGTAAATGTTAACCCCTTTAATGGCGCTGTCAAGATGTGACAGCGCCATTTTAACGGCGATTGCGGTCATTGCATACTCACAGGCCAGCACCGTAAGTCACGTGATGTGATCACGTGGATCCGTTGGTTGTCATGGTAGCACAGGGTCATGTGATGACTCCTTTAGCTGATATGACTCAGGTCCTGTAACCAGCAGCCGAGTACTGCAGGTTACAAGAGATGATGATTTCTCCCGATCTGAGCGGTGCTGCTCTGATCGGGAGAAAAGAATGAGCGATCAGACTGCTGATCCTCATAGTCCCCAAGGGGAGCTAGATAAAATAAAGGAAAAAGTTTAATAAAAAGTTTTGAAAAATTAAAAAAAAAAAAAAAAATCCTAAAAGTTTAAATCACTCCCTTTCGCCCTATTGAAAATTAAAGGGTTAAAAAAAATGAAAAATATACACACATTTGGTATCGCCGCGTTCAGAAATGCCCAATCTATCAAAATATAAAATCAGTTAATCTGATCGGTAAACGGCGTAGAGGCAAAAGAATTCCAAAATTACGTTTTTTGGTCGCTGCAAATTTTGCGCAAACTGCAATAGTAGGCGATGAAAACGTAGCATCTGTGCAAAAATAGTACTGTTAAAAATGACAACCAGAGACGCAAAAAATAAGCCATCACTGAGCCATAGATCCCGAAAAATGAGAACGCTACGGGTCGCGGAAAATTATGCAAAACGTACGCCACTTCTTTTGGTCAAACTTCTGATTTTTTTTAACCCCTTAGATAAAAGTAAACGTATTCATGTTTGGTGTCTACGAACTCGCACCGACCTCAAGCATCACAGCGACACATCAATTTTACCATATAGTGAACACAGTGAATAATATATCTCACAAACAATAGTGCAATCGCACTTTTTTGCAATTTTCCCGCATTTGGAATTTTTCTGCCATTTTGCAAAGAACAAGCCCTCACATGACCAGATTGACTGAAAAATAAAAAACTACGTTTCTCGGAAGAAAGCGACAAAGGAAAATGGAAAGCGCAAAATCGGCCAATCGTGAAGGGGTTAAGGGGACTATATATATATATATATGTGTGTGTGTGTGTGTGTGTGTGTGTGTGTGAATATAATTACAACCTTTGCATAATGAAAGCTATACTGCTTCATAAATCCTACAATTTAAACATTCATACTTATTTAGAATGGGTGTGATTCATCAAAGTGTTTTCACCAGAAACCTTACATTAGAGAAGGTGGAAAAATGTTGCGAATTTTGGCGGTTTAATGTTAGTTTGAAGCAACTCTACCAAATGGGCAGAGCTGGGGAGGTGTTATGCCCACAGAACAAATTTAGCAAAAGTTACTACACTCACACACCAATAAAAAGATGAAGCAAATTCAGCGGGGGGCGTACACCACCTAATGAAGTCAGCGCATCATACTCTAGGGATCCCTTAGTTAAGACTGGTGTGTGCAATACCTGTGTCTATGTTCAGAAAAGTGGCACCAATTATATTTTATTCGTCTGAATATACTGATTGCTAAAGTGAACATCACTTTAAAGAATAAATGCCAATAATTCCTTCCATTTCACTTCACCATTGAACCTTCTCAGCCTAATGCAACAACAGTTAGCATAACATCATATAGAATCTGTATATGAGAAATAAAACTTTACTTTCTGACCTCTTTAAATAAGTAAAATGAACCTTTTTGGAGACCTATGCCTGGCCTATACCAATGGCTAGGTCAAGACGTCAAGAGCCTTCTTCCACTGCTTTTACCAAGCTGCCCCTGCTTTACAATCAGTATATGAAGAAAATGAGCCTTCTGACTTGGTTTGAAGATGGGGACACCATCCAGGAAATGTGAAAATTGCCAAGACAGTCAATTTCTTCATATACCAACTTCTTTCTTGATGAACCAGGAATTATACTCCCTGGGAAGGGATCCACACTAAACACAGTAGACAGCGCTGTGACCACCAGCCTAATCCACCAGTAAATAGGGTCACAGTCGCTGTGACATCTGCAGAATATAAGGTCAGCATCCAATTGACAAACTCGTTTACTCATTTTTCTCAAAACGTAACTTCAACTTTATGTTATTTTTTTATCATACCTGTTTTACCAGACTGGAATAAAATGTATACATAATTTAATTTTTCTGTGTGACTTCAAGGCTTTAAAAGTGGACCTTATATATTAAAATTAAACCTCTTGCCCACAGCAACCATTCACAGAGCAGATTCTAATTTTCTTGAGCAGGTTTCATGGCAGCTGCAAGACTTAAAAGGTATAGACGGTATTTCCAGAATCCTATACAGTACATCTATCTGACAAGAAAGAGACAGAGACAAGAAAGAGACAGAGAGCTCCTTATCAGAGAAAGAGCGTGCCGGACTATCAGTCAAGCACTGCTGTAGTCTGAGCAATGAGAATTTCCTTATGCTAAAACAATCATTGCAAGTAAACAATAGCATGTAGCTTGATAAGAGGCATTGTTGAAATCTGTGTTGTAACCGCCACGGCATAGAATCTTATTATTACATATCAAAAACCTGCTGACATATTCCCTTTAAAAGATGCTGGAGATGGAGCCACCTGGGAAATTAGTCAGACAGGAGCATCCCAAGCAGCTTTTCTCCACCTGCTGACCTAGACTGCCAGGTCTCTTCTTATAGGCACATGTAGGGAGAGATCTGTCCAGGTCAGCAGGGCAGACCAAAGTGTGCATTCGCAGGAGCGCAGTGGCGGCCTCTGTGTGGATGACGTAGGACACGTCCTGGGAATGAGGATAGCAACTGCACGAGATGGAGGAGGCGTCGGACCCGACAGCAGCAATGCCCTTTGGACCCGACCACTTCCTAGGTGATTATAATAAAAAGGTCTTTTTTACATTTTACAGAGCGGCCTGGGCACTTATAGACAACATTCTAGAATGCTGTATGCTGTATATAAGACCTTACGGGTGGTGGCCGCAGATTATAAGGGAAGAACCTGGTGACAGGTTCCCTTTAAGGATCACCTAATCTGTGTGAAAGTTCAAACTGCTGCTGTAACTGACATCAACAGCCTCAGCAGTGGAATCGCTGCTACTGCAATAAAGTATTGTCCACATAACTGATCAGTAACCTGAACCTGGCTACATGCCTTACTATATACAAAATAACAGGTGATTGGTATATATTATACCATGAAAATCAAGTATTGTACCAGTCACATATTATCCTGTACATAACATCTGATATGATGTATTCATATATGATATACTATAGGCACAGACAATATTTGACTGGTATAAATCATGCAATGAGTACAGAACATCAAATATTATGCAGTTTACTTATTATCTTGTATACATCTGCAGATCTGTAGTCACCATATATCATATCAGTCACTTATCATCTGGTAGACTTTTTAATATACAGTGGAACCTTGGATTAAGAGTAACTTGGTTTGAGAGCATTTAGCAAGACAAGCAAAGATTGTTACCAATTTGTAAGTTGGTTTAAAAGCAATGATTTGCAAGAAGAGCAAATTCCCACCGTGCACACTTCCGGTTATGTCCTTTCACCACGCTCTGACCTGCTCTGGAGGTAACTTTCTGTATATATGTACTGTATACAGTATACCATTGTACAGTACAGTATATACTATATAGCAAGTCTATCAATTTACATTTATGGATACAGTATTGTACTTTCTTTCTGCTAACCAGTACAGCACATTGCTTGTACTGTAATCTAATTGTCTGTATGGTATTCCTACCCCACATTTGGCTTAGTTCTGCCCTTATTTTGTAGACAATAGATTTGGGGTGTGTTTTTGTGTCCTGTACTAGAATAAAGGTTGTCATATGTGTACATCATTTTTTCTCTCTATAGTGCACCTCCCGCACACCAACAATTCTATTATAAGCTAAGGTGCAGTTTAATTTGTTTTTTGGCACCTCCTGACGAAGCGAGAGGCGAAACGCGCGTCGAGGTGCTGGGCGTTGTGGTCCGTCACCTGGGTATACTAACTATGGCTCCTTGAATTTCTCTAACCTCAATGGAGGTGTTTTTGTCTTTAACATATGACCTTGTGGGTAACCGTTGGAGGTGTCCTCATCTATTTACATCTAGTGATTTATAAGTATATATGCAATATGGGAAATATTGTCTTCATGGTTGTTCCATAGCGCACCAGTGCTTACATTAAGGTGCTGGGCGTTGTGGTCCACCATCTGGGGACATTAACCTTGGCCCTCTGATCTATTTCAACTTTGATGGGGGTGAACTATTTATAATATAAGGCAATCATTAGGTGGATAAAATAGTCCATTTGCCTCTAACGGGAAGCCTTGTGCCCCTGTGCATTGGACTGAACCATATATATATATATATATTGTCTTTGAATGATTTGCATATTATTTTTGTCAACTGAAAGACAGCCTTGTTCCATCCATACGGTTATGGGTCATAGATCTGGCCGCAATATGAATTGTAAACTGCAGGTTTAAGATCTAAAAACATCTTGAGCCCAATTGATATTTTGATATAGCTGTAGGCAATTAGCGGATGTGCCCTTGCCTACTTATGCCCAGGAATTTATATACGTATGATACATAAATTTTTTGATATGATGTTTGTTCCACAACGCACCAGTTGTTTCTTTGTTTTTATGGGGTAGGGTTCTTTTAAAATTCTGTGTATACCAGCATGTAATAAAAGAATATAATATTGTATTTCAAGTATGACTGAATAAAATTTGATATTTTTTCTAATCATGATGGATTTTGTATGACAAGTTCTTATGTGCAGAAACACCTCTTTTTGGTTTCAGATTATAAGGGAAGAACCTGGTGACAGGTTCCCTTTAAGGATCACCTAATCTGTGTGAAAGTTCAAACTGCTGCTGTAACTGACATCAACAGCCTCAGCAGTGGAATCGCTGCTACTGCAATAAAGTATTGTCCACATAACTGATCAGTGACCTGATCCTGGCTACATGCCTTACTATATACAAAATAACAGGTGATTGGTATATATTATACCATGAAAATCAAGTATTGTACCAGTCACATATTATCCTGTACATAACATCTGATATGATGTATTCATATATGATATACTATAGGCACAGACAATATTTGACTGGTATAAATCATGCAATGAGTACAGAACATCAAATATTATGCAGTTTACTTATTATCTTGTATACATCTGCAGATCTGTAGTCACCATATATCATATCAGTCACTTATCATCTGGTACACTTTTTAATATACAGTCGAACCTTGGATTAAGAGTAACTTGGTTTGAGAGCATTTAGCAAGACAAGCAAAGATTGTTACCAATTTGTAAGTTGGTTTAAAAGCAATGATTTGCAAGAAGAGCAAATTCCCACCGTGCACACTTCCGGTTATGTCCTTTCACCACGCTCTGACCTGCTCTGGAGGTAACTTTCTGTATATATGTACTGTATACAGTATACCATTGTACAGTACAGTATATACTATATAGCAAGTCTATCAATTTACATTTATGGATACAGTATTGTACTTTCTTTCTGCTAACCAGTACAGCACATTGCTTGTACTGTAATCTAATTGTCTGTATGGTATTCCTACCCCACATTTGGCTTAGTTCTGCCCTTATTTTGTAGACAATAGATTTGGGGTGTGTTTTTGTGTCCTGTACTAGAATAAAGGTTGTCATATGTGTACATCATTTTTTCTCTCTATAGTGCACCTCCCGCACACCAACAATTCTATTATAAGCTAAGGTGCAGTTTAATTTGTTTTTTTACTGTAGTCACAATGCTTTTCATAAGTTTTTGTTGAAGAAACATCTGGAACCAGCAGTTCCCACGGTAGCGACTCCTGATCCTCTGTTGGTAGATGGGGATCTAGAGTATGAAGTAGAGAAAATTTTGAATTCCCGCCTTAATAGACGAAAGCTTCAGTACCTTGTTAAGTGGAAGGGTTATGGTCAGGAGGACAATTCTTGGGTTTTTGCTTCTCACATTCACGCTGACAGATTGGTTCGTGCCTTTCATCATGCCCATCCTGATAGACCGGTGGCTCTGGTGAGGGTTCGGTGACCCCCTCCTCAAGGGGGGGGTACTGTTGTGAATGTCATCCGAGTGGGTGCTGGTGTGGAGCTCTCTCTGGTAGCCAGGAATGGTAAAGAAGATGAGTCTGAATCTGTGACTCAAACAGGTGTTGGAATTAATCAGGAATACAGGAAGTCCTATTGCAGATCAGCCTAGTGTATTTAGGAGAGCAGTTTCTGCCTGGCGGCCACCGGTGGTAACTGTTTCCTGCTGCTTCTGAAGATGGTTGGGAGTTTTATCTTCATTTTCTCCCATTTATTCTGTGCCTGAATCTACTCCAGATAAGTTTGCTAGTTTCTGTGCTTAATTGCTGAAATTGCATTTAAGGGTGTTTCTGCTTATTCCATTTGGTTCTGTCTTTCGTTTCTTGTATGTGAAAATCTGTCTCTCTACTTTTGTGAGCAGGGCAGTTCCTCCAGCAAGAAAGGGAGCTTGCTCCCCGTTCATGTTCGGATTATTTGCACTTTAGAATATAGTTTATTCTGTGATTTTGTTTCTTCCCATTATATCTGCAGTTCTGTTTAAAATGTCTGGCACAAGAGTACCTGATATAGCAGGGGAAGACTGTGTGGTCTTAGTATTTTTTTCCTATCAGGAGTTTTGTATTTTTTACAGGGATTTTTGCTGGCCGCAATCAGTTATCTGTCCTGTCCTGTTGTATCTAGTAAGTTGGGCCTCACCTTTGCTAATCTATATTTTCTGTGTATTGTGTTTTCTTACATCACTGTCGTTGCATGTTGGGGGCTTGCTATTTCTTTGGGAACTGCTCCGAAGTAAGTTAGGATTCCTCATTTCTATCTTTGAGGTGTAGCAAGTTTTTCCGGCAGTGTCTAGGTGTGTTAGGAACATCCCACTGCTACTTCTAGTGTTGTCTGATAGATAGGGGATTGCGGTCAGCTTAGTTTCCAACTACTCTTGTGGTTTTGTTTTTTCCTGATTACTGGGATTTGTTTGTGTTCATCCACGATTACCAGTTCATAACATATTGCCATGTTTGATACCATGTACAGAATGTTTTCTACCTTGTGTGAATGTGATGGTAATGTTAGCAAAAACCATACGGAGTTAACCTGTTTGCAATGTTCAAGATGCTATGCCTCCCATAAAGGGAATAAATAATGTTTTTGGTTTAATGTATAACAAAAATGCGGTGATCACTGTAAAATGTTACGGCCCAGGAGTGCAACCATTTGCCACCGAGGAACATGGCGCCCCTGCGGCTTCAGGAGCCACAGGGTACTGCACCCCCATTAGGGTGTAGTACTCATCCTAGGTCTGAGGAAGGTCGAGGTTGGTTTACACATGCACAGACAGTCACAGGGTTGCCCTCCCCAATGGGGACTGGGCCAGGATCGGATCACAGTATGGGGTTACTACAGCGGTGGGTTTACAGGACGCCACCGCACCAGGGGCTCCCCAGATTCACTGGACTGGGGACTCAGGGTCAGGGAGAAGCAACCACCAGGGGGAGTTAGGAGCACAGTGGGAAGAGCAGGTTGACCTAGTGAGAGTAGTGAACCAGTCGGTGGCAGCGACTGGGGGCAACAGCGCAGACCACACAACACCACAACTAGAGAGAGTCCAGCTTCAGACTGTGGGGAGCGATACCATCCTGGCTGCATTTAACATCTGCCTCGGTGAGAGACCCTGCAGCAGCGGCCCCCATCTCTGGCTGCATACCACAGGTGGCATCACAATCCTAATAGACTTTCCTAAACCCCCGACTACTACTTCAATCCTCCCTGCCACCCTCCAACCATCCTTCCTGTACGCCTCGGGGCAACGGAACCAGGTCAGGTAACCTCGTCAAGACACAGAGGATCTGCACCCCCGGTCCAGCAACGAGTAGGTTAAAACCGATGGCGCTACACTAACTTGTGATGATGTATTCACACCACAACATCCAAGAGATAATCCTATAATTGCCTCCTGCCGACACTCACAGATCCGATCGCATACGTTCACACACACACACACAGACACACACACACACACACAATATCGCACATACGCGCGCACACACTCACAACATCCGGACATACCACATGATTCCGGCCATGTGATCCTCCGGCAGGTCCTGGAAGGTCACTGCACGCACAGTGCACAGTATCGCCGCCGAGAAGCAAGCGATATCGCCGGATGTTGTGAGTGTGTGGATGCGATCTGTTGTGTGTGTGTGTGTGTGTGTGTATGTGAGTGTGTGTGTGTGCGTGCGTGTGTGTTCCGCTGCAGGACCTTGATGTGCTCACCTGCTCCCGGTCGGCATCTGGTAAGTATGATCGGGGGTCTTCTTTCTTCTGTCTTCTCTCTTCTGGGGATGCCCGCTGCCAATAATGAAGTGTCCTGCAGTGTCTTTCACCGCTGCATGACACTTCATTATTGACTGCGGCTAGGTCTTATTTTCAGGGGTGTCTTATATTAAAGCTTCCCTGAAAACTCCTGGGAGGTCTAATTTTCGGGGGAGGTCTTATTTTCGGGGAAACACAGTACAGCACACCCAGATCCTTGTCTATAAGTAACTCTCCTAGTTTTACTCCCTATTTTGAAGATATAGTGCCAGCATATTATTAGTGCTCATATGTATAACTTTACATTTTCCCAAAATGAACCTCATCTGCCAAGTGGATGCCCAAACATTCAGTTCATTCAAATCAGCTGAACACCCTTCATAGACTGCACTACAGTACATAGAAACAACACTATTAATCCCATGTTCTGTATCATTAATAATGATGTTCAATAACAATGGACCCAGCACTGAACCTTGGGGTACATCACTCATTATTGGAGGCAGTTAAGAGTAGTAGTTCTTCATCATAACTCTCTGGATCTGGTTCTAGAGCCAGTTTTCTGACAAATAGACTTTGCTTTCCAAACCTCGTTTTGCTGATGAGACAGTGTCATACGCCTTTATAAAGACCCAAAATTGTATATCCACAGCTTCCCCTCTGATCAGATTCCTACTCATAAAACTGCTTGGTTTGACAGCTTCTGTCCTTAATAGCTGAATATATTAAACATGTTTAGCGTGTAGCTTACCACTAGTTAGATTTTGCTCATAATAAGGTAATTACACTATAATATCCATTCCAGCTGTTCCTCTCTTTATCTCTGCATGAATACATTACGTAAGGTAATCACAACTTAATGATTATGAGCGACATTAGTACATGGTCCCAGGAGTATCCCTGTATAATATCAAAAGGAAAGTAGCAATAATAATGGTAAAGAAATACTATCACTGATGAATCATACTTCAATCACGTTTTATAAAAACATACAGTCAAAAATTGCCAAAACATGTTGTTTCTGAAAACTGTATTTTAATATAACAGCTTCTATAAAAAAGAATTTAAGTTAGAAAAAGTTTAATATATATATTCTTTTTTTTAAATACTTTAAAAGTGCTTTGGGTTCATTGCACTAACATTCAAAAAACACTGTCCACGGCTAAAGGAATGTTTGCGGTGGTCCGGACTTCTTATACGGAGGTCACTCTCATTACCACCTCACCAGACGTGCTGTCCTCTATGGACTCCTCAGGAGGCGTTCTCATTCGGTTGAACAAATGTAGAAATACATATCCACATTGCAGCCTGGGAGAGCTTAGACGTGTCGGGTGAACCAAGGTCCTGGGTCGGAATGCAGTTAGTGGTAGCCACAATGTCCTACTGGTTGAAGGCACAGCACGGCTGCTTTCTTCTATGTCTGTCATTTTGTCATAGTTTAATACATCCCAGTGCAAGTTCACAGCTCTCCATCTCCTGAAGACCTTATAAACAGCTGCTCCTTCGTGGACAATTAAACCTAGAATCACACGACATTTCCATATTAATAACTTGAAGATACATTTACATACTCAATGAATGAGCAATTAATGCGGCTGTAGAGCAGAATAATCAATACAAAGGCGTATAAAAAAGAACATAAAATGCAGCTAGTCAATAAGCAATGCACAGATCACTACGTTAGGGGCTGGGATCATTCATACATAAAAATAAACTGCTAGTTTGTAGATCTTATGCATCATCTGATTTTTTATTAATGTGTCTGCTTGTAAGTTCATAGAAGGGAATCCCTCGGTTCAGGTGCTGCAGACGGGTGGAGAATATAGCGTATCAAGAAGTGGATCAGCCTCCAGCATCTTGCACCTAATTGATCTTTCTATTAGTTACTATCGATCCCCATTGAGTTTATATTTTGCTGATATCACAGATCCCTACTTTTACTACATGTAAGGCGGTAGTGACACCAGGGTATTTTATTTCACCAGAATACTCTACATTTCGGAAAAGCATATGAATAAACTTAATTAAAAATTATCACCACTTGCCACCAATACGCAGCTCCATTCACAGAAGGGTCAAAAAACACCCTCTCCTGACGATCAGTGGTGGTCCCAGCAGCTGGACACCTCCAGCACCACACATGGCCCATAGACATGGTGCTATGTGCGCACTGGGAAATGGAATTTTCTTGAGAAAATTCCGCATGCTCTCAAAGATTACCGCACCCGCGGTAAAAATCCGCGGCAAACCGCACCCGAAAACCGCATGCGGTTTGCCGCGGTTTGCTGCGGTTTTACCGCAGTTTTGCTGCGTGCGGGTTGGTACATGTGCTTATTGCATTCAATGCAATAAAGCACATTGAAAAAAAAGAAAAAAAAAAAATCATTTCCTTCTTAGATAGTAGATAGATAGATAAAGAGACAGAAGAATAGATAGAGGGATAGATAGATAGATAGAGGGATAGATAGAGGAAAGATCGCTGCATTTCCCACGGTCGGCAGTGAGTTCACATTACCGGCCGTGGGAAATGACCGGTAATTACCTCTGCTGTCTGCTGCGAGGCTGCATTCATTCAGCGCTGTGTGTCAGTCGCGGCTGGATGCAAGCCTCACAGGACGTCGGAGCTGTGGATTACGCCGGAGCTTTGTTTCAGTAGGGGTTAATAAAAGGGTGAACGAGGCTTGTTTGTGTTTTATTTAAAATAAAGGATTTTTCTGTGTGTTTTATTCACTTTACTTACGGGTTGATCATGTCAGCTGTCACATAGACGCTGCCATGATCAAGCCTGGAGTTAATGGCGGTGATCCACCACCATTAACCCCTTGTATTACCTTGCCTGCCACTGCTACACGGCGGCAGGAAGAGCCGGGGACACGCCGGTACTGCAGCATAATGCATGCGACAGTGCCGGGGCATCTGCGGCTAATATTCTCGGCTGCGGGAGGGGGAGTGAGGCGGGGGACATTAACCCTGCCCCTCGCCCTCCCCAGCCTGAGAATACCGGGCCGCCGCTGTGTGCTTACCTCGGCTGGACGGTGAATATGCAGCGGAGCCCACGTGTTTTGTTTTCTATATTTCCGTTTGCTTTCTATGTGTGTTCTATGTGTCTGTGTCTATGTGTTCTGTGTCTGTGATGTGTCTGTGTCTGTGATCTGTGTGTTTGTTTACTCTCTGCACGGCTTCCTCTTCCTGTAATGACATCACTTCCCTGCAAAACCGCAAGCAAGCGATGTACATTACCGGAGGTAAACCGCGAAATACCTCAGGGAATAACGCAGCAAAACGCAGTGAACCGCACAGAATTTGCTGCCTGCGTTATTCCCTGCGGGATTTCACGATTACATTGGAGTCAATGAAGTGAAATCCAGCAGCGATGTGCGGAAAAGAATTGACATGCAATTGTTTTTGCTGCGGGAATCCCGCAGCAAAACATGCAGCTGTCAAAATCCGCCTAGTGCGCATAGGATTTTTTTTCCCATAGGTTTTGCTGGTGATTCACTGCAGAGATGTTATGAACATTTTCTGCAGCGAAACATGCAGCAAAACCGCAAAAAATCCGCGGCAAAATCCGGTAAGTGCGCACATAGCCTAAATATTTGTTCCTCTTGCTACTTTCCTTGCAATAAATTGGTCATTAATAGGGATGATTGAATACCTCAAATATTCGGCTTCGCGAATATTTGCCGAATAGGTTACCGCTATTCGACTATTCGCGAATATTCAATGCGCAATGTAAATCTATGGGAAACCCGAATAACAACTATTCGGAAGTATTCGGGCTTCCCATAGACTTACATTGCGCATCGCATATTCGTATAGCGGCGACCTATTCGTTGAATATTTGCGAAGCCGAATATTTGAGGTATTCGATCATCCCTAGTCATTAATCAGAAATGTTGCTGTATCATGTCCCAAGAGACAGCATGTTAGATCAGTGGTTAACAGTTATTTGGCATCACTGGGGATGAGAGTTTGGATCCATCCCTGGGGCGACATCAGCATGGAGAGTTTATATATTCTCCATATCCTTGTGTGGCTTTTCTCCGGTTATTTCAGTTTCCTCCGAAAACATACTGATAAGGTAATGTGCAAGGAAGTTTGCCTCAAAGGGGTAAGGATCTGTGCCCTTGTCTATTACAATAATCCATTAATCCATGAATCCATCACAAAAGAAGCAAAACATGGATGCACAATTTATTTTCTGGTCTTCATCCATTTGTCAAAGATTCATTTTTACTAGAGGAGTCACTAAACACCTGAACATGCGCAGTGCTTTAAAAATAGACAACAGATGACAATGGTCCATTATGCGCTTAGGGCTACTTTGCACACAGAGATAAATCTTTGGCAGATCTGTGGTTGCAGTGAAATCATGGACATATTGTTCCATTTGTACACAGCCAGAAACCTGGCACTGATTGTCCACAATTTCACTGCAACCACAGATCTGCCGCAGATTTATCTCTGTGTGCAAAGTACCCCTTAGAGTCCATTGTGAGAAAAACACAATACAAATGTAAAAGTCTAAGAAAAGGACAATGTGAGCGCCTTTTGGGACAGGGACTAATGTGAATAGAGACTATCCTTGTACAGCACCACTAAATGTGATGAGGTGACAGGTACATGACCGTTTTTTAAAGACTGTGGGCCTGATACAACAAGACCAGAGTTCTTCACACTAGTCTTGATGAGGAGATGGGCTGGAGTCGATACTCCTGATTGATGAAGAGACATACACCTCTTCATGAATCAGGAGTGCCAGATAAGTGGTGTACACCGCTGTATGGACATTGCCACAGATTCTACTCCGGTCCCTGCTGGAGTAAGATTTGTGGGGTAGTGAACACCACCGCTCGTCATGAATTTGATGAGCGGCCGTTGCCACACACCCTCCTGCCCCAGCTCTGCCCAATATTTTGGAGCTGGACAGAAATGATTTGAGAACTCCAAAAGTCATGTAATTTTAGCGCAGCCTCAAGTTGCGCTAAAGTGAGACGACTTTTCAAAGCTTTTTACACCGCAATAATGGCATAAACGCTAGATGAAGTGGGCCCTGTATGTTTACATGCAATTTTTGGCATGATAATATCTAAATTACCTACACAAATATACTTATTTCAAGTATAATTTTAAGTAAAAAATATATTTAGCAAGAAGAGAACATAGCCATCAAACCAGAGCTAATTCCAAGGAATATGTCAGCATTTCCTCATTACTCCCTGTATCCACAGCTTTGTATTAACTTGCTGTACTAAATGACAAACAATACGTAAATGGCCTGCAGTAATCCATGCCCTTCTCATGATGCTTCTGGTCAGCTAGCCTTGTAATTACTAACAATAATCGTTTAATGATGTATTCACTGCCTGGAAATGTCAATAAATGTCACACATCGTCTTTCCGGTCCCTGTTCTAATTAATTGTATGCACCTACAGTGACGTTCCTGGCACAGATCTCCGCTGGTTGTATCAGCGGCTCTGAATATTATATACTTCATAAGCCATAATTATGCTCAAATCAAGCATTCAATCCTATTTAGAAGACTTTTTCATAGAATTTTATTGGCACGCTGAAATGTAAGATTGTGCTTACTGTCACAATATATCAATAATAAACAGTATTAATGTCCAATACCTAAAATAATGATACTGTCATATTTATGGACACCAATCTATTTTTTAAAGATTCAAGAAATGAAAAGTAGCAACTTTACAAAGTCCTCATAAAAGTTTCCGTCCGTCTGCAGCTCCAATCTGGACCCACGTGTTGTCAGACTTCTAGGTCCATATCTAGAAAACTGGTAGCTGGTAATAAACTAGGAACTTACCTATACATACTAGGTCCATAAAACCATACATGCCATAGCATATCTGAAAAAGGATGTCTCTTCTTTGCCATACAGCATAAGGGCTAAAAGCTGACCACAGAAGCCACGTGACACTGGATACCAGGAATAGTGATCCAAGAATGACTGCGATCATTTGCACTTTTTCCACCAATGTCACTGTAATGCGCTGCCACTGAAACATAAAGAATAGTTAGCACTTACATTGCAAAATACAAATTCTCTGCCCATTAAAGGGAATCTGTCAGCAGATTTTTGCTACCTTATCTGAGACCAGTATGATGTAGTCAAGGAGATGCTGAATCCAAGAATGTATCACTTAGATTACTGGGTGCAGCCATTCTGACATAATCAAAGAATTAAGTTTTAAGCATGTAGCTGCGCCTAGAGAGCTTCCCCACCCACACCAGGCTCTCTATAGAGATTGTGCATTGACTGTGAGGTGTCAATCACAGCAGGGGACATATTAGACTACCACAGGGTAGTCCGCCAGCTAGACATAGCAATGTTAATCACAGGGTAATAAAGCTATTAGTTTAAGTAAACAATAGCACACACAGAGATAAGAGGCATAACTGCTTTTTGCTTCTTAACCCTTACAGCATACTGTCCTTAGCTTGCCTAGCAAAAACCTGCTGACAGATTCCCTTTAAATCAAACAGAGTAGGATTTTGTACACCATGATCTACATGTACAAATGTTTTTGTAGTAATATGTCATTACACAACAACCAATGAGAAATAAGGCCTAAAACGACTCAAATGATTTGGGATGAACTGTAATCCAATGCACATCATATGGACAAAAGTCATTTCTGGAGAAAAAGCAGCACCATTATTTTTTTAATCTGTAATTTTTTTGTTTATTAAATTGTAGCAAAATCAATTTAAGCTGATTTATTGTTTAAAGGCCTTGTCCAGTACTTTGAAATGATTTGTTTATCCATGGGATAAGCCCTCAATATCAGATCCGTGGGGGTGCAATACTCAGTACCCCTGTCAGCTATTCCTGATGCTAGCTGGATGTGATCATTTGCTGAGATGCAGAGCACTGCTTCATCAACTGCACAGTGGCTGCAGCTAGGTTCTGCACAATCATCCCTGCATTAATGAAAAGGGCTGGATCTGCAGTACCTATTGCAGCCACTATACAGCTGATAGAGCTGTGCTGTAACACTCTATAAGGCCTCCGTCACACATCCGTGCCTCCGGTACGTGTTTGCCATTTTTTACATGTACCGGCGACACGGAGACACGTACAGCAATGCTACCCTATTGTAGCAGGCACACACACGTAAAACCACACGGAACGTGTGTCCGTTTGTACATGTGTGCGTTTTTCTACACGCTGACATGTCGGTTTTTCTCCAGCATCACGGGTGTCACACAGCCCGCACCCATACCACACGGATGTAGTGTGAATCTTCTGGTCCCGTGTGACACGCGCCGAAGAAAACACACGTGTCAGAGAAAAAAAAAAGCTTAACTCACTTTCTCCTGCCCTCCTGTCTCTGCCGCTGCTGTCACTTTCTGCTGACCGCCGCTCATTATTCTCATTTAATATTCACTTCACTGCAGGCGGCAGCGCTGGAGACCAAAGATCAGCACCACTGACAGCAGAATGGACCATGTGAGTATGTAAATTACCTGTTCTCTGTATGTTAGACACGTACTTACCTACATGCAACACGCAGGGAAAATACGTGTCTCGCGGCATGTGCGTGATTTTCACGCGAGTGTGTCGGAGGCCTAAGGATGCTTTCACACATCAGTTTTTTGCTGAGCGGCACAATACCGCGCTTTGCAGAAAAACCGCAAACTTTTTTTTGCCGCCGGATGCATTTTTTCCGCATAGACTTGAATTAGCGCCATATTGTGCCGCATGGCCTTGCGTCCGTTTTTTGCCAGATGCGGCATATTTAGCCCATGCGGCGGCCGGATGGAACGTTGCCTGGCCCGGACACCGGATGCGTTTTTTTGCACTGCGTATGCTCAGTATCAAGCCGCATCCATCAAACGGACGGGCCGCGTGGAAAAACTTATGCAACGGATCCGTTTTTTTTGCCGCATCCGTTTCATTGAGCCGCACTGCAAAAACCGGATGTGTGAAAGCAGCCTAACTGATCACATCCGGCATTCAGAAGAGCTGATCTGCGGGGGGTGCTGGGTGTCGCACTCCCACAGAGCTGATACATATAAGCTATCCTAAGGATAGGCCACCAATAGAAAAGTACTGGACAAGGCCATTAAATCAAGATCAATTAATTATTATTGATTTGGTTTCAACCTATTAAAAAAAAATCCTTTACACATTGAGTTCTTAACTTGTATGGGACTGTAAAATCCAACCTAAATGGGTATTAGTCTGTGTAAAATGTATACCATTCTTCAATATATTTCACACATTAAACATGGTATGATGAAAATAACTAGTAAAATCTTACATTACTGTATCTACAAGTCCTCTGTTTTAGGAAATATTTTTCATAAAAGGTGCAGATTTATATATGGGGGGAATTTAATATCACCTAGTTTATATGGAGAATAAAAAAAGAGAAAAACTATGGTTTTCACAAAAAAAGGTTTCTTATATATACAGTATGTGGGTGCCGCAAATATAATGTATATAAATATGTAGTGAAATGCACAGAAATCATGCGGCCGCAGGCTAACAGATTCCCTGTGCATGATTTCTTACATTGCAATAGTCAGAATGCAATATATTACATTCATCGAGAATTGTACCAAACTGGACACATAGGTGGCACAACCTGAACCATTAAAATAAGGATGTCAGAACTTCTAACATTGGCGGTAATAATATAGTTGTTGAGGTGTATACAGGTAATTTTGAATTTTAAGTTTTAAAATTGAGTAGAATACCCAATCAGAGGTCTGTCTCCCCCAAAACTGAACTATTTAGTGCTTGATAGAGAGCACTTAGCGCCAATAAAAATCAGACATATACTGTAGTTTTTAGCACACAGTTTTAATACATATGAAAATGAGGGCCCTTAGGCGCACCTTTGTCATGGCCAAGGGATCGGTGCACCTTTCCACCCCGATACTCAGCCCCTCTCCTCATGGTGATGGGTAGCACACAATTTGGAGCGCTGCCAACTTTAACTTCCTAGTCTTGCGTGTACTGATACTGGAGTGGCCAAACGCCTGCATAAGTAGTGTCAGTGTGCGCAAGGAAAAAGTTATCATC
Organism: Anomaloglossus baeobatrachus; assembly: GCF_048569485.1. NCBI lineage: Eukaryota > Metazoa > Chordata > Amphibia > Anura > Aromobatidae > Anomaloglossus > Anomaloglossus baeobatrachus. The sequence continues at coordinate 290,137,868 of NC_134358.1, forward strand.
CCCCTCTCCTGTTTACAGCAGTGGCAGCCAAAGGTAACAGGGATGGATGAGAATGCACACAATGTCAATGCCTCTTCTGTGTATAGCTGCCGCCTCTGCTGTGAGATCCTGTGTGAAGTGAATGGCCACTGCTGACAGCCACTACTATACAAAGAGGCCCCAAGCTCTTGGTCATGCCTAGGTTAATCGAAGTCCACTCATTTAAATATGTAACAAAAATGTTTTGTCTAAAATATATTTGCATGAGATCCAGGGGGAGACAGAAGCAGGCGGCACTCATCGGCATCCAGGTAGCGGTATTTAATAAAACATTTTCATGCAGGAAAAGGGGGGTACAAGTGGTGGGGGAGGGGGAGGGAGGTGCACAATGCCGGACCGTTTCGCACTCCTTGTGCTTCCAAGTACTTCCATGTTAAAGCACAACTCTGGTGTTTTCTTTCCTTCACTCCTAGAGTGGTGCTTTTAATCTACAGTCCCTTCCCCCAGACTTATACTCAGCCTGCAGCATCTTCATCTGTTACCGATGCCGCTCTGGTCTCGCAACACCATCTTGTGACCGCAACTTCTGACTTACCGCAAGTCAGAATTTATGTCACAAGCTCTCACAACAAGTCTATGATAGCCAGAACGAGGCTCTCATAGACTTTCATTGAGTTTTGGCCTCCGACGCACTCCATGAAACACTTGAGCAGCAGGCAGGTAACAAACTGCCTGAGACCAAAGAGATCAGAGGCAATAACAGATGAAAATGCCGGAGGGTGAGTATAAGACTAGGGGCAGGGGGTAACAAAAAAAGCTGGAGTGGTGCTTTAATTAGTGGCATTTCCGCATGTAAAGCGTGTTCCATGCTTTTAAATGTTTTTACCCGACATTCCCCTGATAACTATGAAAAAAACCACTGTATTCGTTGCAATCATGTCCGTTACTAAGAATAGAAATGTCTTTCAATAAAATCTGAAGAAGTAGAGGAGTGATTTTATGATTAGGAATAAGGAAGTGCCATGTCTATTTTTTCTGCACTGTGAAGTTTTATGTGGCAATTATCAAAGGATTGGCACCTAACAAAAATAAATCAGCAGTGAGACATTAGAGGCATGAATAAGTTATTAAATTATTTCACTTAGCTAGATAGAATGAAAATAAGAAAGTTTACAAATGACTTGCTTTTTCTATTAGCTTTCACTCTCCTGTAATGTGAGCTTTTATCTTTCATAATATACAGCTGGTTTCTATGGAGATGGAATATCAGCAAATGCCCAAACAAACTTTGCTTTACTCACCCTCCACACATCTTGAGTTTCCGCCAATACTCAAATATTTGCTTTTGTCCGTAACACAGTCGTTATGTTGACAGCTCTGCAGACAATCAGTGAGCTCAGTGGTTTGTGCCATCAACTTGGCAAAGCTGCTGATCTCAGTTATTGGATGCACAGTTTTTAAAGAAACTGCACCCAGGGGACAAGGGTTTTACAAAACCAGAAAACTTCTTTAAAAGGAAATTCTACTACACTATTTAAACAGCCGGAGTTCTCACTTCCTATTAATTAATCATTTGTCCTAAGGTGGGGAGAGAGAACCCGGCAGTGATTGGGCTCGCGTGAAGTCACAACCACAAGTGACATCAGGAAAGTGAGTGCCAACAGCACTGGAACGCCACCAGCATGGGAGGGGAGTATAAGCTTTTTATTTTATTTGGCCAAACATTGGGAATGAGAAGTTGTTGTCCAAGAGGTGAAAATCCCTTTATGGTCATGTCACACACAACCACAGTGACGACGACGTCGCTGCTAAGTCACCATTTTCTGTGACGAAGCAGCGACCTTGCTAGCGATGTCGTTGTGTGTGACATCCAGCAACAACCTGGCCCCTGCTGTGAGGTCGCTGGTTGTTGCTGAATGTCCTGGACCATTTTTTAGTTGTTGCTCTCCCGCTGTGAAGCACACATCACTGTGTGTGACAGCGATAGAGCAACAACTAAATGTGCAGGCAGCAGGGAGCCGGCTTCTGCGGACGCTGATAACCAAGGTAAATATCGGGTAACCAAGCAAAGGCTTGGTTACCCGATATTTACCTTCGTTACCAGTGTCCGCAGCTTCTTGAAGCCGGCTCCCTGCTCCCTGCACACGTAGCCAAGGTACACATCGGGTAACTATAAGCAAAGCGGTTTGCTTATTAACCCGATGTGTACTCTAGCTACGAGTGCAGGGAGCCAGCGTTAAATGGTGTGCACTGGTAACCAAGGTAAATATCGGGTAACCAAGTGAAGCACTTTGCTTGGTTACCCGATATTTACCTTAGTTACCAAGCGCAGCATCACTTCCACGTGTCGCTGCTGGCTGGGGGATGGTCACTGGTCGCTGGTGATATCTGCCTGTTTGAAAGCTCACCAGCGACCATGTAACGACGAAGCAGCGATCCTGATAAGGTCAGATCGTCGTCGTGATCGCTGCTGCATCGCTACGTGTGACCTAGGCTTAAGAAGGAAATGTGAACTCAGAAATGTGCTGCCACAAGTCACAGAAAAAGCCCGAGGGTACTGCTTCCCACATGCACTTAGATTACAACCACATAGAAGAGCTGTGCATCACTGTGTGTATGGATGGAGGAAACCAGGATTCAAAGACCTAGTTGTTCCCAAGCAAAATAGGAAAATTCTAGAAAATCTCAAACTAGGCATTACTCGTCTCCAGCGCCGTGTTTCACTTCCTCATGCAACCAGCTCCTAAAGCTTTTAAGTGTATCGGCAACTCAAAAAGCATCTCTGATTTCACATGCAATACCTTTAAAGCCTAGCTCAGGCATTGCTACATCACCTGAGTATTCAGGTAGTTTCGTGTATATGCCACTACCACATCACTGGGCTCTGCTTTTCCTTTCAAGTTTGCCTCCTGACATATCCAGCTTTGCTACAAATAGTGGGCTCTGCTAAATCGCTCCTCTCTGCTACTGAGGTGACTCCTGACAAAACCAGCCAGGCTAAAATTCCTGAACTACAATGCCACAAGTGTACCACATGACAAAGCCAACTATACTACAGTACTGAGCTTTGTTACAATACCACAACTGTGCATCCTGATACATTAAAATAAATCTTTATTTTTATAGAGCGCTAACATATTCCGCAGCACTTTACATACCGTACATCAGGAACACTGTCCCCATTGGGGCTCACAATCTAAATTCCCTATCAGTATGTCTTTGGAGTGTGGGAGGAAACCCATGCAAACACGGGGAGAACATGCAAACTCCTTGCAGATGGTGTCCTTGGTGGGATTCGAACCCAGGACCCCAGCGCTGCAAGGCTGCAGTGCTAACCACTGAACTACCATGCTGTCCTATACATTCAGCTCTTCCTGCCTTAGGCTAAGTTCACATTTCCATTATTTTGCATCAGTCACATGCGTCGCTTGACGCATGTGACTGATGCGCTGTACAATGGATGACAAAGAACAGAATTCTTTGTTGGACTCTGTTGAGTGCGGGGGGCGGAGCGTGAGGGGGCAGAGTTCGGGGTCGGTGGAGCCGAGCGGGGCCGTGGCACTGAGGACGTCAGTGCCGCGGGGACTGCAGGGCTGGGGACAGGTGAGTGTGTGTGTGTGTGTGTGTGAGAGAGTGTGAGTGTGTGTGTGTGTACATGCTGAGTGCAGGAGCGGACAGGTGAGTGTGTGTGTGTGTGTGTGTGAGAGTGTGAGTGTTTGTGTGTGTACATGCTAAGTGCAGGAGGGGGCGGAGCCGAGCGGGGAAGTGTCGGGCTTCCTGCACAGCCAGGGTAAATATCGGGTATAAGCAAAGCACTTTTTGCTTGGTTACCCGATATTTATCTTGGTTACCAGCAGCGCTGGCTCCCTGCACCCGTAACCAGTGTAAATATCGGGTAACTAACCAAAACGCATTGCTTGGTTACCCGATGTGTATCCTGGTTACCCGATGTGTACCCTGGTTACGGGTACAGTGAGCCAGAGAGCGCATGCGCAGCAAAATCCTACGGATCGCGCTGCTCAAAAAATATTACAGGTTGCGTTGCTCCCGCCCGGCGGTCAGTTAAAAAACGACTGACCGCGACGCGGTGGATGCAACACAGCATCATCAGTCGCTATCCGTCACTCACCGTAATTCCTCAAGGCAACGGATTGTGACTGATGCAAAACAACAGAAATGTGAACTTAGCCTTACTCCTGAACTCTGCTGCATCACCATGTTGGTCTCATAACATTCTCAGCTCTGCTGTCCTGCTGGATTTTGTGTCATCATCACTAGTCCAAGACACCGCTGGGTTCTGCTACATGCACAGCTATACCGTACTGTATACCATAACTCCAGTCATTTCCAGACCTGCAAGTTTATTATTTTTCGGAGTCTCCGGTTTTCCAGTGATCTACTGCAGTCTCCATAACTTGAGCTTCCATTCAGCCTCTACAGCCTCAGTTCTCCTTTTTGCATTAATATTATCATTCCATGTTGAATTCCATCTGCTCTTCTAGACCAAACCCTTAAAATATCCACCTCACCAGATGGATTCACTTTGTGTAATGTGTTTAGTGTTATAAGTAATAGAAAAATGAAGAAGCAACAAAAAAATGTCATGAGGCAAGTAAAGCTGCCACACAATGGGTGAAATAAGTATTGAAGACGTCACCATTTTATAAGTAAATATATTTCAAAAGGTGCTACTGACATGAACTTCTCACGAGATGTCAGTAACAACCCATCCAATTCACACAGGTAAAGAAATCAAACCACAGATGTCTGTAAATTCAGTTATGTGTAATAATGAGAAAAGACACAGAAAAAGTATGGAACACATGAAGAAACAGAGGTGTAATAAACCATGGAAAGTCATGGCACCAGCTGAAATCTGTCAGTAATTAAATAGCTATCCTGCCACTTACTGAATAATAATGTCAGCCGGTTCAACTGATAGCCTATGAAAAGATTTGTTATTAACAAGGTGCCACACAAGAAACTTCTCATAATGGGTAAATAAGCTGTGTCAAGACCTTTGCAATCTTATTGTTGTAAAACATACTAATGGAATTGGTTACAGAAGAATTTCTAAACACTGAAAATTCCAGTGAGCACTGTTGGGGCCATAATGCGTAAGTGGAAAGAACATCATTTCATCATAAACCAGCCACAATCAAGTTCTTCGCGCAAGATTTTAGACAAAGGAGTGAAAAGAATTATCAGAAGAGTTGTCCAAGAGCCAAGAACCATCTGTGGAGAGCTACTGAAAGACCTCAAATCAGCAGGTACACTTGATTCAAAGAAAACAATAAGATTGTCTGCACTCAACCTCCATAGCCAGTATATATGTTCACCATTCGAGTCCATTGCTGAACAAAAAGCATGGTCAAGAGTGTTTACAGTTTGCTCAACAACATTTAAGTGGGCTTTACATGCTACGATATTTCTAGCAATTCCTAGCGATATCGTACGCAAAAGCACCCGCCCCCATCGTGCATTCGATATCGTGTGATCGCTGCAGCAGCGATCCTAACTTCCTTCCTCATTGCGGGTGGGACGCAGGTAAGGTGAGGTTCCTCGCTCCTGCGTTGTCACACACGGCGATGTGTGCTGCCACAGGAACAAGGAACATCTATAAACAACCATTAACAATTTTTGGTTTTAGGACGACCTCTCCATGGTGAACGATTTTCACCACTTTGGAGGACGTTTAAGGTCGCTGGTAAGTGTTACACGCTGCAATAGCGTTAATGACGCCGGATGTGCGTCACTAACGATGTGACCCTGACGATATAACATTAACGATATTGTAGCGTGTAAAGCCCCCTTTAGAGGAGCCTGTGAAGTACTGGGATAATTTAGTCTGGTCAGATGGCACCAAAATTGAACTTTGAATGACATAATACACAGCATGCTTGGAGGCCAAAATGCACCATACCAAGTTTGGAGGTGGGAACACCATGGTGTGGGGCTGTTTTAAGCATACTGTTTTTTGAAGGACACCATTCATTCTGCCACATATTGTACTGAATTCACCATTCATTCTGCCACATATTGTACTGAATTGTGCAGTGCCATTGCAAAAAACGTGCAATTCCACAATGGGTTTTTTTTTTGTTTTTTTTAAATCTACCATGCTCACTATGTGGTTAGGAGGTTAGTGACAGGCTGGGGATGGAGGCTAGGTGACCCAACGCATATCGCCACGCTCAGGTGGCTTTATCAGGGGTGAGCGTGGCGATATGCGTTGGGTCACCTAGCCTCCATCCCCAGCCTGTCACTGACCTCCTCACAGCCTTATGCCCTTGTTAAGGGTAGCAGCAATCTCTGCATGCCCTAATCTGGGAGTTCTCACCTTGGGTATAGTATTTCCTGACCCTGCGCTGACTTTGGCCTCTCTACCACACCACACTATAGGTTCTTCATACTACTTTGTAGTACACTGATTGGGTTCCCCAATTCTGGGTGATTTATGATTGATGGGTGATTTCAGAACTATTGTGATGTTTCATTATTATATGGTGGTTATTTGAGGCCATTATCATCTCCCTTGTGAGACATATTGTATGTATATATGTGTTTTCTGCTGCTACATTCTGTTATTTATCGCTGTAGGGGTCTATACTGTATAATTGTATTTCCCATTGTAACTATTACTTATGGCAATTACAGTTAGGTCCAGAAATATTTGGACAGTGACACAAGTTTTGTTATTTTAGCTGTTTACAAAAACATGTTCAGAAATACAATTATATATATAATATGGGCTGAGAGTGCACACTCCCAGCTGCAAGATGAGAGTTTTCACATCCAAATCGGAGAAAGGGTTTAGGAATCATAGCTCTGTAATGCATAGCCTCCTCTTTTTCAAGGGACCAAAAGTAATTGGACAAGGGACTCTAAGGGCTGCAATTAACTCTGAAGGCGTCTCCCTCGTTAACCTGTAATCAATGAAGTAGTTAAAAGGTCTGGGGTTGATTACAGGTGTGTGGTTTTGCATTTGGAAGCTGTTGCTGTGACCAGACAACATGCGGTCTAAGGAACTCTCAATTAAGGTGAAGCAGAACATCCTGAGGCTGAAAAAAAAGAAAAAATCCATCAGAGAGATAGCAGACATGCTTGGAGTAGCAAAATCAACAGTCGGGTACATTCTGAGAAAAAAGGAATTGACTGGTGAGCTTGGGAACTCAAAAAGGCCTGGGCGTCCACAGATGACAACAGTGGTGGATGATCGCCGCATACTTTCTTTGGTGAAGAAGAACCCGTTCACAACTTCAACTGAAGTCCAGAACACTCTCAGTGAAGTAGGTGTATCTGTCTCTAAGTCAACAGTAAAGAGAAGAGTCCATGAAAGTAAATACAAAGGGTTCACATCTAGATGCAAACCATTCATCAATTCCAAAAATAGACAGGCCAGAGTTAAATTTGCTGAAAAACACCTCATGAAGCCAGCTCAGTTCTGGAAAAGTATTCTATGGACAGATGAGACAAAGATCAACCTGTACCAGAATGATGGGAAGAAAAAAGTTTGGAGAAGAAAAGGAACGGCACATGATCCAAGGCACACCACATCCTCTGTAAAACATGGTGGAGGCAACGTGATGGCATGGGCATGCATGGCTTTCAATGGCACTGGGTCACTTGTGTTTATTGATGACATAACAGCAGACAAGACTAACCGGATGAATTCTGAAGTGTACCGGGATATACTTTCAGCCCAGATTCAGCCAAATGCCGCAAAGTTGATCGGACGGCGCTTCATAGTACAGATGGACAATGACCCCAAGCATACAGCCAAAGCTACCCAGGAGTTCATGAGTGCAAAAAAGTGGAACATTCTGCAATGGCCAAGTCAATCACCAGATCTTAACCCAATTGAGCATGCATTTCACTTGCTCAAATCCGGACTTAAGACGGAAAGACCCACAAACAAGCAAGACCTGAAGGCTGCGGCTGTAAAGGCCTGGCAAAGTATTAAGAAGGAGGAAACCCAGCGTTTGGTGATGTCCATGGGTTCCAGACTTAAGGCAGTGATTGCCTCCAAAGGATTCGCAACAAAATATTGAAAATAAAAATATTTTGTTTGGGTTTGGTTTATTTGTCCAATTACTTTTGACCTCCTAAAATGTGGAGTGTTTGTAAAGAAATGTGTACAATTCCTACAATTTCTATCAGATGTTTTTGTTCAAACCTTCAAATTAAACGTTACAATCTGCACTTGAATTCTGTTGTAGAGGTTTCATTTCAAATCCAATGTGGTGGCATGCAGAGCCCAACTCGCGAAAATTGTGTCACTGTCCAAATATTTCTGGACCTAACTGTATGTCCTATATTGGGGCTTTAGGGGGCTTTTTGTGTCATTTTACAGGAAAGATAAAGGCTCAGCATGTTGAGCCCACCTCCAAGGCAGGGACACGACCGATGACATACATGTACATCATCACTCATTATGGGGTTAAAAAAATGTAATACAAAAACCTTATTTAAACGATAAGTCACTTTCTGATGGTAGCTTTCCTTTAAGGAAATCTGTCAGCAGGTTTTTGCTGTATAGTTTGAGAGCACCATGATATAGGGGCAGAAACACTGATTCCAATGATGTGTCATTTACTGGGCAGCTTGTTGTAGTTTCAATAAAATCAGTGTTTGTCCAGCAGATTATCACTACAGAACTAGTTATTTCATGGCATGTAGCCTCTTACTCTGTATAACCCTGCCGAACAACTGATTGGAAACTTTCAGCCTATGCACAGTGTGCATAGAAAGTTGTCAATCAGTGGTGTGGACAGAGTGCCACAGAGCTGAGAATTCAGTGATCTGTTACATCTGCAGAAGATAAAACAGTGATTTTATCAAAATGACAGCATGCAGGCCAGCAAGTGACACTTTGGTCTGCCCTCAGTTTACATAGCAAAAACCTGGAGAAAGATTCCCTTTAACTTTTCACTCTGAGTCCATCCATTGCAGTGTCGATGCCCTTGCAGATGATATACAGATAAATAGCTTCTTTATCCATCTGTATATAAACAAATAATACAATTCAGTAATGTGTTCTGCAGCCATATGTTAAGGCATATCAGAACGTACATTATGGTTAATGGTGCAGAAATAAGTGATCTGGAGTCTGGCAGCCTCATCTAGGTAGTGTTAATTATATAATACAGTTTATCTTATTGCCCCTATTTGGGGAAGTTGTGTGATAGGCAGATTAGTCAGGGGTAGGATGATGGATGGACACAGACCAACTTGTTAATGGCATTGGTAAGAGAGGGAGCTGTCGTGTGCTTAGCGAGTGCTCCAAAAGCATATCAGTGGAAGATGTCATCATAAAGGGGATGAGGAAACTCTGTCATGTTTGTAGTCTGTCAATAGGAAGCTGCAATGGTAACTCCCTATATATGAACTATCATGTCACTGATGCTTCCCAAGATATACACTTAGCAGAGGCTGATGATGGATGCTAATCAGTGGCTTTTGTCTTACATAGGCTATTAGAAGGAATTAAAAGGAGCCTGTAATGTCAAGAAACATTATTACCTGCAGATATAGTGGTAATTAGCAGGTAAAATGCTGTGAAATCATGACAAGAAACATTATTACCTGCAGATATAGTGGTAATTAGCCTTACAGAGCAGCAGCTACAGGGAGAAAAATAAGTAATTTTTCCCAGCAGCTGCTTACTTCTAGAGGGGTTGTAATAATCACTGCTCACTACACAGTGAGCAAACTGTAAGCATTTTGATTGAGAGCCTGCTCTATAGCATGTGTGTGCAGCATACGTGTGCAGAGCTGGCTGTTAATCATTGTGCTGAGGAGTGAATACAGTTCGCTCACTGTGTAGTGAGGTGTAACTGTAAAGGGGGCTTTACACACAGCGACATCGCTAGCGATATCGCTGGTGAAAGCACCTGCCTCCGTCGTTTGTGCGTCACAGGCAAATCACTGCCCGTGGCGCACAAAATCGTTAGGAGCCTTCACACGGACTTATCTGCCTAGCGATGTCGCTGTTGCCGGCGAACCGCCTCCTTTCTAAGGGGGCGGTACATTCGGCGTCACAGCGGCGTCACTAAGCGGCCGCCCAATAGAAACGGAGGGGCGGAGTTGAGCGGCCGTAACATCCCGCCCACCTCCTTCCTTCCTCATTGCTGGCGGCTGCAGGTAAGCTGCAGTTCGTTGCTCCCGAGGTGTCACACATGGCGATGTGTGCTGCCTCGGGAACGACGAACAACCTGCGTCCTCAACAATCAACGATTTTTTAAACCCGAACGAGGTGTCAACGATGGACGATTTGGTGAGTATTTTCCATCGTTAACGGCCGTTCGTTGGTGTCACACGCAACGACGTCGCCAACAATGCGGAATCCGTGACCCCGGCGATATATCGTTAGATACGTCGTTGCGTGTAACAGTGCCTTAACAGCCTCTTGCATCGCCTCAGTGAATGGAAGTGGAACTTAATTTTCTCCTTGTAACTGCTGCCCAAACAAAGGATTAATATGCTAATTACATCGGCAAGTAAATAGCACAGAGCTATGGATAGTTTTTGCCCTCTGGACAGAAGGCTATGTCCACATTTAGCAAGGAGGTCAAGAGCTTTAATTTTGAGAATGGGATTTTCCAAGTAGGCCATACATATTCTGTGGTAGATACTCTTCAGGAGTACACATACACATTGTGGAAGTTTCTTACCTGACAAGGTTTCTTCATTTTAATTGCTATGACGTGATATCTATAGCAGCACAGCTCACAGGTCCACGATCCTCGTTCGCTAATCCATTTTAATAAGCAGAGCTGATGTGTATATCTCACAGATCCATCACAGCGACAAGGATTAAGTAACTCGCCCTGGAATGAGAATCAGCAAGAGATCAATACGGCAGGTAGGGTATTGTGAGCATGTATGAAAGAAGAACAATGTTTCACAGAGGAAAAAAAAAACATCTGTGATTGGAATAAGGTACACGTGAAAGGGGCTTTCCCGCAAATAACGTTTACGGCATGTCAATAAGACACGGGTGAATGATTGTAGATCAGTTTACCGATCTGTAGCAATCACTTCCCTACCAAGTCTCGTGAGGAGCAGGTGAAATGGTTAAAAGGGTCAGGTTAGACTCTTCTCCTATGATGTGTCCATCATGCCATAACAAACAACTTTCTTATTTATATTACCAATTTGACAGAGAATCGGGGATGTCTACGACAGTCTCTATCTCATATGGCTAACTTCATGTCTACAAGTCATGTGGCTCAAAGCCTCCTGAGCACTGGCCAGTAGGCAGAATGTCAGTAGTGACGTGCCTCTCCCAGACTGTTCAGTGACATCATAGTAGTGCGTATGTGCAGACCCACTGCACAATTCCCAGGCTAAGCCATGGGAATGAAATAATTGTGTATTAGGGGAAGCCTGAAAGGAGCTCCACAATATACCTTAGGTCTATAACTTCTTCTCACAAACAGCACGTTGCTATGAGGAGAAGTTGAAAAAAGAGATAAATACTCTAAGGTTATGTGCGCACTGCAGCGTAAGCGCATGCGTCCTGCGTCCCCTGCATAATCTATGAAGATTGGGCATAATCCGTGCGCACGATGCTTTTTTGAACACGATTTGAGAGTAAAAAATTTGTCAAAATCTCTGCATTTAAAAATGCAGCATGTCACTTCTTTTGTGCGCTTTGGATGCAGCTCCCACTCTGTCTATGGGAGAGGCAGCATCCCGAGCGCATGAAATCGGCATCTATGCGGCATCCATTAAGCAGTATTTCTGCAGCGATTTGCAGCGCACATGTGCTGCCAAATCACTGCAGAAATTTCAGCATGTACGTGCGCACATAGCCTAAAGGCCCTGTCACACACAGAGATAAATCTTTGGCAGATCTGTGGTTGCAGTGAAATCATGGACATATTGTTCCATTTGTACACAGCCACAAACCTGGCACTGATTGTCCACAATTTCACTGCAACCACAGATCTGTCGCAGATTTATCTGTATGTATGACAGGGCCTTTAGTGTGCTCTCACACATCCGGTTTTTGCCGTCAGGCACAATCCGGTGTGTGCCTGATACAACGGATCTGGCGCAGATTATGGTAAAATTGATGCGACGGATCCGGTAAAAAAATAGATCCATTGTAGCGGTTTGTACCAAGAATCCAGCGGTGGCATGGGTAACCTGAGTGACGTCATCACCATCCTGAGAATACCAGCCTTCAGCCATGTGGCTTTACCTTGGCTTTACCTTGGATGGTATCAAAATTGGGGAGGACCGGATGCCGTTTTTTAAATTATTTATTTATTTTACTGCAAGATTTAGACCCGCCCACCAGCGGGTGTGATTGGTTGCAGTGAGACAGCTGTCACTCAGCGTGGGGGCTCGTCTGACTGCAACCGATCATAGGCGCCGGTGGGCGGGGGAAGCAGTGAATACCAGATGGAATAATGAGCAGCTGGCATTTTGAAAAGCAGGCGAATCCGCGGAAGCTTTGTGACAGTTGTACAGCGCAACGCCGGTGATCGGTAAGTATGAGAGAGGGGGTGATAGGGAGAGACCGACCGACAGAGAGAGAGAAACTAAGGCCTAAGCCACACGGCGAGAAAATCGGTGCGAGTGGAGTGTGATAAAACATCGCATTCCCCTCGGACCAATTCTAGCCTGTGTGACAGCACACATGAGCGATTATTTTCTCAGCCCTAATCGGACCGAGAAAGCAATCGCAGCATGCTGCGATTGTAAGCTGAGACTCTTTCATTCGCACCCATTCAAGTGAATGGGGCGAGAGAAAAATCGCACTGCACTCTTGGTACACCGGTTTACCTCGAGTGCAGTGCGAGAATGGCAATAGCCGACTATGCAGGAGAGAGGGAGAGAAATCCCTCCCTCCCCTCCTGAGTGCCAGCCCGCCCCCCGTAGCTGAGGTCAGCTCGCACGAACGGACCTCAGTTGCAAGGACACACGCTTGACACTCGGCTCTGCTGTACTGCCAGCACGAGCCGAGTCTCATGCAAGGGGATCGCAGTAGTCCCCGTGTGGCCCCAGCCTAACAGACAGAGAGAGAGAGACCAACAGACAGAGAGACCGACCAACCGACAGACAGAGAGAGAGACCGACAGAGAGAGAGAGAGAACGACCGACAGACAAAGACCGACAGAGAGACCGACAGACAGAGAGGGATATTTTCTAAACAGAAAGGAATTTACACATCTGAGCATGCTCAGTTAAAAAAACAGATTCGTCGGTGGAATGCATTTTTTGCTGCATTACGACGGATCCGGCGCCCATAGGCTTTCATTTTACAGCACGCCGCACGGCACCGGATTGGCACAGTTTTTTGCCCGTGACAAAAAAAGTTCCCTTGTGCGTCCTTTCCGGCAGCCGGACACAGAAATTTCGCCGGATCTGGCGAAAGCCGGATGTAACGCAATGCCATGCGGCACAATCTGGCTGTAATGCAAGTCTATGACGAAAAAAACGGATCCGGCAGCAACAGACGCCGGATCCGCTTTTTCTGGAAATCACCGGGTTGTGTCTGACGGCAAAAAACGGATGTGTGAAAGCACCCTAAATCTGTGATAGTTGCAGTCCTCCACTTCTTATTCTGGTTGGAATAAGTTATCACTACTAAGAATGTTGAATATATTATGAAGTATATTCTGTACTATGGTCTGTCGGAGTCTGACCAAAAGCAGTGTGCTCCAGACTCACCAACCAAGCTGCAGGGGAATTGTAAATATGGATGCTGGCCAAAGCACTATATTTTACATTAATCTACACCAGGAAACTGCCATGAAAATATTAAAGGGAATCTGTCAGCAGGTTTTTGCTACCTCATCTGAGAGCAGGCAAGGGGATTCTGAATCCAACTATGTATCACTTATATTACTGGCTGCAGCTGTTCTGACACAATCTGAATTTTTATCTTTAGTTATGTAGCTGAGCCCAGGGAGCTGACCCCACCCAGGCTCTCTATAGCGGTTGTACATGGACAAAGAGGTGTCAATCACAGCATTACTTCTGTGCTCTGAGAGTTGCTAGTCCTGCTGCTTAAACAAACATAGCTAATAAACAAAAAATTGAACTGTGATAAAATAGGCATGCCTGAACGTTCTGTTAACCCTTGCAGCAAGCTGGCTTCAGATTACATAGCAAAAACCTGCTGAGTTTTAAGTCTTTGAAAACTTGTAGAAAAAAGTTACACACTATATTTTCACAAAAAAAGATAACTTTTTTCTATTTCACTCTGCGCTTACCGCCATTAAAAATAGGGTGTGTTCTGGGTGCGGTTATAAATTCAGAATTTTAAAAATGTTGCACAAAAATTCACAAACTCATTACAATTGGGAGGTAGAAAAATAATGGAAAATCAGCTGTAGACAAGTGTTCTTTCTAAAAGTGCACCAAAATTATCAAACATCATAAAGCAATTTAATAAATTTGGCACAAATAGTAGCAACGCAGCAACAAGTTAAATTGACTTTAAAAATTCCCCTCATGACACTGGCGGACATACTGTCAGTGCAGCCGATGCAGCAGCCCCAAGGTCCAGAGGTTAAGGGGGGCACATGCAGGGCGGTTAGTAATAAGGGCAATCTGGCCTGTTATCTGGAGCCCGATGATCTGGAGGCCAACGGCCAGATTGCCCTAATCAATCATAAGCGATGCGCCGGGCAGGGAGCGGAGCAGCAGGAATCCATCCCCTATGGCTAGAATGTAGTTAATCCTGTGAAGTAATGATGTCACCGGAAGGGGCGGGGCTTCCTGCTGCAGTAGGGAGCTGGTCCCATCTTCCCAGTGTTCAGCATTGTGCTGTAGCTGCTGGAGATGATGATGGCTATAGAGAGGTCAAACTGAGAGGACTAAGGGGCTGCTCCAAGAAGTGAGGGGCTAAATGTGAGTGATGGAAGGTGATGTTGTTTTTTAGGGGGCATTAATATATATTAATAAGTGGATATTCCTACATGGAGGCTTCATATTGGGGGATTGTATAGGGAAAGGACTGCATATTGGAGGATTATACAGGGAAAGGAGGGATGTTACATAAATGGGGCTGGGTGGCGAATGGGGTGATCTTCTATGTGTGGGGCTGAGTGCTGCGAAGCTGTGTAGGAAAGGGGGTGATATTACTCATTTGGGGAAGGAGGGGGTTATGTTACAGTTGTTAGGGGGCTGTATGCTGTAGTGCTACCTGCTGGGGGGCTTCGTGCTTGAGGGCTGAGTGTGGAAGGTTTAGGTTTAGGGCTTCAAACTGGGGGTTGCATAGCGAAGGGGGTGATGTGTGCTGAGAGCTGCATGATTAAAGGGGTGATTTTACATGCAGGGGGCTGCATAGGGAAGGGGGTTATGTTATGCACGCAGGGTTGTGTGCTTCAGGGCTTAATGGGGAAGGGTTTGGTTACTTGTGTGGGGCTGCATTGTTGAAGCAGGTGATGTTACGTATGTTGGGAAGGGGGTGATGTTACTTATGAGGGTAAGTGGGTGATGTTACGTATATGTGGAAGTCCTTCCAACCCCACAATTCATTATATGGCTTCATAGCATACTCCCCACCTCACAATTCATTATATAGCTCTGATAGAGTGCTCTTCACCCTACAATTCATTTTTAAGGTCCTCAGTGTGCTTCCCACCCCACAATTCATTTTTGTGGTCGGCATTGTCCTCCCCACAATTCACTGTATGGTCCTCATAGCATACACCCCATCCTACAATTCATTATATGGCTCTGATAGAGTCCTCCCCACAATTCATTATATGGTCCTCAATGTCCTCCCAAACCCACAATTCATTATATAGCCATGATAGCATCCTCACCACCACACAATTCATTAAATGGAATTCATAGCGTCCTCCCCACCCCACAATTCATTTTGTGACCACATAGTGTCCTCCCCCAACCCCACAATTCATTTTTATGGTCATCAGTGTCCTCCCCATCCCACAATTCATTATATAGCTTTGATAGAGTCCTCCCCACTCCACAAATCATTATATAGTCCTTAGTGTCCTCAGCAACCCACAATTCATTATATAGCCATGAAAGCATCCTCACCACCCCACAATTCATTCTATGGCCCTCATAGCATCCTCCCCACCCCAAATTAATTAAGACCTCATAGCATCCTCCCCCCACACCATAATTTATTATTAGACTCTGAGAGCATATTCTCCCGCAATCCAATTCATTATGAAGATAGCAGGAATGAATTGTAGGAGGGAGTTGAGGACACAGGACTGAGAATAAAGCTTTGTGCACACGTTCAGAATTTGCAGCACAAAATTCTACTGCAAATCCTGATGCGTTCGCAAGAAGAACACTACATAAAATACATATTTTTTTACATGCGTTTTTGTTGCATATTTTTCCCAGTCATTAGTATGGGTGAAATACGCTGCAAAACAACTGCAAGAATTGATATGGTGCAGATCTGAATCTGCAGCAAGTCTGCAAGAAAAAAAAATAAGCAACATGTACATTAAATTTTCTTGTACTTTACAACCCTGCATATTTTCCACGCCAAAAACGCAACGTGTACACATAGCCTTGAAATTAATTGGGGGGAGAGTTAGTTAGTGGGGGGCACAGAGCCGGCTTATTTATTACGTTATATTGTGAATGGTGTGTGGCTACTTGTATATTATTGGTGGGGTATATATTTGAAGTCAGGGGCGCAGTGTGGGGGATTTTTTATTCAGGAGGCACATGTATGTATACAATATACTGTATGTGAACTTGTTATTTTGAGGGCTACAGTGTTCAGTGTGACAAGATGAGTAGTGGCTAAAGACGTAGACAAGAAGTTCTGACTAGATGGAGAAGAAACAACAGAAAACTAATCAGACGTCAGTAATAAGTCACTTTCTGAAAATATTTATTCTGTACTGTATGACTTGGAGTTATACTGTATTTGTTAAACCCTTTAGGCCACATTCTCACATTCGTGTGATAAGTCCATGCATTGCCAGATTTTTTTATTGGACGGCACAAGATTCATTCATAGATCCATTCACATATCTGTGAAAATCACGGATGCGAGAATGAGATCTGCGAGACTTGGAGCATGAGCTGTTCTGATTATGAGAAAGAAAACATACTCAGTGAGAATGTGCGCTGTCCCAGAAAAAAATCAGATAGCACATAGACACTTCAAACGGATGCAGGAATTTAGCATTAATGTAAAGCACCGTCCAATAGTATTTAGTGTACTCACCATGTAAAGCATTGTCCTTACAGTTTCCTCTTTTACTATGTAAAACTGTCCCTTATTAGCATCCTCGTTATGATAGCACCGACCCTTATTACATAGTGTCCTCAATTGTTATGTATAGCACCGACTCTTACATAGCATATTCACGTTATTTTTGTTATTCACAGCGCCCTCTCTTTATTATATAATCCACTCTTGTTATATATAAAATTACTGCAGATGAAGCAGCATCTGACCAGAAGACCAGTACATTAGCTCCTCCATCAGAAAAGAAGCTTTACCAGGTATCATCAGAAGTCATGTCATTTTATATCCAACAAGAGAGGATGCTATGAAATAAAGACAGGGCACCATAAATAGCAAAAATAACAACATAATCCGATATGTAAGGTATGGTAATGTGTATAACAAGAGAAGGCACTATGCAATATATATATGTATATACATAAATATCTATATTTGTAGCTTGGTCAACATAAAAGGAGGGGGGCCCAGGCACAATTTCTTGCACAGGGACCCCAGGCTGTCAGTGTCCTCCCCTGCTTCATAATAAACCTTTAACTCTTCACCATAGTGGTCTGTATTATGGCCTTGTTGGGACTCCTCAGTCCTGCGAAAAGTCACAGGCATGTGTATTAGTCCCATAGACTATAACAGGTACGAATGGTATCCGTGAAAACTATGGAGAGCACCCATATGTAAAAAATTGAACGTCTGAATGAGCCCCATAACTAATTCTTAGACAGAGAAAATGTAAAGTGGACAGTCTTTATGCTGCATGATAAATTTGGAGCATCTTTACAATTACAGTCTAAAGCCTGCTTTACATGTTACGATTTTGCATACGATATCGTATGCGATCGTACCCACCCCCACCGTATGTGCGGCACGTTCAATTTGTTGAATGTGCTGCACAAACGATTAACCCCCGTCACACGTACTTACCCATCCATACGACCTCGCTGTGGGCGGCAAACATCCACTTCCTGGAGTAGGAGGGACGATCGGCGTCACATCGACGTCACGTGGCAGCCGGCCAATAGAAGCGGAGAACCGGAGATTGCTGGATGTAAACATCCCGCCCACATCCTTCCTTCCACATAGCCGGCGGGAGCCGCAGGACTCAGGTAAGATCTGTTCATCGTTCACGGAGTGTCACACACTGTGATGTGTGCTACCCCGGGTACGATGAACAATCTGACGTTCAATTTTTAGGAATTGAACGACGTGCATGCGATGAACGTTTTAACATTCAATCGCAATCGCACGTAACTGTCACACACTACAATTTACCTTACGAAGCCGGATGTGCGTCACTTACGATGTGACCCCGCCGACACATCGTAAGATATATTGTAGAGTGTAAAGCGGACTTAAGTTTCTACCATTTATTAATTTCTGATATTTCATCAATTTGCGCCAGAAATACAAAGATTAACCTTAAAAGAGAAATTTGCTATATCTGTAGCCACTTTTCATGTATTTTTTTATACCGTATTAATAGAGGAATTCTCTTATATTCACTATACATATTTTTAGCATTCTTTCTTTTCTAAAAAATTGCCAATTGGCTGTTATCACAGGAGATGAGTGGCCATTTATGTAGAACATGAATAAGCTGGGTCTGCTTGAATGAGTGATGTTATGAGCATGAGTGGTTCTTCCCTCTGGAATATAGAGAACGTTCCAAGCTAAGGCAGCCAAATGACTGCCATATGCCCTTACCTCTTTCCACAAGCACATAACCTGTCCTAAAGAGACCCAGAAGCAGTACTGAAACCCTGCCTCCGAGATGTCTAGAGCTGATGACCTTTCTCTGACATCTTGCATTTATTCCTTACTCTTATAGATTGTAAGCTCATGTGAGCAAGGCTCCTTTCTACCAAATATATCTTACAATTTTTTTCTTATATTTGCCTTTACGGCACATTGTTTTGTAATTGTTTTAATTTGTTCCTGGAATATTGTGTCAAGTAATGCACCATCGAACTTAGGTATATAATAATAGGCTAATGTATGCTGAAGTATTGGGAAATAACAAAAATCGGAATTAAACAGTATAGTTAGATAACAGCCACAGGATAAAATCACTTGCTTTTTTTGCAAATACAGTGAACTTTTTTTTATATCAAATACAGAGATTTTAGGCACTTAAAGTCTTACATTTAACAACTCAACGCATACAAAGCCTGTTTATAACCACTAATTAAAACAAATAGCCCAAACAGTGGATATGTTCTATACAAAAGTGTATTTTCTCGCTCATTATGGCCCCTGGGAAATTACAAACACGTCCAGAGTACTCTAAAAGCCATTAACTGGTTGGTAAGGTTCGTTCTCTGGCCATCTGCTCTTTAACATGAAGGGAAAATGCTGTGATAGATAAAAGAAGCCAAGAAACAGGCATGTAAACACCAGTATGTAAAGATAATGGCAAATCACCATTAAACAGATGTAGAAATCCAGTATATGGAATACTCACTTAGGCAGGAGGACGTCACAGGAAGCCTGCAGTACATTACGGTAAATCACCCAGTACAACCCCCTGGCTAAAAATGTGTACATCACCGACTGACAAATAATAGGAGGAACATAAACATCAGTCATACGATAGGAGCCAGAACCTGCGAGCAATAAAATACCAATAGAAGTTGCTGAAAATAAAATCTAGTTTTTGTAGGGTGATGTGTGGAAGTAAAACAATATGGCTGCCTCCCATATGGCTACACGTTTATGACCTGTATATGGTATCTCACCCATTCACTTATATAAAACAATGAAATTACAACGCTCGCAACAAAGCTGTAGCATCATAAAAATAAAATATGTTGCTTTCCGTGAACCGGAATAGATGATTCATAGTTACAAGACTACAAAAAAAGCAGTAAGATATCGAGCCTTAAATAAGGCCACATAATGGTATACAAATGTTTATTAACCCTGCACTATGATGTAATGGTGAGCATTGTCTTTTAGCTTCATGGTCATGTTCATCACCTCTAAGTTGTGAATTTACTGTATTAATTACATTGTTCTACATATTTTCAAAAGTTGTCAGGTTCAGTTATGAAATGAGAAATTTATTAATGATTCTGACCTACTGAATTCACATCTGACAATGACATTTTTAATTGGCTCTATTTTCTATTATATCAATGAGTTTTCTTTTAACTGCTGCATATAATTAGTGCATAAAAGCTTCAGTACTTTGAAACATTATTATTTTTGCAAATATAAAGATGCAGAATATTTTGTTATGCCAATATTCTGATATCAATTTAGAGGAAACTTAGCAACAATTCAAATAACTAAAACGTCAAAACATTATTACAAATGCAGTTACAGAAAATGCACTACAATATTTGGTCCTTATTCAGTGACAACTCTCTTTTGCTTCTCTCTTGTACTCCTGCATTGGATCATCTCTTACAATTGTCCAACAGTAATCTCCAAGCATTAATGGATTACATTTTCCTTGATATCTTTTCTCCATAGCCACAATATCTTGGTGAAGTCTCTTACCATGCTTGTTGCTTACTTATCTGCAGTTTGGTGGAAAAAAAGTCTAGATGCCAATGTAAGAAATTAATCTTTAAAGAAAAGGTACAGCCAAGATGCTTATATGTTTTGAGGAGATTTTCCATCAACTCTTCATAGCTGTTTTTCAGTTCCCTAAAAATCACTTACCACTAATGCCAATGCTACCCATGCAGCCCTTTCCTTGCCCTGCAAAAAATGGAGAAACTTCTCATCTTGAAAAAACCTACAAATCTGAGGTCTAATAAAGACTCCTTCGTTTATCTTTGCTTCACTCAACCTTGGTAATTTATCAATGAGACAGTTGAACGCTTTTGCATTTTTATCCATTGCCATTCCAAATTTCTTCATTAGGCCCAACATCATATGGAAGTATTGGTGGTAATGAAATCTTAGGGGGGTCAGATGCAGGACATTTTTACTCTGACTGAAGTGAATGTCAGAGAGGCCAGTCTTTTATTGGAGTGATATCCTCTTGGACGACTATCCCACTCATACAGAAAGCAGCAGCACTTTGTGTATCTTGGGACCAAGTAAGAGGTCAACCACCTTTAAGTCACCACAGAGGGCCCACAAATGTTGGTTCAGGCACCTTAACAGTTTTTTCATGTTGTCATAGGTTTCTTTCATGTGCACTGCATAACCAACTGGAATTGAAGGCAGATTATTGCCAATATGCAGCAAGATGGCTTTTAGGCTTGTTTTGGACCATTCGACCCTCCAGTCCTGTGGATTATGGCTTATCTTCAGAGCTTCCATTAAAATGCTGATGTTGTTGCATGCCACAAGATCATCCTCCATGAAAAAGTATACGACAAAATCTTTATCACAGATGCGGAACAAAGAAATATTGTACTCTGGAACCTAAGGGTACCGTCATATTTAGCAACGCTCCAGCGATCCCACCAGCGATCTGACCTGGTCAGGATCGCTGGTGCGTCGCTACATGGTCGCTGGTGAACTGTTAATCAGGCAGATCTCACCAGCGACCAGTGACCAGCCCCCAGCCACCAGCAACGCGTGTAAGCGATGCTGCGCTTGGTAACTAAGGTAAATATCGGGTAACCAAGCAAAGCCCTTCGCTTGATTACTCGATATGTACCTTGGTTACCAGCGCACACCGCTTAGTGCTGGCTCCCTGCACTCGTAGCCAGAGTACACATCGGGTTAATAAGAAAACCACTTTGCTTATTTACCCGATGTGTACTCTGGCTACGTGTGCAGGGAGCAGGGAGCGGCACTGGCAGCCTGAGCGCGGCGGGCGCTAGTAACCAAGGTAGCGCTTCGCTTGGTTACCCGATATTTACCTTGGTTACCAACGTCCGCAGCTGCCAGAAGCCGGCTCCCTGCTCCCTGCACATTCAGATCGTTGCTCTCTCGCTGTCGAACACAGCGATGTGTGCTTCACAGCGGGAGAGCAACATCCAAAAAATGAACCAGAGCAGTGTGTAATGAGCAGCGATTTCACAGCAGGGGCCAGATCGCTGCTCAGTGTCACACACAGCGAGATCGCTAATGAGGTCACAGGTACGTCACAAAAAACGTGACTCAGCAGCGATCTCGCTAGCTATCTCGCTATGTGAGAAGTACCCCTAAAGCTGGTGTCACACATAACGACGACGACAACGACGTCGCTGCTACGTCACCATTTTCTGTGACGTTGCAGCGACGTCCCGTCGCTGTCGCTGTGTGTGACATCCAGCAACGACCTGGCCCCTGCTGTGAGGTCGCCGGTCGTTGCTGAATGTCCAGCTTCATTTTTTGGTCGTCACTCTCCCGCTGTGACACACACATCGCTGTGTGTGACAGCGAGAGAGCGACGAAATGAAGCGATCAGGAGCCGGCACTGGCAGCTGCTGTAAGCTGTAACCAGCGTAAACATCGGGTAACCAAGGGAAGTCCTTTCCCTGGTTACCCGATGTTTACGCTGGTTACCAGCCTCCGCTCTCGCTGCCAGCGCCGGCTCCTGCACTGTGACATGTGGCTGCAGTATGCATCGGGTAATTAACCCGATGCATACTGTAGCAAGGAGAGCAAGGAGCCAGCGCTAAGCGCGGCTCCCTGCTCTCTGAACTGTGACATGTAGCTGCAGCACACATCGGGTTAATTAACCCGATGTGTGCTGCAGGAGAGCAAGGAGCCAGCGCTAAGCGCGGCTCCCTGCTCTCTGCACATGTAGCACAGCGACGTTATGATCGCTGCTTCTGCTGTGTTTGACAGCTAAGCAGCGATCATAACAGCGACTTACAAGGTCGCTGTTACGTCACCGAAAATGGTGACGTAACAGCGACGTCGTTGTCGCTGTCGTTTAGTGTGACACCAGCTTAAGAGCTCAGCCTTATCTTGGACAGATGCAAATCTCTAACAAGATCATTCAGTTCACTTTGTGTTATAAGATGTGGTTCACTTGAGGTTGGTAACAGTAAATCTGGCTTGTGAGAGGAAGATGCTCCATTTCACCTAGTGCCCTCTTCTTCCTCACTTTACTGAAAATGTTTCTGGTGCTTTTTGCAGATGAAATGTTTGGATACTGTAAAGTTCCATTTTTTCTGCAAACTCCTTTCCTAATGGGGGCACCATGCAGATATAGCAATTTGTAGTGTCATTGGTTGTCTCTCTCCAGATCATTGAGACTGCAAAAGGCTTAGATTGCTTCTTCCCATGGAACCACTAGGTGAGATGTGATGCACATCTATTGCCACATATGTGTGGAGCCCAACTGTAGTCTTGATCTCCTATTCTGCAGACAAAATACAGATTGTAGGCTTTCCTTATCATGGTAGTCAAGATTCACAGTTGTGAAGCAAAAGTGACTTCTCTGCATATGTAGCAAAAACTACACTTTGCTACTGCAAGAACAAGGCATATGGGAACATGTCAATATGCTAAGAAACTAAGCTAAGACCTCCTAAAACTACCGTATTTTTCGGACTATAAGACCATAAGACGCACCCTGGCTTTAGAGGAGGAAAATAAAAAAAATAAAATTTTAAGCAAAAAATGTGGTCATGACACACTGTTATGGGGCGAGGATCTGCTGCTGACACTGTTATGGGGGTAATGTCCCCAAATTCTCTACTAACGTACCGCATCCTGGTAATGATCCTGCTGCTTTGTATATTATCGCCATCCTTGTATATATGCCCCCCATCCTGGTATAGCCCCCATCCTGATAAATATGCCCTCATCCTGGAATATGCCCTCATCCTGGAATTAGGCCCGCATCCTGTGGCACACATAAAACGTTTATACTCACCTTTCCTCACTCCACGTAGCATCGCTTGTTTTCCTGTCTGTGCCAGCAGCAGCGCTTCTGACCTGTATGGAGCTGTGCGCACAGCGATGTGATCACTGTGCGCTTCGCTCTCTACACACATCAGCGGCAGGCAGACAGGAGGTCATCGCGATGCTGCAGGGAATGGTGACCAGTGAGTATACTTATTCACTGCCCCCCGCGCTTATGATGATACACAGGGGGCAGTGAATATAGCCACACATGTTCACTCGAGGCTGTAGGAGCCAGGGATGATCACGTGGGCTGACTGTTTAGTATGCACGCATCCCCCGCCCATCATCCCGCCCACCTGTCAGCGCCGGCTTCAGGGCTGAGAGATGATGGGCGTCGGGATTCAGTGCATATGAAATGAGGCTAATGACCATGTCCACTAGGTCACGGTAGGCGCTGCTACAGCCTGCTCATGCCGCCGATGACCCGCTCCACCATCACCGTACCCCCCTTCCCCGCAGCCATCGGACTATAAGATGCATCCCCCACTTTCCCACAAAATTTTGGGGGAAAAAAAGTGCATCTTATAGTCCGAAAAATACGGTATATAACTTACACAGAGAGCATTTATAAAAGTAGGTGATACAGCTGTAATTAGGCTTACATCATTGGAGCCAAGTTGGCATTTTTTGATTGGTCACCCTAAGATGATAGAAAACTGATGGTTCAATAGACTAAACAGATGGTGTAATAGACTAGATACTAACAATGCAATAATGCTGAAATAATAAGAATGCAATTTTTCTATAAGACTGCATGAAAAGTGGCATAAGTAATTACAACCTCCTCTGGATCTTGAAAAATAGAACCAATCAGCAAATGTAAGCATCATATTGGTTTTCACCATCACAAAATAAGTTAAGATTTAGGGGGGCTTTACATGTTGCGACATCGCTACTGATATATCGTCAGGGTCACGCCGTTAGTGATGTACATCCGGCGCCGGTAACGACATCACAATGTGTAAAGCCTAGGTGCGACGATGAACGAGGGTAAAAGTGACAAAAATCGCTGATTTGTGTCTCGTCGTTCATTTTCATAATGTCGCTCCTGCTGCAGGTACGATGTTGTTTGTCGTTCTTGCGGCAGCACACATCGCTGTGTGTGAAGCAACAGGAACGACAAACATCTCCTTACCTGCGTCCACCGGAAAAGGAGGCAGGAAGGAGGTGGGCGGGATGTTATGTCCCGCTCATCTCTGCCCCTCCGCTGCTATTGGCCGGCCATTTGATGACGTCGCTGTGACGCCGAACGCACCTCCCCCCTTGAAGGAGGGATTGTTCGGCAGTCACAGCGACGTCGCCGATCAGGTTTGCGCGTGTGACGCTGCCATAGCGATAATGTTCGCTACGGCAGCAAACACCATATATCGCATGTACGATGGGGGCGGGTGCTATCGCGCTGGACATCGCTAGCCGATGCTAGCGATGTCGCAGCGTGTAAAGCCCGCCTAACTGTTTTCGTCTCTGAACCAATTTGGCAATAGAACAGTGTTATTCATTCATCCATGTGCTGTGATATGACTGTGAACATTATTTTTTAACTTTATGGCCATGGTCATCATGTGAAGTCAGCCTTATGCTTGTGTGGTCACCTCTGTTCTGGTTACTAAACATGTGATGTGACATCACTCATCACTTTTTCATCCTGTGCAGAGGTATCAGCATGTATTACCTCTGCGTTGTGACATCACTATTATTGCTGTGCTATGACATGAGCATGGCACTTTTCCTATAAAACTCTGTCCTATGATTTCACAATATTTTTTGTACTGTTTTCGTTTCCTGCGATGTTACTTAAGTATTGCCTCCGTACGTTGACCTCATCTTTGCATCCATTTGATACTTGATCCCTCTTGATTACTTTAAATAGCTGTTTAATGTGTGATACCTAATGACCATTATCACTGATACACTACTGTATAAAAGTTTCCTTTCCTACTTTTCAAGTTTCCAAAATAAATTATTCATTACAATGTTTTCAAGTGGTGACTTTAAACTAAACCCAGGTGAACAAAGCAGCTCTCTCATGTATAATAAAGGGAGTCTGTCAGTAGACTTCTCTTTACTAAACCGATAGTGCCATGTAGTATACTTAATAATTTTCTTAGCGCTGATGGGCTATTCTTTGTGGAGTAAATAGACATCTAAGCATCACACAAACTAGGTCGAGAGTGGTCTATGGGCTGTCCCAAGCCCAGCAAGAGCTCAGCCTGTCATCACTTAAAGGGGTTTTACCACAAACAAAATGAATCTTAAAGTTCATTTTAATCAATATTTCTTGGAATAATAATAAGTTCCACAATTGGATGTGTTAAAAAAATGTTCCTGTGCTGAGATAATCTTATATATGTGTGCCTCTGCTATGTACTGTGTAATGGCCGTGTCTGACCATACAGGAACATGGTCTGATCATACCACATCTCCTGTTCTTTAGAACAATGGTGACCAATGTAAAGTTCCCCTATACTTACAGAAGTATGGTTGACCTATACATAGCTGCTGTAAAACTGTACTGTGCTTTCAAAAATTATTAATTAGTGCTGCCCACTTTTAATTCAGCAGTGTGCTATTTTTTAATTCTTTATTTAATATTCTTCAAAATGTGTAATACAAATCAAACAAGCATAAAGCAATAACTTTACCACAACATGGCCAACATAGACCTATGGCAGAAGCATAAAGGCTGCTTTACATGCAACGATATCGCTAACGAGATATCGCAGGGGTCACGGAATTCATGACGCACATCCTGCGTCGTTAGCGACGTCGTTGCGTGTTACACCTACAAGCGTCCGCTAACGATCAGAAATACTCACCAAATCGTTGATCGTTGACACTTCATTAATTTCCCAAATATCGTTGCTCGTTCTGGACGCAGGTTGTTCGTCGTTCCTGAGGCAGCACACATAGCTACATGTGACACCCTGGGAACACCGAACAACAGCGTACCTGCATCCTCCGGCAATGAGGTGGGCGTGTCGTTAATGCGGCTGGTCTCCGCCCCTCCGCTTCTATTGGTGGCCCGCTGTCTGACGTCGCTGTGACGCCGCACGAACCTCCCCCTTAAAAAAGGGGTTGTTCGCCGGCTACAGCAACGTTGGTAGGAAGGTAAGTACGTGTGACGCGTACCGGCAATATTGTTCGCCACGGGCAGCGATTTGCCCATGATGCACAAACGACGGGGGCGGGTGCGATCGCTAGTGACATCGCTAGCGATGTCGCAGCGTGTAAAGCGGCCTTAAGGCATTTGTCACTATGTACGGTACTTGGAATATTCAATTGTGAAGTTTTGGATCACCCAAGTCTATTCTAGGTTCTCCACAAATAAACAAAATATGTGCTTTATAGAATTACCTGCCAAAGCAGAGAAATATACAAAAAATGCAAGACGAAAAGAGCCTAAACACTCAGAGAGGAGAAGGAGCACTGAGGTATTATTCATGGCATCCATACTATGGGGTCACACTGCAATGTGAGGAGCATTTACAATTTCAGAAAATCACCTTATGAACCTGTAAGATTACTGAAGGTGAGATGAGGAATTCCAGTGCGCTGGCATACCTGATCAGATATCATTGATAGAGCATTGCAAGAATGCTTTTCCTACATGTACCTAAAATAGAGGTCATAAACTACTAATAAAAATAGATCTGTGCACTGACCGATTCATTAAAGCTCTAGAGTGGTGCTTTTAACATAAGGTTCCTGCTCCCGGTATTATACTTACCCTCCAGTCTCTTCACCTCTTACCGATTCCACTCTGGTCCATCTTGACAACTTCTGACTGGCCAAAGGCAAAAGTTACATTACAACAAGCTCTCCATGCAAGTCTATGAGAGCCAGAAGAAAGCTCTCATAGACTTACACGGAAGAGTGACCTACAGCTCGCTCCATAAATCACTGAGCAGCCAGCAGGTCCCAAACAGCAACAAATGTAGACGCCAGAGAGTGAGCATAAGACTGGCGGCAGGGGACATAGATCTAAAGCACCACTCCAGCTGTGAAATAAAAAAAATGCTAGAGTGGTGTTTTAAGACTGATGTTTTGCATGCCAGTCTTTAAGGGGTTGTCCTCTACGTGGACAACCCCTTCTGAATACCTGTGTTTCCCCCATGTAAAAATAACACATCTGGTGCCGGCACCGTTCCAGCAGTGACGGCGTTACCTTTCCCGGGGATTGCGTGACATTGCTAGAAATCACTTTCATCTGGAAGAAGTGAGGGATACTGTTCTCCCACATCTTCTGGATGTATATGATACGTGCAAATCCAAGGCGAGAGAAGGGACCACTGCAGAACTGCAGAAATCACGTGAATAACAATGTCACACGATCCACAAAAGAGGCAGAGCCTTAATGAATCGGGGCCTTAATGAAAACACCTTAATGAATCGGGGTCTACGTCTACCATTTTTCCAAATGTCAAGGATCTTTGGGCAATTACAAAATATGTGTATTAAAGAGCACTCTGCAAATCTGCACGGCTAACAAAAGGGAGAAATATTATAAAGTTTTCGGGGGACATAATACCATTAGACAGTAATTTGTAACCTACCTCCTGATATTACTAGCGATAGAGGATTTATTAGTGAACCTTTTTTCCCATTTTGTCAGGAACAATGGTTTAAAGTCCTGACTCGGAAAAAGTAGCAATGAACTAGAGTCTAACATGGAATGGTGGATGTCGGCAGATGAGAGAAGACATCAAGTTCATACTATATCCTAACATGTCGATCCAGAAAGAGGCAAAAAACACGGGGCAGATACTAAATTACCACATGTTACTGGAAAAACTGATTCGTGACTCAACCTTGGTTCCTATCACAGAATCTAGTACTCGTAACCTGTAATGTTATATTTATCAAGGAAGACATCCCGGACTTCCTTGTACTTGTTTAGTGAATCGACTATTTACAACATCATAAGTGAGTTCCACAATCTTACGCTCTTACAGTAAAGAATCACTGCCTGAGGTGATGGAGAAACCTTCTTTCCTCCAAAGAAAGAGGTTGCCCACTTGTCACCGTTACAGGCTTAGGGGTAAAAAGCTCATTTGAAAGATCTCTGTACCGTCACAAAATATATATCTGTACACTGTAATGAGATTGCCCCTAAAAGTATTGTCTTCCTCCTCACCTTTGTTCCCACTAGAAAAAGGAGTCAGGCCAGGAAGTGTGAGGACTGATTTGTTCTCCAGAATCCCAGTAGAGCTGGGCCTATAGCTCCTTATAAAAACCAGTAAGATCCTGTGATAAAAATACCAGCTGTACAATTACCCACAGCCCGACATGATACAAAATATTAGTTTCTGGACCTAGTAAAATTATAAGGAGAGGAGAAAGGGGAAATGGAGTCTTGTGAGATTTACTGTAGGGTCCAAATTAGATAGTCAGAGAGAGTTGGACAAAGGGGTAACATATTTAGGTGGGAGGTAGCAAAGGATTACTTCGGGAGCCCAAATGTTTAAAGGTCATGCTAAATCAATGACTTCTGAATGCTGAGGAGAAAGTGAAAGTACAGTATACAATATTATTCCAAACCCCGGCTGGGAATGCCATATGTGAGCATCTTCATATCCACATTTTTTTCATTTGCACAATTACAATGGTATATGTTTATTAAGAGTAAACTACCTATCATTGTTAATTAGTTATTGTGGGAAGTGACTTGTTTTTTACTTTATACTTGCTAAACAAAAACACTCCTAAGGCTGGGTTCACGTAGCATTTTCTCCAACGGTCATTGGATCTGTTGGGGCTTATATCCGAATAACCCTGCAAAATGGGATTCACACAGCGCTCAGTGTGCATAGACCGCCATGGTTTTTGGCAGTGTGACTGCTATTTTCACAGGACAATACATCGCCAAGAGAACTGATTGTTTTACACTGCAAAAAAATATCATTTCATCGAGTTATCCTACTGTTTACACAGCAATATAATTCTGAAAAGATCGTTTTTAAGAACACTCGTTGACAAATATCTAGCAGTCTTAAAGCCCCAATGGTTAAAATGCCATGACTGCACTAGTGCATTGTAATTGTATTGTCAGTATATGACGTGACTAGAAAGGCTCAGATCCTTATTTTACCTATTATCATGCCCACATGACAGTCATCTGAACCGAGTCCTAGCAGCAAAAAATGCCCAGTCATTGTGATTGACTTCACCGAAGACTTTGGGAATCACTCCAGATAACAAATCTAATTTCTGAGGAATAAATCTTAGCAGACGGCACAATGCATTAAGCTAATGCCTAATCGTTACCAGTGTTTGAGTCTTCAACTCTATTGTGCTTTATTAGGGAGCCAAGAATCTATTTGGCCTGTACTTCTAAAATAAACTACCTGTGAAGGACCCAGTGATAAAACAACCTGAGGCGAGATGTCAGAAACACACTGTAAAGGGGTGGCCCCTTTAAAAAAAAATATTCCTATAAGCTTGATTAGTAATAAAACAAAAAAACTGTGCTTTAGGCCCTGTGCGCACTTACTGTTTTTTCCCGCGGATTTCCTGCGGTTTTGCTGCATGTTTCGCTGCATGTTATGCTCATAACATCTCTGCAGTGATTCACCAGCAAATCCTATGGGAAAAAAAATGCTGTGCGCACTATGCGGATTTTGACAGCTGCATGTTTTGCTGCGGGATTCCCGCAGCGAAAACAATTGCATGTCACTTCTTTTCCGCACGTCCCTGCGGCATTTCACTCCATTGACTGTAATGTAATCGTGAAATCCCACAGGGAATAACGCAGGCAGCAAATTCTGTGCGGTTCATTGCGTTTTCCTGCGTTATTCCCTGCGGAATTTCACTCCATTGACTGTAATGTAATCGTGAAATCCCACAGGGAATAACGCAGGCAGTAAATTCTGTGCAGTTCATTGCGTTTTCCTGCGTTATTCCCTCCAGTATTTTGCGGTTTCGGGACATAATGTTCATCACTGCCCTTCGTTTTGCAGGGAAGTGATGTCATTATGACAGGAAGAGGAAGCGGAGCAGAGAGTAAACACACACATCACAGACATAGAATACACACATATCGCACGCATACACAGACACAGAAATATAGAATACACATACAAATCAAACAGACATATAAAAAAAAGGGTAATAATGAGTTAATGGCAGCGCATCGCCGCCACTAAGTCCAGGCTTTAATCATGCAGCGTCTATGAGACAGCTTTCATGATTAACCTGTAAGTAAAGTGAATAAACTCAAACACCGAAAAATCCTTTATTTTAAATAAAACACAAAAAGCCCGTTCTTTCACCATTTTATTAACCCCTCCCCAAACACACAGCTCCGGCGTAATCCTCCGAGGTGCCACGTTGCTTGCATCCAGCTGCGACTGACACTGTACAAAATGCAGCCTCGCAACGAGCCTGCAGACAGGTAATTACAGGGCATTTCCCACGGCCGGTAATGTGAACACAATACCGCTCGGGAGAAATGCAGTGTGTCGATTGTTGATTGATCTGTCCGCTATCTCTCTATCCATCTATCTACTATCTATCTCAGAAGAAAAATTACTTTTTTTTTTTTTTTCATTGTGCTTTATTGCATTGAATGCATTAAAACACATGTACCATCCCGCGGCAAAACCGCGGTAAAAAATACTGCGGCAAAACCATGGTAATGCCGCGGCAATACTGCGCTAAAACCGCATGCGGTTTTCGGATGCGGTTTGCCGCGGTTTTTTACCGTGGGTGCGGTAATCTTTCAGACTCTGCGGAATTTTCTTAAGAAAATTCTGTTTTCCAGTGCATACAGGGCCTTACTCATTGTTCCGGCGTCCAGTGCTGAGTCTCCGTTACTGCTCCCGTTGTCTGTTGTTGTCGGCAGCGCTATTGTCACGTTGACAGTAGTACAGCCGATAACTGAGCTTAGCGGTTGTGACAGTGTAGGCGTCATGAGCCGCTCAGAGCCACTGAGCCCACTGATTGGCGGTAGTGTTGTCAACATAACATTAGCGCCGCAGACAACAGTTAGCACTAGGAGCAGAGACTCTGGGGAGGATTGTATAGTATTATTTTTTATACTATTAATGCATCTTGTAAGAAACGGAAAGGGGATGACCCCTTTAAAACCTCCATACATATTAGTTCTTCAAAATGAAAACTTTTAACCAAAATGATTGTTTGTTGGGTATAGACGAACAATCATTTAAGGCAACCAATCACATACTGGCATCGCTTGATGTGACGTGTACAGCATTGCAGAATAACTGCCAGTCAGCAGGATTTCTAGCAGCTGCACCAAGGAAAATGAGCAGGTAATGTAGTTGTAGTTTAGGGGAATGATGGAATAACCCCAGTAAAAGCATGTTAAAACTACACATTTTTGGAACCATTGCACATCACCTACCGTATATACCGTGTTTCCCCAATAATAAGACAGTGTCTTATATTATTTTTTGCCCAGAAAAATATGCTAGAGCTTATTTTCAGGGGGAGGGCTTAGTTCTGGGGAAACATGGCCTGGGGTTAAGATTACCCCTCAAAAAAGTGAAATATCCCCCAGGAGAATTATAGTTGCCAGACCCCAGACATCTGCATCACTCCCAAGTCCTCCTGCCATTCACAGCAGGTACTCCCAGCAGGTCATTGTGTTCTCCACAGTGGTCCTCCCTTGCTTCCAGTCATCACACACTCACACCTAGACACATCAGGATTGCAGGAACATCATACATACATAACACACACACAGAAACATCTGGTGGTACCATATTGCTTCCGGCCGGCAGTGCTGTGGAACGGTATCACCGAGTGTGTGTGTGCGTGCGTTCCACCGCAGGACCTCACGTTTCACAATCTCCTGTTCAAGGTCTGGTAAGTATGACTGTGGGGTCTGTCTTCTCTCTTTTGGGGATGTCTGCTTTCTTTAATGAAGTGTCCTGCAGTATTCTTTAACTTTTTTTTAGATGCATGAACACTTAATTATTGAACTGCAGCTAGATCTTATTTTCGGGTAGAGTTTATATTTAAGCCTAACACCAAAAAGGCCAAAAATTCCTGCCAGGGATTATACTTGGGGTAGGGTTTACTTTCACGATGCTTAAATATATGAAATACCGCTACTTCCAATATTTTATTACTATGATGTTTTAGACATTTAACAATGTAAATATGATGCTCAGGATTAATCAACCTAGTTATGGATAGTATTCACGTAGCCTTAAGGCTGCTTTACACGCAGTGACCTAGCGATGTCGCTGCCGATTGCACCTGCCCCCGTCGTTTGTGCTTCACAGGCAAATAGCTGCCCGTGGCGTACAAAATCACTAGTACCCGTCACACATACTTACCTTGCTAGCGACGTCGCTGTGGTCGGCGAACAGCCTCTTTTCTAAGGGGGCAGTTCGTGCGGCGTCACAGCGACGTCACACGGCAGGCGTCCAATAGAAGCGGAGGGGCGGAGAGCAGCCGCAGGAAAGTCACGCCCACCTCGTTGCCGGAGGACGCAGGTACGGTGTTGTTTGTCATTCCTGGGGTGTCACACGTAGCGATGTGTGCTGCCTCAGGAACGACGAACAACCTGCGTCCAAAATCAGCAACGACATTATGGAAATGGACGACGTGTCAACAATTAACGATTTGGTGAGTATTTTGCATCGTTAGCGGACGCTCGTAGGTGTCACACACAAAGACGTCGCTAACGAGGCCGGATGTGCGTCACGAATTCCGTGACTCCAACGACATCTCGTTAGCGATGTCGTTGCGTGTAAAGCCCCCTTTAGGCCATGTGCCCACGGGACTCTGTACCCGCGGATATTGCCGCAGAAAACCTGCAGATTTATCTGGATTTTCTAGATAAATCCGGAGATTTTAGCAAGTACAGACACTCCCCATGTTATCCTATGGGACAAAGGGAGTGCTGTGTCCATGCTGCGGTATGTGCGGCTGCGGAATATGCTGCGGATGTCCTACAGCCGCACGTAACTGCATGTCAATTATTTCTGCAGAAATACCTGCAAAAGTCCCAGCCCTCCACTATGGAGATAGAAGCCGGGACATCCGCAGGTAAGTCGCATGAATGTCCGCAGGTTTACCGCTGAAGTTTCGCTGGAATCCCGCAGCAATGGATAGCTGCGGATTCCGGGGAGCTGCTGCAGGAAACCTGCAGACGTACCTGCGGATATATCTGTGGGTACAATGTCCCGTGGGCACACAGCCTTAATAACACAGTAAAAGATTAAAAGATGATATACAGTTAGGTCCAGAAATATTTGGACAGTGACACAAGTTTTGTTATTTTAGCTGTTTACAAAAACATGTTCAGAAATACAATTATATATATAATATGGGCTGAAAGTGCACACTCCCAGCTGCAATATGAGAGTTTTCACATCCAAATCGGAGAAAGGGTTTAGGAATCATAGCTCTGTAATGCATAGCCTCCTCTTTTTCAAGGGACCAAAAGTAATTGGACAAGGGACTCTAAGGGCTGCAATTAACTCTGAAGGCGTCTCCCTCGTTAACCTGTAATCAATGAAGTAGTTAAAAGGTCTGGGGTTGATTACAGGTGTGTGGTTTTGCATTTGGAAGCTGTTGCTGTGACCAGACAACATGCGGTCTAAGGAACTCTCAATTGAGGTGAAGCAGAACATCCTGAGGCTGAAAAAAAAGAAAAAATCCATCAGAGAGATAGCAGACATGCTTGGAGTAGCAAAATCAACAGTCGGGTACATTCTGAGAAAAAAGGAATTGACTGGTGAGCTTGGGAACTCAAAAAGGCCTGGGTGTCCACGGATGACAACAGTGGTGGATGATCGCCGCATACTTTCTTTGGTGAAGAAGAACCCGTTCACAACATCAACTGAAGTCCAGAACACTCTCAGTGAAGTAGGTGTATCTGTCTCTAAGTCAACAGTAAAGAGAAGACTCCATGAAAGTAAATACAAAGGGTTCACATCTAGATGCAAACCATTCATCAATTCCAAAAATAGACAGGCCAGAGTTAAATTTGCTGAAAAACACCTCATGAAGCCAGCTCAGTTCTGGAAAAGTATTCTATGGACAGATGAGACAAAGATCAACCTGTACCAGAATGATGGGAAGAAAAAAGTTTGGAGAAGAAAGGGAACGGCACATGATCCAAGGCACACCACATCCTCTGTAAAACATGGTGGAGGCAACGTGATGGCATGGGCATGCATGGCTTTCAATGGCACTGGGTCACTTGTGTTTATTGATGAAATAACAGCAGACAAGAGTAGCCGGATGAATTCTGAAGTGTACCGGGATATACTTTCAGCCCAGATTCAGCCAAATGCCGCAAAGTTGATCGGACGGCGCTTCATAGTACATATGGACAATGACCCCAAGCATACAGCCAAAGCTACCCAGGAGTTCATGAGTGCAAAAAAGTGGAACATTCTGCAATGGCCAAGTCAATCACCAGATCTTAACCCAATTGAGCATGCATTTCACTTGCTCAAATCCAGACTTAAGACGGAAAGACCCACAAACAAGCAAGACCTGAAGGCTGCGGCTGTAAAGGCCTGGCAAAGCATTAAGAAGGAGGAAACCCAGCGTTTGGTGATGTCCATGGGTTCCAGACTTAAGGCAGTGATTGCCTCCAAAGGATTCGCAACAAAATATTGAAAATAAAAATATTTTGTTTGGGTTTGGTTTATTTGTCCAATTACTTTTGACCTCCTAAAATGTGGAGTGTTTGTAAAGAAATGTGTACAATTCCTACAATTTCTATCAGATATTTTTGTTCAAACCTTCAAATTAAACGTTACAATCTGCACTTGAATTCTGTTGTAGAGGTTTCATTTCAAATCCAATGTGGTGGCATGCAGAGCCCAACTCGCGAAAATTGTGTCACTGTCCAAATATTTCTGGACCTAACTGTACAGCATGGCAATCAAACCTGCCATACTTAACCAAGTAGCCCTCTAGTGATAATCTACTGCTGAATAAACAGTGATTTCATAAAAAGTACACAAAGCAGCCCACTAAGTGAAATACTGCTGGAATCAGGATCTCTGCGGCTACGTTATGCTGCTCTAACATTAGGTGGAAGAAACCTGTTGACAGATTCTCTTAGGCTGCTTTCACACATCCGGTTTTTCCTGTGCGGCACAATCCGGCGCTTTGCAGAAAAACCGCAACCGTTTTTTTTGCCGCCGGTTGCGTTTTTTTTGCATAGACTTTCATTGGTGACGGATTGTGCCGCATGGGCTTGCGTTCGGTCCGGTTTTTGCCGCATGCGGCAGATTTAGCTGATGTGGCAGCCGGATGGAATGTTGCCTGGCACGTTTTTTGTCCGGCAAAAAAAACCCGCATCCGGCCAATACGGCGAGATTTGCAATGCATGCCTATGGACGCCGCATGCGGCGTCCTGCGGCAAACACCGCATCCGGCCGCCGCATGCGGTTTTTTCCACTGCGCATGCTCAGTAGCGTGCCACAAGCGGCAAAAACCGGACGGGCCGCATGTCAAAAACTTATGCAAAGGATGCAGTATTGTCGCCGCATCCGTTGCATAGGTTTTAGAGCCGGATTGGCCGGCTCTGCTAAAACCGGAGGTGTGAAAGCAGCCTAAAGCACCACTCCAGCATATTTTCTATTTAACCGCTGGAGTGCTTTAAATATAAGTCCCCTGCCCCCTGTCTTAAACTCACCTGCATGGCTTGATCTTCTATCACCACCGCTCCTGTCGGTCTCTGGTGATTTGTGACCTGATGCCAGCTCCAGTGTTTTATTGAGAGCATCCAAGGTCACAATTCAATGCGACTCTATGAGACCCTCGTTCTGGCTCTCATAGAATTGCATTGAGAGCTTGTGACAAGAGCTGGGCGGACTCGCAGAAAACTGGGACCTGCTCTCATTGTAAAAAAATCCAGATCTCCGGCTGGTGGGCGAGGAAAGCAGTGTAATTGAAGGAGAACATACACTCTAGCATCTACTTTGAGCCTAGAATGTATGGGCTCATTCCAGGTTAGTGGGCGTAGTGATGTTTCCTCTCGTCCACCACAATCATGTCTTCATCCTCCTGCACTCCCCCTATATGGTGGGTCTCATCCCCAGACCCTCGCTTCTATCATAAACAACTCCATACCCACGTGGACTTAGAAAAAGAATGTATATTCTGTCTGGAAACATCGGGCAGCATTTTGATTATGCCCCTATCATGTGATAGGGGACGTGCTGAAATGATGTCATATCTGGAAAGAACTGGTACAATCAATTTGGGAGAAAAATGATGTGTCTTATGGTGTGTCTTATAATCTGGATGTATCTTATTGGGGGGTGGTAGAGAATGGTGACAGGAGGCAGGAGCGATGCTGCGGGCTGTGAGTTGTGGGGGCTGTGCAGTGGGCGGCGCTGCTTTGTGTGGTGGGCGGCGCTGCTCTGTGCAGTGGGAAGTGAGGCAAGGGCCATCCTGAAGACATCGGCGGTGCGGGCTTCAAATATAGCTCCCTGAGTAGGCGCGTGCGCATATGAGATCTCGGCTTGTCATTAAGTCGATAACTCAATCTGTGCACGTGCCGACTACGGGCGCTATTTCTTTGAAGCCCGCACCGCTGACAGTTCCTGCATGTTTTCTCTGCCTCATAGCACCGCCAAGCAACTGGGACACCTGCCACACCGCCCTGCTCCACAACCGCCCCTGCCTCCTGCTACCCCCATTCTATCATCGCTGCCGCACTGCCCTGCTCCACCATCGCTCCTTCCTCCTGTAACCCCCACTACACCACTTCTGCCGCACCCCCAGTAAGACACCACTGGATTAGAAGACAGACCCCTTTTTTTCTCTCTAAATTTGGGGTGCGTCTTATAAAATGAAAAATACATAGGTGCATCTGTCCATCTTCTCCCCTAACAGATTAAGACAGGCAAAGGCAGTCTCTGTACAGTACATACCGCCACTTTAAGCTAGAGCATCAGGAACTTCAAGCCAATAGATTTTTATTGGAAGTGATAAGTAAAGTAATAACATAAATTTGTATTACTTCCACCTGAGAACTGCGATTTTATATCAGATAAATATGTTTATAGTATTTTCATTTCCTGCGAAGTTCGGGGAATGTGAATTCATCAAAGCATGAAAGCAATAATGGATCATAGTGAAGACTATTCTATGTCACATTACAATAAGATGAATCTTCATTTATAGGACAAGTACATAAGTAATTTACAGTATCAATCTAGTTAGAAAAATGGAGGAAACAAAAAAGCAGCAACAGTTATGTATGAGAAAACGGAAATGGGGGTGCAAAGCTTCCAGGCTTAAGCCTAGCCTGAATAGTGGAAA
Organism: Anomaloglossus baeobatrachus; assembly: GCF_048569485.1. NCBI lineage: Eukaryota > Metazoa > Chordata > Amphibia > Anura > Aromobatidae > Anomaloglossus > Anomaloglossus baeobatrachus. The sequence continues at coordinate 290,176,116 of NC_134358.1, forward strand.
CAGAAATGGAAGCAGCACTCCAAAAATAGTGCAAATTATAGGACTTTAATGTGCTAGCTATCTATCCATATATCTATGTATAGTATATCACAAAAGTGAGTACACAACTATTTTTGTAAATATTTTAGTAAATCTTTTAATGGGACAACACTGAAGATATGACCCTTTTATATAATGTAAAGTAGTCAGTGTACAGCTTGTATAACAGTGTACTATTTGGTGCCCTCTAAATAAGTCATCACACAGCCAGTGATGTCAAAACCGCTGGCAACAAAGTGAGTACACTCCTAAGTGGAAATGGCCAAGTTGTGCCCAAAGTATCAATATTTTTTGTGGCCACCATTATTTTCAAGCACTGCCTTATCTGTCTTAAGGGTACTTTACATGCTGCGACATCGCTAGCGATCTCGTTAGCGATATGAAATTCTAGATCGCAAGTGCGATCTTTCGAGATCGCACATAGGTCATTTTACGCATGTGCGATCTCAAAAGATCGCACTTGCGATCTAGAATTTCACATCACTAACGAGATCGCTAGCAATGTCGCAGCATGTAAAGTACCCTTTAGGCATGGAGTTCACTAGAGCTTCTCAGGAGCCACTGGATCCTCTTCCTCTCCTCCATGACATCATCTCGGAGCTGGTGGATGTTAGAGATCTTGCGCCCTTCACCTTCTGTTTGAGGATGCCTCACAGATGCTCAATAGGGTTTAGGTCTGGAGACATGCTTGGCCAGACCAGCATCTATATCCTCAGTTTCTTTAGCAAGGCAGTGGTCGTCTTGGAGTAGTGTTTGGAGTTGTTATCATGCTGGAATACAGCCCTTCTGCCCAGTTTCCAAAGTGAGGCGATCATGCTCTGCTTCAGTATGTCACAGTACATGTTGGCATTCATGGTTCCCAATGAACTGTAGCTCCCCACACAGCTGGCAGCACTCATGCAGGCCCAAACCATGACATTGCCACCACCATGCTTAACTATAGGTAAGACACATTTGTCTTTGTACTCCTCACCTGGTTGCCACTACACATGTTTGACACTAAATATGTTTTACTTGGTCTCATAAGATCACACCACATGAGTCTACTAATCCATGTCCTTAGTTTGCTTCTACTCAGCAAACAGTTTGATGGCTTTCATGTACAGCATCTTTAAAAGAGCCTTCCTTCTGGGACGGCAGCCATGCAAACCAACTTGATGCAGTGTGCGGCGTATGGGCTGAGTACTGACAAGCTGACCCTCGACCCTTTTAACACCTGCAGCAATGCTGGCAGCAGTCATACAACTATTTTGAAAAGACAACTTCTGGATATGATGCTGAGCAGGTACACTCAACTCCTTTGGTCGACCATTGCAAGATCTGATTTGAGTGGAACCTATCTTCTTATCCACTGTATGGTCTTGGTCACCGTACTGCAGTTTCATGGTTTTTCAGGGTCTTCTTATAGCCTAGGACATCTTTATGGAGAGTAACAATTTTTCAGCTCCCCAGAGAATTTTCTACCATGAGGAGACATATTGAATTTCCAGTGATTAGTATGGGAGAGTGTATGAGCAATAACAGATTGTTAAAAAGAACTGAAGTTCTTAGTGGTTGATACCTTTTAATGGCTAACTGAAAATATGATGATAATAATAGCAAGCTTTCGAGGCTACTCGGGTCTCTTCTTCAGGCTCAGTATAACACAAAATCTGAAGAGTCACATATTTATACACAACAGGACATAGAATGGGGCAGTAAATAAGACAAGTTATGTGAAGCAGAACTATCACTATGGCAAGAGGACAAATTGTTGTGGCCATAAATATTGCTGCAGTTCAGTGTGAAAGTTTTATTGACCTCTGATTGAGGTCTGATCCAGGGCTGTGATGCCCCCGGATGGTCTGAGGAGCACATCTCTTAATTGATGTAAAAAGACATGAATCCATAAGACACTTTCATTCCTGCTCTGAATGTGTCAAAGGTCATCATAAGTTTGTATTCCCAACTGGGGGTCTGCATGTAGGGGAGACAGGACAACAGCTCAGGACAAGGATGAATTCTCACCGCCACACTATTAGAGAAAAAAGGATAGGTCTACCTGTGGCTAAACATTTCTGTAACCCAGACCACAGCATCATGGACATGAAATTGCTGGTATTGAAAGGTAACTTCAAGTCCCAGAGAGATAGGAGACTATGGGAGTACAAACTCATGGTGACCTTTGACACATTCAGAGCAGGAATGAATGTGTCTCATGGATTCATGTCTTTTTACATCGATTAAGAGATGTGCTTCTCTGACCATCCGGGGGCATCACAGCCCGGACCAGACCTCAATCAGAGGACAATAAAACTTTCACACTGAACTGCAGCAATATTTATGGCCACAACAGTTTGCCCCCCTGCCATAGTGATAGTTCTGCTTCACATAACTTGTCTTATTTACTGCCCCATTCTATGTCCTGTTGTGTATAAATATGTGACTCTTCAGATTTTGTGTTATACCATGCCTGATGAAGAGACCTGAGTAGTCTGGAAAGCTTGCTATTATTACCATCTTTTCAGTTAGCCATTAAAAGGTATCAACCACAGAGGACTTCAGTTCTTTTTAACAATTTTTTATCTCTACTGGCTAACACGGTACAAAGATATATTTTACCTGAGCAATAACAGCAAATTTATCACACCTGCTCCCCATTCACACCTGAGACCTTGTAACACTAATAAATTACATGACACCAGGAAGGCAAAATGGCCAATTGGGCACAATTTGCCCATTTTCACTTAGGGGTGTACTCACATGTGTTGCCAGTGATTTATACATTAATGGCTGTGTGTTGAGTTACTTAGAAGGCAACAAATTTACACTGTTATACAAGCTGTACACTGACTACTTTACATCGTATCAAAGTATCATATCTTCAATGTTGTCCCATGAAAAGATATAATAAAATAGATGCAAAAATGTGAGGGGTGTACACACTTTTGTGATGTACGGTATCTATCTGCATCAATCATATCACATATCTATCTATCTATCTATCTATCTATCCAAGGCTGGCTCTATCACACATGCAAACACAAACACATTAGAGATATTTTTAATATGGGGAAGCCAGCAGCAGCCTCACTCACCTCCCCCCGCTTGTCTCCTGTCCAGCTCCTCCTGGGCATGTGGCTGCACCGCGCTGCTTAATGGCCATCACTAACAGACATAGTTACACACAGTGCATACTGATACTGCTGTATATACATCACAAGAGAGGCTGAGGGCATACACATTACTGGGGGGGGGGTCATACACATTACTGGGGGGAATACACATTACTGGGGGGCATACACATTAATGGGGGGCATACACATTACTGGGGAGGCAAACAAATTACTGGGAGCACACACATTACTGGGAGGATCATACACATTACTGGGTAGTCATACACATTACTGGTGGGAATACACATTAATGGGGGGCATACACATTACTGGGGGGCATACAAATAACTGGGAGCACACACATTACTGGGAGGGTCATACACGTTACTGAGGGCATACCCATAACTGGGGGGTCATACACATTACTGAGGGGCATACACATTATTGGGGAAGTCATACACATTACTAAGGGGGTATACAAATTACTGGGGGCATACACATTACTGGGGGGGGTCATACACATTACTGGGGGGTACACACATTACTAGGGGCATACACATTACTGGGGAGTATACACATTACTGGGTAGAATGGCATACAGCACTAGGGGGGGGCATACAAATTACTGGGGTGGGGGCATATAGCTTTGGTGATGGTGGGAGGCATCAAGCTCTGGTGGGGGGGCCCATACAACTCTAGTGGGGGGCATAGAGCTCTGGTGGGGGTGCGGGGGCATACAGCTCTGGTGGGGGTGGGGCGGCATACAACTTGGTGGCACGTTGACAGCTCTGCAACTCCTCTCTTCATCTGTGAGATGAGGTTGCATCATGTGCTAGCTCTGCCCACAGGTGAACTTCAATGCACTTGCGTGCAGCATTCAGCAGTGAATGCTGCAGGCAAGTGCAGGTTTAAAGGGCTGGCACCCATCCAAGTGCAGCTGCCTGCCTGAGCACTGCGTCCCCTGAAATCGGCCCGTTAGCTGCAGAATATATCAGCGCCCCTGCCGACTGTGAGTTGGCCTCCCTATCTATCCAGGGCTCCAGCACTTGCCCAGGTGCTGACGCCAACCCTGTATCTATCTATCTATCTATCTATCTATCTATCTATCTATCTATCTAGCTATCTATCTATCTATCTATCTAGCTATTGATCGTTCTGTATCCAACTAGTTACCTATAAATCTTATATCATGATAAACTCCAAAGCTCTTTAACAGATGGAGAAGAGCTTAAAAAATAAGATCTCTGAAAAAAACACGCTGATAATAATATTTTATTACAACCCAGACAAAATTGAAGTGACACAACATAAAGTGCACTGAGAAACAAATGTCAGTGAGGGAAATAATCCCAACCATGGGGTGCAAGCAGTGCAACAAATATCCAGACACCGGTGTAACTTATTCCAACATAAAGCTTATGCACACAGTGAGTGGCAGCCAGTGTGTTTTAGCATGGAGAACATATGGATTAATGCGGTTGCACAAAGTTTCTTACAGATTATTGTGGCAATAAATGTAAAATGAAAGGATTAGAAGTATTTCTGGGAGTGCTGGTGGTTAGCCAAGGGTTAGGAGATCCAGCGGCTGGTGTTGGGTTAGTGCGCTGTCCCTGGTGCTGATTCTCCTCTCTGAGACAAGGATTTCACCTAATCAGTTATGCTCTGATCAGAGGTGACCACACAACTGCAGCATGCAAGTCCAACAGCTTAAAGCACTGTTCATAAGCAAAAGCTTGTTTTCTAAGAGAGATCATGATACTGAGTCACGGACTAAGTGCAGAATTACAGCAAACACGTCCACGACTGACATAAAATATAAGAACAGGTTACAAGTGAGACCTGGGTATACACGGAAATGCAGGGCATTAACATCTCATGTGGGATCCGCAAATAATTCTGAGATGTGATGGATGGAACTGCAAGGATAGTCTAAAGCAAGTTATTCATGAAAACCTATCAAGCAGAACAGTCACTGGGGCATGAGAGTGTCTGCTAATCCCTGATCAATGGAAGCCACTATGGAAGAAATCAGGCTAGATGTTCCCGTCTGCTGTGATTGCCTATTCAAACATGATTGTGAGCATTGGAGAAAAATACAAACCATAAAAAACAAATCCAGACAAAGCAATAAACAATATGAAAGTCATAAACAAAGGGAATCAATACACGTACATGGAGCTGCAGACCAGCTACGACTGGTAATGTGGCAGAGATGCCTCTTGCTTGGCACAGCATGTCTTTGTCGTGATGTGACGGTGTTTGTCCAGGTGATTACTGGTAAAACATCTTAATATCACTGTAGAAGCCTTATTGGATGTCATTATAGCATATGGGGCATATGGACATCATTGACGGGAACCTCACTAGGGCATAGAGAATATTGCACAAGTGAAAAATTGGCATTACCCACTGGTCTCCTTATACATGCCTGCACTGATGAGGTCACATACTTGCACTTAAAATGTAGCCAATCAATGGCCTGAGCCGCACTGTTTGATGCAGCAGTCTCCTGAATATATGTGATGTCAAGCCTGCAATGAAGTCATTTTATTGCCAGCCATGGGCAGGGGCTGGCTGGCAAATTTTGGCCTGGGGGGCAAGCACACAGCAGTGGCCCATGAGCAGGACCCATCCTTATTGTATTTACCTCCGGCTGCTTAATATAAGGAGTAGAGGTAACAAGGCTTTAAAAAGATAAAGCCGAAGTAATGATATTGTTGTGGTGAAATGCCGACTAAATTCTCATCCACGTCTATCAGTGTCCTACTGAGAGAGGTGTCAGGACTCTAATCAGCACGTGGCCATAACTGTGCAAAATGCATACATCTGATCACTACACTGGGAATACAGGGGAATCCTGACAGCGTGCACTGCACTCTATCACCATTCATCAGTCTGTTGTCACATAGGGACTACAGAAATCTGTATAGAGCTTGGAATACAGTGTTGGAAAACAAAAATGTGGCCTGGAAATTGCATTTTGTCCACAGAGTTGATTCATGTATACTCGCTTCCATTATAAAATAGACAAAACAGTCCACCTAAAGAAGCCTCATATGAACTTCTTCTCTTTCTATGTGTAAATGTTAGTGTAGTGTACTGTCAGTGTGTTTAATATATGTATATACACACACACACACCCAGGCCTCCTATATAATAATAATAATCTTTATTTCTATAGCGCCAACATATTCCGCAGCGCTTTACAACTCAGGAGGCTCATATACATATCATATACATAAACATATACAAACAAGTAACAATTATAGAAGATACAATATTTAAAGGGAAAAAAGGCAACCCTGCTAGTGAGAGCTTACAATCTACAATGAGATGGAGGGAGGGGCAAGGTACAAGTGCTTATCTATATATAAAATTGCCTTATTCTGTCTATCTGTCTGTCTGTCTGTCTGTCTGTCTTGCTCCAAAATTGTGTCCTTACGGTGACACAAAGCTGATTGACCGCTGGCCTCGCCATGGCCCCGCCCCCCACACGGATTGGTCGCTCGCCCTGGCTCCCCCCCCACACGGATTGGCCGGCCGCCCCGGCACCCTGCACGTATTGGCAACTCGGCCACGCCCCGCCCCCCTCACACAATGCACGCTCGCTCTGGCCCCGCCCCCCGCACGCATCCCCCGAACTGACACGGAGACACGACTCCCAGGTGAGTACTGTACCCCCGGGAGCCCACACCAGCATACGCCGCCAATCCAGCCGACACAAACCCTCGCATTGCTGGGGTTTGCCGCCGTATGCTGGTGTGGGCTCCCGTGCGAGTGGGGGACGGGATGCGCTGGTAACCATGGTAGCATAGTTACCAGCGCATCAAGGTCCTGCAGCGGCGGAACATCCACACGCACACACATAACAACAGACACACACACACACATCAGATCACACTCACTCTCACACACACCTCACACACACATCACACACACCTCACACACACATCACATCGCATCCACACACTCACAGCATCCGGAGATATCGCTTGCTTCTCGGCCGCGATACTGTGCTGTGAGCTTCCAGGACCTGCCGGAGGATCACATGGCCAGAAGCATGTGGTATCTCCGGATGTTGTGAGTGAGCGCGTATGTGCAATATCGTCAATGTGTGTGTGAATGTATGCGATCGTGTGTGTGTGAGTGTATGCGATCGGGTGTGTGTGAGTGTATGCGATCGGGTGTGTGTGAGTGTATGCGATCGGGTGTGTGTGAGTGTATGCGATCGGGTGGGTGTGAGTGTATGCGATCGGGTGGGTGTGTGTGTGTGTGAGTATGCGATCGGATCTGTGAGTGTTGGCAGAGGAGCACGGCGTGCTGGAGGAGGCTGGGAGGAGAGAGGCTGATCCTGGGGAAGGCTGGGAGGGGGAGGCTGATGTTGGGAGAGGCTGGGAGGGTGTAGGCTGATGCTGGGGGAGGCTGATGCTGGGGGAGGCTGATGCTGGGGGTGGCTGGGATGAGAGAGGCTGATGCTGGGGGAGGCTGATGCTGGGGGAGGCTGGAAGGAGAGAGGCTGATGCTGGGGGAGGCTGATGCTGGGGGAGGCTGGGAGGAGAGAGGCTGATGCTGGGGGAGGCTGATGCTGGGGGTGGCTGGGATGAGAGAGGCTGATGCTGGGGGAGGCTGATGCTGGGGGAGGCTGGAAGGAGAGAGGCTGATGCTGGGGGAGGCTGATGCTGGGGGAGGCTGGAAGGAGAGAGGCTGATGCTGGGGGAGGCTGATGCTGGGGGAGGCTGGGAGGGGGAGGCTGATGCTAGGGGAGGCTGGGAGGAGAGAGGCTGATGCTGGAGGAGGCTGGGAGGAGAGAGGCTAATGCTGGGGGAGGCTGGGAGGAGAGAGGCTGATGCTGGGGGAGGCTGGGAGGCGGAGGCTGATGCTGGGGGAGGCTGGGAGGCGGAGGCTGATGCTGGGGGAGGCTGATGCTGGGGGAGGCTGGAAGGAAAGAGGCTGATGCTGGGGGAGGCTGATGCTGGGGGAGGCTGGGAGGGGGAGGCTGATGCTGGGGGAGGCTGATGCTGGGGTTGGCTGGAAGGAGAGAGGCTGATGCTGGGGGAGGCTGGAAGGAGAGAGGCTGATGCTGGGGGAGGCTGATGCTGAGGGAGGCTGGGAGGTGGAGGCTGATGCTGGGGAAGGCTGGGAAGAGTGAGGCTGGGAGGAGAGAGGCTGATCCTGGGGAAGGCTGGGAGGAGGGAGGCTGGGAGGAGAGAGGCTGATGCTGGGGGAGGCTGATGCTGGGGGAGGCTGGAAGGAGAGAGGCTGATGCTGGGGGAGGCTCGGAGGGGGAGGCTGGGAGGAGAGAGGCTGATACTGGGGGAGGCTGGGAGGAGGGAGGCTGGGAGGAGGGAGGCTGAGAGAAGAGAGGCTGAGGCTGGGGGAGGCTGAGGCTGGGAGGAGAGAGGCTGATGCTGGGGATAGAGAGGCTGATGCTGGGAGGAGAGAGGCTGAGGCTGGGAGGAGAGAGGCTGATGCTGGGAGGAGAGAGGCTGATGCTGGGGGCAGAGAGGCTGATGCTGGTGCAGCATGGGGGATGGAGCACGATGGGGAGTGCGCAGCATGGGGGATGGAGCACGTCTGGGAGTGTGCAGCATGGCGAATGGAGCACGTTTGGGACTGCGCAGCATGGCGGATGGACCACGTTTGAGAGTGCGCAGCATGGCGGATGGAGCATGTTTGGGAGTGCGCAGCATGGCGGATGGAGCACGTTTGGGAGTGCGCAGCATGGCGGATGGAGCACGTTTGGGAGTGCGCAGCATGGCGGATGGACCACGTTTGGGAGTGCGCAGCATGACGGATGGAGCACGTTTGGGAGTGCGCAGCATGGCGGATGGAGCACGATGGGGGGTGCACAGTATGGCGGATGGAGCACGTTTGGGAGTGCGCAGCATGGCGGATGGAGCACGTTTGGGAGTGCGCTGCATGGCGGATGGAGCACGATGGGGGGTGCGCAGCATGGGGGATGGAGCACGATGGGAGGTGCACACCTCCCCCCAACACACACACACACACACTGGGAACCACAAACACCGCCCTACACAGACACCCACACACACAGACAACGCTGCACACACACAACACCCAACACACAAACACCGCGGCATACATAAATATACGCACATACCACGCAACACACACACATTGCACAAAACATACCTCCCCCCAAAACACACCACACCCACACAAACCGCGCAACACACACACAACGCTACAGACGCACAGCGCTCCACAAACAACGCAACACACGCAACACACATACAACACCGCTCTCACCCCCCGCCACACCCAGACAACACCCAGAACATGTACAGCGCCTACACAAACACTTGGTAACTACAGACAACAACATCTATATATATAACAAAAATCATACATTAACTACACAATACGTAAATTCTAGAATACCCGATGCGTAGAATCGGGCCACCTTCTAGTTTACAATAACAATCCAGCCATCTCGAGGAAATGGGGGATAGATAATGGCTTCCAGGACCAATATACATACAAACACACAGCCAGGCCTCCTATATACACACACACACACCCAGGCCTCATACACACACACACACCACACACACACACACACACACACACACGCACACAGGCCTCTTATGTACACACACAATCACACAGCCAGGCCTCATATATACACACACACACACACACACACACACACACAGCCAGGCCACCTATACACAGACACAGCCAGGCCTCTTATACACACACAGGCCTCTTATGTACACACTCACACAGCCAGGCCTCATATACACACACACAGCCAGGCCACCTATACACACACACACAGCCAGCCAGGCCTCCTACACACACACACACACACACACACACACACACACTCACAGCCAGGCCTCCAATATACACACACAGCCAGGCCTCATACACACACACACACACACACACACACGCACACAGGCCTCTTATGTACACACACAATCACACAGCCAGGCCTCATATATACACACACACATACAGCCAGGCCACCTATACACACACAGGCCTCTTATGTACACACACTCACACAGCCAGGCCTCATATACACACACACAGCCAGGCCACCTATACACATACACACACACACAGCCAGCCAGGCCTCCTACACACACACACACACACACACACACTCACAGCCAGGCCTCCTATATACACACACACACAGCCAGGCCTCCTACATACACACACACACAGCCAGCCAGGCCTCCTACTACACACACACACACACACACACACACATATACACACACACACACACAGCCAGGCCTCCTATATACACACACACAGTCAGCCAGGCCTCCTACACACACACACACACAGCCAGGCCTCATATATACATACATTACATACAAACACACAGCCAGGCCATATCAACAAAGCACAAAACACAGAACCACTTATGTATATTTACCTTCAAAAAAGTGTCTGTATAAGCAGTGGAGTCGACCTCAGCGGAGAGCAGAAACAGGAATCAGCTCCTCTGAAGTGAAGCTCTGGCCCCGCCCCCAAGTCTGCTCCGGGTGAGTGGCTGCAGCCTCCGTAAAACTGTGTGTGCAGCCGCCGGCTTCCTGTCACTGCAGACTGGGAGCTTAGGTGCCACAGCAGCCGCTCACACCAATGAGACAGATGGCCGGGCGGCCCGAAACTACTGCTCATAGACCGGCCCAGGGGGCAATTGCCCCCCTGTGTCAATGGCCAGTCCACCCCTGGCCATGGGACACAAGAGCATCAGGGCTTAAAGGAGTTGTCTGCTCAGAAAACTTTTCCTGACCAAAAAGAACAAACAAGCAAACTGAGGTCCAGCGCAGTGTCTCCATGGCTGCCCTGGCCTCTACTATTTGGTTGCACCGATAACATCAACTTGACATCGCTGCAGCCAATCACTAAGCACAGTGGCTCTGGCTGTGTAAACGGTACCAGCCGCTAAAGGGGGCTTTACACGCAACAACATCACTAACGAGATGTCGTTGGGGTCAAGGAACTCGTGACGCACATCCGGCCTCGTTAGCGACGTCGTTGCATGTAACACATACGAGCGTCCGCTAACTATGTAAAATACTCACCAAATCGTTGATCGTTGACTCGTCGTCCATTTCCCAAATATCGTTCCTTGTTCTGGACGCAGGTTGTTTGTCGTTCCTGAGGCAGCACACATCACTACGTGTGACACCCCAGGAACGGCAAACAACACCGTACCTGCGTCCTCCGGCAATGAGGTGGGCGTGACTTTCCTACAGCTTCTCTTCGCCCCTCCGCTTCAATTGGACGCCTGCCGTGTGACATCGCTGTGACGCCATACGAACCGCCCCCTTAGAAAGGAGGCTGTTCGCCAGCCACAGCGATGTCGTTAGTAAGGTCAGTATGTGTGACGGGTAGCAGCGAGTTTGTCCGCCACGGGCAACGATTTGCCCGTGACGCACAAACGACGGAGGCGGGTGTGAACGCTAGCGACATCGCAACGTGTAAAGTGCCCTCTGAACTCAGTGATTGGCTGCAATGATGTTGACGTGTTGTCACCGACACAACCAAGTAACGAAGACCAAGGTAGTAGTGAGCTGCACTACAGAACGGTAAGTAAAGCTCAGTTTAGTTTCCTACAACCAAGTCTACATATGGGAAAAGTGTTCGGAAAAAGAACAACCCCTTTAATCTACAAGGAGTTGAACAAATGACTATATTTCGTATTAATGCTATCAAGTAACATTGTGGGTTTTCTTCTGTAACTCAGAGAACAGCTATTAGTGCCCGCTGCAGTAGAAATGTAGTAACACAAGGCGGACATTAAAATGAATTGTGATAAATCCAGCAGAGGATATCCGCTCCAAGGAGAAGATAACAACTATGATGTCCAATGACCCTTACAAAATAATCCATTAAGTTTACAAGCAGTCCTCTGAAAATTATGTAGTGACCATAACAAGTATAGAGAATGGACTGAGTGGAATGGAGCATCGGTGAATATGACATGAGCTAGGAACAGACATTGCAGAATCTACAATTAGCAACCGACACTATATACAGCACGTGAGGATGGAAATCACACACTGCACAGCTGGATGATGCTAGCCCATAGATAGGCTGGGTTAGGATTGTGCAGTGATGTGTAAGTGCTGGAGTCTAGCATGTCAGCTGATAATGGAGTTTCACTGCGTAGTAAGACTTGTGTGTTAGGTGTGAATTTGTGCTATATTACCGCCTGTGTACACAAGCAGCTTGTCTGGGCATTAGTGTTAAATTATCCACTGAACATAATGTCAGCACAGTATGTGTGTTTGTAATATATTACTGCCAATGTGCAGTGACACCTCATCCTGTGCATTTGTGGTGTATTAATAGGGTTATCCACTACTAGACAACCCCTTCTTAATAGCTCTGCAGCACAGAATAAAATAAAAAGAGCTTAAAGAGGACCTTTCCCCAGCTTGAGCATGTTAATCTGGCCACATCATGGACTAGTGGCTGCGGAGCTGAATAAATCGTTTTTATTCATGAATTTCTCCTCTCCCTTCACATTAGCTTGTATAGTTTAGTTTATAGTGATGGACGGAAACGGACTGTAAAAGTATGGATCCGCGTGGATTCAAAAGTATCCAGGTGCCAGGCCCGGAGTTCTCAGGGAACTCCGGCTAATGATCCAGAGCCAGCAACTCGGGAAATACAAGGTGTCCATAAAACAACCTAAGGTGTTTGGAGCCATGTGCACACTGACCCAGTGGACAGAATTGGCTGAAAATTGGTATGTATGCTATCTAAGGCATGGGGAAACGGAAAGCATCTTAAAAAAAATGTATGGCAAAACTCCCCACCAGGTGAAGTGGCTGTACAGTGAGCGAGCGGCCCAAAAACAATGTGCTGATAATTGAAGATGTCACAATTGTTCCACAGACTAGCATAACTGTTTAATATGGCCGCCATCATGCATTGTGATCATGTTCATCCTATGCAGAACATGCTCGACGCTTGCGTGTAACATGTCTGGTGTGATGCTTGGCACTTACAAAATAATGCAGTCCTTGAGGTCAGGCAGGATGTCAACATTTTCCCGATAAACACGCTCTTTCAAGTGTCCCCACAACCAGAAATCAGAAGGATTGAGATCGGGTGAACACGATGGCCATGAATTAGGGAAGGAGCGGCTCAAAATCCTGTCATCGGGAAAATGTGCACGCAGAACGTTCTTCACACTATTTGCGATGTGAGGAGGTGCTCCATCATGCATGAAGGTGATCATCTGAAGACACTGCCACTGTTGGGAGTTTCAGAACGACCACTGTTTCCAGCATTGTCTAGTATCTCACTGCTGTCATGGAACAGGTAGCAACCCCAGTTGGCCTCATTTCTTCGTAAAAGAACGGCGAATGTAGCTGAAGCCCCTTGACGTCATGAGGATTTTCAGTAGCCCATATGCGACAGTTTTGTGTGCTCATCCTTCCATTCAGGTAAAAATGCACTTCATCACACACAGAACATTCCATGGCCAATTGCCATCCACTTCCACTCTTGCCAGATACATGAATGCAAATGTCATGCGGGTATCATTGTCATGAGGAAGAAGTTGGTGATGATGGCTAATTTTGTACAGGTATTCCCACAAGACCTTTCGGAAAACGTTCCACACTGTGCTGTACGGGAGTCCCAATTGCGTGGAAACACTGCATCCACTGCTGTTCCCAGCAGGGTTGTTTGTGCCCTGTTCCACGATGGCAGTGACAATGTCCACCACAACCTCTCTGCTTACCGGTCGTCGTCTGTGCCCTGGCTGAACACTCAGTAACCCTGTTGCCTCAAAACGTGTCATCTGTTTCAGCGAATTGACAGCCATTGGACCGCTACGTGTGTGAAGGTCTTTCAAATGACGAAAGGCTCTCAGTGCAGCTGTAGCATTCCTGGCATTCTTATAAAACAACCGCACTAACAGTGCACGACAAGAGACAGGCATCTTGCAGACAGAGTTGCAAGGCACACTCACTATAAAGCGCCACTTTTTTACCTGGTGGAGAGTTTTGGTATAAAACATTTTTTAAGATGCCTTCCGTTTCCCCATGCCTTGAATAGCATCTATACTAATTTTCAACCAATTCTGTCTACTGGGTCAGTCTGCACATGGCTCCAAACAACTTAGGATATTTTATGGCCACCTTGTAAAAAGAAAATAAAGGCAAAAGAAAATAAAGCAAGCACACTATACTTACCGAGTCTCCAGCGTGGCTGTAACTGCTTCCGGTCCACTCACTCTTCTTCCAGGGCCACTTATTAGCCTCATATATATTCATTGATTACCCCACCTACCATCAGTCCTGGCGTTTGTGATTGTGTTGTAGTCAGACGCACCCCAGCCTGTGTGACAGCGTCTAACTGCTTGCAATCACAGACCCTGTCTGCAGGTCACAATCGTGGTATAAAAACAAATAATTACCCCTCATATTAAGATACCTAGCACAGTTAAAGCATATAGCTACAAGCTGCAGCCCCCAGCAGTGCACTTATCTTGGCTGTGTATCAAATTAAGATGAACCGCATTCAGCTTTTTTAAAAATGTAAGCTAACTAAATAATTTTAAAAAAGGGTGTGCGGTCCCCCCCAATTTTGATACCCAGCCATGATAAAGCCTGACAGCTGGAGGCTGGTATTCTCAGGCTGGTGAGACCCATACTTATTGAGGCCCCCCCAACCTAAAAAATAGCAACCTGCAGCCACCCAGGATTGTCGCATCCATTAGATGTGACAATTCCGGAACTTTACCCGAGATCGGGGTAGTAAGGGGTTAATAACAGCCACAGCTGCCACTAAGCCCCAGATTAGTAATGGGAGGAGTCTATGAGACCCCTCCATTACTAATCTGTAGGTGAAAAGAAATAACACAAACACCAAAAAAATCCTTTATTTTAAATAAAATACAAAAAACACTCTCTTTCACTAATTTTTTAACCACCAAAACACTCAGTTCAGATGTAAGCCATACAAGGTCCCACGACGATTACAGCTCTGCTACATCTGAAGGCACAGTGCGTGGCCAGAGAACATGACCTACCGCTGTGAGCTTCATAGGGGCATAGGAGGAGACACCTGTCACATACCAACATGGGTATGGTAAACCAGCCTGACCTTATTTGAACTGATCTTTTGACTTTCAGGCATTTTTCACATGTGTGTTGCACTTGATTGTTTAGGAGCAGAGCTTTTTACACTGCTTTAATCTAGCATTCTGAAAACCGACACAATTTGTGTCATTTCACCTTTGCCTGCCACATTGTTAATTGAATTACTGCATTATTGTTTATAGAATCACTGCATCATGCCACTCTGTTTCAATATAGTTTATTTAGCCATCTAATGCGTGTATATGATGCATAATTATTTAACACGATTGAAACTGGAGTGTGTGATTTTATTGTAATTCAGTCATAACATTTAATGATTATAAACCAGTGTTGTAGGTGATTTTCACCTGAATGAATATATAGACTGGATTTGGTACTGCTCCAGCATTTAACATGTGTAGCGACAGCCCACACGCATGCCAATATGTACAAATGAATTAATACTATATATACTCAAAGGCATTGCTAGTGTGTGACTTTTAGTCCTGACTATAGATCAATTTTCTCTTATATTAAGATCCATGATATGATAACTATTGCACCTTATTCCAATCAATTCAGGCGAAAGTAGAGGTTTAACCCTTGGTGTCTTTTCCCCTATTTGTGTGCATCGTACGCTGCAATACTCCGTCTTTTATGTGTCTTTTTAATTACAATTGGGTGATTTACGAGTGTTATTTTGTATCAATAAAGTATTTTTTGTATCATACATATGTGTAATTACTCCAATCTCATGTTTCTAAGGCCTGTGAGCTTTATGCACAGCCTGAGTGAGAAGCGCGATAAGCAGTGACATCACTCAGGTTATTTGTGGTCACAGCTGGAGTTTCCCACAGTCTTCCACCTGTGATCGCAGGTAACCTGACCTCAGGTGACCTCAGTAAAGTCATTGACCTCACCTCAGGTGAGATCACTGAGTTCACAGACCTGCATCTCCTGGCAGAATACTACATTTTTTCTGCCAAGAGATGCAGATTGGGTGCTGAAATTTCAACAGCATATTCCTGTATCCAATCTACATCACCTGGCAAAAAAACATCACTACCGCATGCGGTATGATGCGGTAGTAATGCAATTTTTTTTGACAGGAGGTGTAGATTGGGTGCAGGAATATGGTACAAAAATGTAATCACGAAATTTGCATCTTTCAGCCCAAAATGCAAAAAAACAGTTTTCACGCCATTTCGGTGCAGTTTTCTGCCAGGAAGTGCAAATTTGGTGCTGAAATCTGGTGCAGACATTTCAACACCATCTTGTCACCTCCTGGAAATGGCGTCAAAACAATTTTTTTGCATTTTTGGGCCAAGAGATGCAAATTTGGTGATGAAGTATTTACACAATATTCATGCACCCAATCTACATCTCCTGGCAAAAAAAGCAACAAAACTGCATGCGGTATCATGCGGTAGTGATGCGATTTTTTTTGCCAGGAAGTGTAGGTTAGGTGCAGAAATATGGTATAAAAATGTCAGCACCAAATCTGCATCTCTTGGCAAAAAACAGTTTTCTGCCAAGAGATGCATGTCTCTAAACTCAGTGACCTCACCTAAATTTAATGAGGCCACCTGAGGTCAGATTACCTTCGATCACAGGTGAAGGACCGTGGGAACCTCCAGCTGTGAACCGCAAATAACCTGAGTGAAGTCACCGCTCATTGCGTGGCTCAGTCTCTGGCCGGAGTCACACTTGCGAGTGACTCGTGTGAGTCTCGCATCGACATTACGCGGCACAACCACACACTCTCCGGACAGGAGTGTCTCAGCCGCATAGAAACACATGCAGCAGAACTGCTCCTATCAGGAACGTGTCCGGCCGTTTCGGGTGATACCGATGCTAGACTCACGCAAGTCATTCGCAAGTGTGACTCTGGCCTCTGCCTGAAACTCACAGCATGCGGTTATGTTCTATGACCGCATGCTGTAGCTTTAGATGTAGCAGAGCTGGAATCGTCGTGGGATGTCGCGTGGATTATATCGGACCTGGGTGCTTTTGGGGTTAATAAATTGGTGAAAGAGGATAGGGGTTTTTGTATTTTATTTTATAAGGATTATTTGGGTATTTGTGTTTATTTCTTTTCACATACAGATTAGTAATGGGGGAGCTCATAGATGCCTCCGATTACTAATCTAGGGCTTAGTGGCAGCTGTGGGCTGTTATTAACCCGTTATTACCTAGATTGCCATTGCACCAGAGCAATCGGGATGAGCCAGAGAAAGTGCTGCGATTGTCACATCTAATGGATGCGACAATCCACCTGCTGGCTGCTATTTTAGGCTGGGGGGCCAGTAAGCATGGGTCTCCCCAGCTGTCGGGCTTTATCATGGCTGGGTATAAAAATTGGGGAGGGCCCCACGTCATTTTTAAAAACTATTTCTTTAAATACTAATTAAAAAAAGCTGCATGTGGTTTATCTTATTTTGATACACAGTCAAGATAAGTGCATGGCTGTGGGCTGCAGACGTATGCTTTATTTGTGCTGGACATCATAATATGGGGAGCAGTGATCATCCAAAAAGGTAAATGAGCACCCTCAGAAGAAGTGTGAGCGGCCCGGAAGCAATGCTCAGGTGCTCGTTACTCAAGTCGAGCAAGTCAGATGCTCTGAGGGTTCAACTCGAGTAAGGAGTAAAATGGAAGTCAATGATTGGCCAGTTCAGCTCTCCGCTCACATGCAGCCATCCATAAACTTTTAAAAATAGCATTTCCGGAGAGAGGGCGGGTTTCTTTTTTTCCTTTTGACACACTACATCCGAAAATGTAGTTTTAACCCCAGTGAGACCCATTCAGAGACTGTGAATGACTCTCCCTGGGGTGCCTGCATGCCTATGCTCTCGTCGTCATTTCACGGATGACACATCTGAGCACCCGTGATACTAGGCCGAGCACCAAGAGTACCCAAGCACACCAATGTTCGATGAAGTACTGAACAGTGGCGAGCACGCTTGCTTATCACTACCGTAGTAAGGAGAGGAATGAAGCAGAGGACACCATCTTGGAAGAGGGCAAAAATACCCAAAAGGTAATCAGAATAGCCGGAGTCCTGACAGTTATCTTGTCAGCTCAGTATGTGTATACTAGAAGGTGGCCCGATTCTACGCATCGGGTATTCTAGAATTTACGTATTGTGTAGTTCATGTATGATTTTTGTTATATATATATATATATATATATAGATGTTGTTGTGTGTAGTTACCAAGTGTTTGTGTAGGGCGCTGTACATGTTCTGGGTGTTGTCTGGGTGTGACGGGGGGTGAGAGCGGTGTTGTATGTGTGTTGCGTGTGTTGCGTTGTTTGTGGAGCGCTGTGTGTCTGTAGCGTTGTGTGTGTGTGTGTTGCGCGGTTTGTGTGTGTGTGGTGTGTTTTGGGGGGAGGTATGTTTTGTGCAATGTGTGTGTTGTGCGGTATGTGCGTATATTTGTGTGTGCCGCGGTGTTTGTGTGTTGGGTGTTGTGTGTGTGCAGCCTTGTCTGTGTGGGTGTCTGTGTAGTGCAGTTGTTTGTGGTTCCCAGTGTGTGTGTGTGGTGTGTTGTGCAGTGCGCGCGCGTGTGTGTGTGTGTTGGGGGGAGGTGTGCACTTCACATTGTGCTCCATCCCCCATGCAGCGCACTCCCCATCGTGCTCCATCCCCCATGCAGCGCACTCCCCATCATGCTCCATCCCCTATGCTGCGCACCCCCCATCGTGCTCCATCTCCCATGCTGCGCACTCCCAAACGTGCTCCATCCGCCATGCTGCGCACTCCCAAACATGCTCCATCCACCATGCTGCGCACTCCCAAACGTGCTCCATCCGCCATGCTGCGCACTCCCAAACGTGCTCCACCGCCATACTCCGCACTCCCCATCGTGCTCCATCCCCCATGCAGCGCACTCCCCATCGTGCTCCATCCCCTATGCTGCGCACCCCCCATCGTGCTCCATCTCCCATGCTGCGCACTCCCAAACGTGCTCCATCCACCATACTGCGCACTCCCAAACGTGCTCCATCCGCCATGCTGCGCACTCCCAAACATGCTCCATCCACCATACTCCGCACTCCCCATCGTGCTGCATCCCCCATGCTGCGCACTCCCAAACATGGTCCATCCGCCATGCTGCGCACTCCCAAACGTGCTCCATCCGCCATGCTGCGCACTCCCAAACATGCTCCATCCGCCATGCTGCGCACTCCCAAACGTGGTCCATCCGCCATGCTGCGCACTCCCAAACGTGGTCCATCCGCCATGCTGCGCACTCCCAAATGTGGTCCATCCGCCATGCTGCGCACTCCCAAACGTGCTCCATCCGCCATGTTGCGCACTCCCAAATGTGGTCCATCCGCCATGCTGCGCACTCCCAAATGTGGTCCATCTGCCATGCTGCACACTCCCAAACGTGCTCCATCCGCCATGCTGCGCACTCCCAAACGTGCTCCATCCGCCATGCTGCGCACTCCCAAACGTGCTCCATCCGCCATGCTGCGCACTCCCAAACGTGCTCCATCCCCCATGCTGCGCACCCCCCATCGTGCTCCATCCCCCATGCTGCACCAGCATCAGCCTCTCTACCCGCAGCATCAGCCTCTCTGCCCGCAGCATCAGCCTCTCTCCTCCCAGCATCAGCCTCTCTACCCGCAGCATCAGCCTCTCTCCTCCCAGCATCAGCCTCTCTGTCCCCAGCATCAGCCTCTCTGTCCCCAGCATCAGCCTCTCTCATCCCAGCATCAGCCTTTTCTGTCCCCAGCATCAGCCTCTCTCCTCCCAGCATCAGCCTTTCCTGTCCCTAGCATCAGCCTCTCTCCTCCCAGCATCAGCCTCTCTCCTCCCAGCATCAGCCTCTCTCCTCCCAGCCTACCCCAGCCTTAGCCTCCCCCAGCATCAGCCTCTCTCCTCCCAGCATCAGCCTCTCTCCTCCCAGCATCAGCCTCTCTCCTCCCAGCATCAGCCTTTTCTGTCCCCAGCATCAGCCTCTCTCCTCCCAGCCTCAGCCTCCCCCAGCATCAGCCTCCCCCAGCATCAGCCTCTCTCCTCCCAGCATCAGCCTCTCTCTTCCCAGCATCAGCCTCTCTCCTCCCAGCCTACCCCAGCCTCAGCCTCCCCCAGCATCAGCCTCTCTCCTCCCAGAATCAGCCTCTCTCCTCCCAGCATCAGCCTCTCTCCTCCCAGCCTACCCCAGCCTCAGCCTCCCCTAGCATCAGCCTCTCTCCTCCCAGCATCAGCCTTTTCGGTCCCCAGCATCAGCCTCTCTCCTCCCAGCCTACCCCAGCCTCAGCCTCCCCCAGCATCAGCCTCTCTTCTCTCAGCCTCCCCATCCCAGCCTTCCCCAGGATCAGCCTCTCTCCTCCCAGCCTCCTCCAGCACACCGTGCTCCTCTGCCGACACTCACAGATCCGATCGCATACACTCACATACACACACACACACACGATCGCATACACTCACACACACCCGATCGCATACACTCACGCACACACACATTGACGATATTGCACATACGCGCTCACACTCACAACATCCGGAGATACCACATGCTTCTGGCCATGTGATCCTCCGGCAGGTCCTGGAAGCTCACAGCACAGTATCGCCGCCGAGAAGCAAGCGATATCCCAGGATGTTGTGAGTGTGTGGATGCGATGTGATGTGTGTGTGAGGTGTGTGTGAGAGTGAGTGTGATCCGATGTGTGTGTGTGTATGTGTGTGTGTGTGTGTGCTGTTATGTGTGTGCGTGTGTGTATGTTCCGCCGCTGCAGGACCTTGATGCCCTGGTAACTATGCTACTATGGTTACCAGCGTATCTCGTCCCCCGCTCGCACGGGAGCCCACACCAGCATACGCCGGCCAGCCCCAGCAATGCGAGGGTATGTGTCGGCTGGTTTGGCGGCGTACGCTGATGTGGGCTCCCAGGGGTACAGTACTCACCTGGGAGTCGTGGCTCCGTGACCGTGTCGGTTCGGGGAATGCGTGGGGGGGCGGGGCCAGAGCTAGCGTGCATTGCGTGAGGGGGGCCTGGCGTGGCCGAGTTGCCAATGCCTGCAGGGTGCCGGGGCGAGAGGCCAATCTGTGGGGGGGAGGAGCCTGGGCGAGCGGCCGGCCAATCCGTGTGGGGGCGCAGCCTGGGCGAGCGGCCAATCCGTGTGGGGGGCGGGGCCATGGCGAGCCCAGCAGCCAATCAGCTTTGTGTCACCGTAAGGACACAATTTTGGAGCAAGACAGACAGACAGAATAAGGCAATTATATATATAGACTAGAAGGTGGCCCGATTCTACGCATCGGGTATTCTAGAATTTACGTATTGTGTAGTTCATGTATGATTTTTGTTATATATATATATGTTGTATGTAGTTACCAAGTGTTTGTGTAGGCGCTGTACATGTTCTGGGTGTGACGGGGGTGAGAGCGGTGTTGTATGTGTGTTGCGTTGTTTGTGGAGCGCTGTGTGTCTGTAGCGTTGTGTGTTGCGCGGTTTGTGTGTGTGTGGTGTGTTTTGGGGGGAGGTATGTTTTGTGCAATGTGTGTGTTGTGCGGTATGTGCGTATATTTGTGTGTGCCGCGGTGTTTGTGTGTTGGGTGTTGTGTGTGTGCAGCGTTGTCTGTGTGTGTAGGTGTCTGTGTAGGGCAGTTGTTTGTGGTTCCCAGTGTGTGTGTGTGTGTGTGGTGTGTTGTGCACTTCCCATCGTGCTCCATCCGCCATGCTGCGCACTCCCAAACGTGCTCCATCCGCCATGCTGCGCACTCCCAAACGTGCTCCATCCGCCATGCTGCGCACTCCCAAACTAGCTCCATCCGCCATGCTGCGCACTCCCAAACGTGCTCCATCCGCCATGCTTCGCACTCCCAAACGTGCTCCATCCGCCATGCTGCGCACTCCCAAACGTGCTCCATTCGCCATGCTGCGCACTCCCAAACGTGCTCCATCCGCCATGCTGCGCACTCCCAAACGTGCTCCATCCGCCATGCTGCGCACTCCCAAACGTGCTCCATCCGCCATGCTGCGCACTCCCAAACGTGCTCCATCCGCCATGCTGCGCACTCCCAAACGTGCTCCATCCGCCATGCTGCGCACTCCCAAACGTGCTCCATCCGCCATGCTGCGCACTCCCAAACGTGCTCCATCCGCCATGCTGCGCACTCCCAAACGTGCTCCATCCGCCATGCTGCGCACTCCCAAACGTGCTCCATCCGCCATGCTGCGCACTCCCAAACGTGCTCCATCCGCCATGCTGCGCACTCCCAAACGTGCTCCATGCGCCATGCTGCGCACTCCCAAACGTGCTCCATCCGCCATGCTGCGCACTCCCAAACGTGCTCCATTCCCCATGCTGCGCACTCCCAAACGTGCTCCATCCGCCATGCTGCACCAGCATCAGCCTCTCTACCCGCAGCATCAGCCTTCTGTCCCCAGCATCATCCCCTCTCTGTCCCCAGCCTCAGCCCCTCTCTGTCCCCAGCCTCAGCCCCTCTCTGTCCCCAGCCTCAGCCCCTCTCTGTCCCCAGCCTCAGCCCCTCTCTGTCCCCAGCCTCAGCCCCTCTCTGTCCCCTCCTCTGGCGACACTCACACACACGATCGCATCCACTCACACACACGATCGCATACACTCACACACACCCGATCCCGACACTCACACACACGATCGCATCCACTCACACACACGATCGCATCCACTCACACACACCCGATCCCGACACACACACACCCGATCGCATACACTCACACACACAGACACTGACGATATCGCACATACGCGCTCACAGTCACAACATCCGGAGATACCACATGCTTCTGGCCATGTGATCCTGGAAGGTCACAACAGCACAGTGTCGAGGCCGAGAAGCAAGGGATATCGCCGGATGCTGTGAGTGTGTGGATGCGATGTGATGTGTGTGTGAGAGTGAGTGTGAGAGTGAGTGTGAGCTGATGTGTGTGTGTGTGTGTGTGCGTGTGGATCTTCCGCCGCTACAGGACCTCGATGCGCTTGTAACCATGCCAACGTATCCCGTCCCCCGCTCGCACGGGAGCCCACACCACTCCCGTGCGAGCGGGGGATGGGGGATGGGGGATGGGGGGGGAGTACAGTACTCACCCCCCTTAACAGCCGTGTCAGTTCGGGGAATGCGCGGGGGGGGAGAGGGGGGGGGAGTACAGTACTCACCTCCGTGACAGCCCTGTCAGTTCGGGGAATGCGCGGGGGGAGGTGGGCGGGGCCAGAGCTAACGTGCGTTGCTTGAGGGGGGCGGGGCGTGGCGTGGCCGAATTGCCAATGCCTGCAGGGTGCCGGGGCGAGAGGCCAATCTGTGGGGGGGGCGGAGGCTGGGCGAGCGGCTGGCCAATCCGTGTGGGGGCGCAGCCTGGGCGAGCGGCCAATCGGTGTGGGGGGGCGGGGCCATGGCGAGCCCAGCGGCCAATCAGCTTTGTGTCACCGTAAGGACATGTCACGGTGACACTGTCACGGTGACACAATTTTGGAGCATGACAGACAGACAGACAGACAGAATAAGGCAATTATATATATAGATGTTGCATATTATCCTGACACTCAGTATGTGTATACTGTATGTAGCATATTATCCTGTCAGCTCAGGACGTGTGTATATGTAGTATGTTAACCTGTCAGGTGCCAGGTGGGAGCAAGGCAACCTACAAACAAGGCTTAGATACACCAGTTCTGTCAGGAGGAATGGGCCCAACAACTATTGTGAGAAACTTGTGTGTATATATGTAGTATATTATCCTGTCAGCTCAGTATGTGTATATGTAGTATATTATCCTGTCAGCTCAGTATGTGTATATGTAGTATATTATCCTGTCAGCTCAGTATGTGTATATGTAGTATATTATCCTGTCAGCTCAGTATGTGTATATGTAGTAAGTTATCCTGTCAACTCAGTATGGGTATATGTAGTATGTTATCCTGTCAGGTGCGAACATGGCGACCTACAAACATGGCTCAGTTACACCAGTTCTATCAGGAGGAATGGGCCCAAATTCCTACCAACTATTGTGAGACGCTTGTGGAAGGATATCCAAATTGTTTGACCCAAATAATATAGTTTAAGGGCAATGGTACCAAATACTAATGAAGTGTATGTAAACTTTTGACTTTGCAGAAAGTAATAAAAATGCCTTAAAACATTCTCTCTCATTATTCTGGCATTTGGCAAATATAAATAATTTTGGTTCGTAATTGACCTAAAATGAGAAAGATTTATTCTGATTTCATGTCAGATAGTGAGAAAAACATGCATATGTGTCTTTTTAGATAGTGTATGTAAACTTCTGGTTTCAACTGTATATGTGTATAGGCCTGTCTATCTATTTGTCTATATATCTATCTGTTTCTATTTATCATCTACATATCTATAGTATCCATTGGTGTCCAACACTAGAAAAATGCAGAAGAAACATGCATGCAAAGCGCATATAAAAATGCATTGAAAATGAAGCAAAAACGTGTCAAAACCAGTGTTTATACTGCTACATTTTTCCTGCCAAGAGATGGAGAAATTTCTGCATCCAAATACTCATCGTGTGCACATACCCTTAACACTATATCAACAGTGAAGTTTGTAGATGTAGACATCATGGTGTGGGGCTGTTTTTCAGCAGACGGTACTGGCAAACTACATATGATTGAAGGAAGGATGAATGGACAAATGTACTGAGACATTCTTGATAAATATCTGCTGCCATCTACAAGGATGATGAAGATGAAACGTGGGTGGATATTTCAGAAAGACAATAATCCCAAACACACAGCCATGGAAACTCTCAATTGGTTTCAGATAAAGAACATAGAGCTGCTAAAATGACCAAAGCAATCACCTGACCTGAATCCAATAGAAAATGTATGGAATAAACTAAAGCTCAAAGATCATAGAAGGAGCCACAGAACCTTCAGGATTTGAAAAGTATTTGTATGGAAGAATGGACCAAAATCACACCAGAGCAATGCATGCAACTAGTTTCTCTATATAGTAAGCATCTTGAAGTTACGTCTCGTGTACAAAGTATTATATAAATTTCAGCAAGCGTGTTAAATACTTTTTCCTCATGCCTTTTCTCATTATTACACATAATTTATGAAAATAAATGGTTTGATTTATTTGTGTGTGTGGATTGAATGGGTTGTTATAGACTTCTGTTGAGAAATTCATGTCAATAGAACCTTTAAAAGTACGGTATATTTACGGTACTTAGAAAATTGGTGATGTGCTCAATATTTATTTCACCCTCTATATCAGGGGTCGGGAACCTATGGCTCGCGAGCCAGATATGGCTCTTTTGATGGCCGTATCTGGCTCGCAGACAGTGCTCCTACCTGTCTATGGGAAGGATGCATGCACCGCGCTCCATCAGGCCGCGGTGCACGCTGATCAGGCCCGGACTGACAGGCGGGAGGGGCGGGACCAGGGCCGGCGCCAGCACCCGGCAAACCCGGTCAAATGACGGGGCCCTGAGCTGCCCGGGGGGCCCACTCGCGGTGGCAGGAGTGGCGCACCGCTACTCAGGGGGGCCCGGTGGCCGCGCTGTCACCGCCCCCCACCGAGGATCGAGCTTTCAATTGCATCGGCATCGCAGGTGCCGATACAATTGAGAGCAATGATGAGAGAGTGAGCGGCGCGCTCTCTTATCATTCTCCCCGCTGTGACTGTCGGCGTTCTTCTGACAGCTCTGCAGAGGACCGCGGTGACGTCATCACTGCGCGCCTGCTGAGAGGTCAGAGCGAGCGACAGCAATGGACGACGCGCCGAGGAGACCGTATCAGCGGGGGAACGAGGAGACGTGAGCCGCCCCTCTACTGACACTGGGCTCCCCTGACTCACAGGCCGGCCACTACACAGCGGCACTAGTACACATAGGGGCCCGGCAGCCGCTCTGCAGAGCCGGCTGCCGGGCCCCTATGTGTAGTGCCGCTGTGCAGTGGCCGGCCTGTGAGTCAGGGGAGCCCAGTGTCAGTAGAGGGGCCCCTGACGTGGAGAGGCCACCAGCCGTGTCTGAGCTGCAGGAGTGCTCCTGACCTGCACAGCAGACGGAATCTCCATCCTGCAGGACCTGCGATGATGTCACGCCCATGTGACTGTGTGGAGGAGACACAGGAGGCCGGCAGAAAGCAAGATACTGAAGGCGATTTGGACACATGATGACTGGTAATAAGAAAAGAGGGGACATGAGGGGGGGCTGCAGGGTGAGTGGCATATGAGGGCTGCAGACTGTGACAGAAGCATGTGAAGGGGTGCAGAGTGTTTGAGAGGGGTAAGTTGGGGTACAGGCAGGGTGAGATATGTGGGCAGGGTGTGTGTGATATGGGGGTGTATTGTGTGTGATATGGGGGGTGCAGGCTGTATGGGGAGCAGGGTATGTGACATATGGGGGTGTAGTGTGTGAGATCTGGGGGGTGCAGGCTGTATGGGAAGCAGGGTGTGAGAGATATGGGGGTGTAGTGTGTATGTGACATGGGGGGGTGCAGGCTGTATGGGGAGCAGGGTGTGTGAGATATGGGGGTGTAGTGTGTGAGATCTGGGGGGTGCAGGCTGTATGGGGAGCAGTGTGTGGGATATGGGGGGTGCAGGCTGTATGGGGAGCAGTGTGTGTGTGTGGGATATGGGGGGTGCAGGCTGTATGGGAAGCAGTATGTGTGGGATATAGGGGGTGCAGGCTGTATGGGGAGCAGTGTGTGTGTGTGGGATATGGGGGGTGCAGGCTGTATGGGGAGCAGTGTGTGTGTGTGGGATATGGGGGGTGCAGGCTGTATGGGGAGCAGTGTGTGTGTGTGGGATATGGGGGGTGCAGGCTGTGTGGGAAGCAGTGTGTGTGGGATATGGGGGGTGCAGGCTGTATGGGGAGCAGTGTGTGTGTGTGGGATATGGGGGGTGCAGGCTGTATGGGGAGCAGTGTGTGTGTGTGTGTGATATGGGGGGTGCAGGCTGTATGGGAAGCAGGGTGTGAGATATGGGGGTGTAGTGTGTGTGATATGGGGGTGTAGTGTGTGTGATATGGGGGTGCAGGCTGTATGGGAAGCAGGGTGTGTGAGATATGGGGGTGTAGTGTGTGTGATATGGGGGTGCAGGGTGTGTGACATATGGGGGCAGGGGCGTAACTACCGCAGTCGCAGGGTTGGAAGGAGAAGAGAGGTACTTGTTTTTTATTTTGCTGGCTGCATGACACATGGAGGCCTGGAGGGGCCTGGCTCCATGATACATGGAGGTCTATGGGACTGCATAATAAACATGAAGGACACCTTATACATGGACTAGGGTTGCATTATACATGGAGGAGTATGGGGCTGCATAATACAAAATGATGATTTATGGCGCTACATTATAATACATATAGCACTATGGGGGCTACATTATAATAAATGGAGGAATATGGAGGCTACCTTACACATGGTCACACATGGGTGTGCGTTATAAAACATGGAGGACTGTGGTGCAGTATAATATATGGAGTACTATGGGGTGAATTATAATACATGGAGAACTATGGGGGTGCATTATATATGACGGGTTATGTGGGACCCTTTATATTATACGGAAGGCTATGTGGGGGCCATTATAGTATTTGGAGATCTATATACAAGGAGGACAAAGATACAAGTATGGGATGGGAATGTTTTGTGCTGAGGGAAAAAGGCTCTTTCCCTCAGCACCCAGCTTTCCCATGCTCTGCTATACATCTCTCAGCACCCAGCTTTACTCTGTTATGGGAAAGCTGGGTGCTGAGGGAAAGATGGATATCAGAACATGGGAAAGCAGGGTACTGATAGAGGGATTTCAGATCATGGGAAACCTGGGTGCTGAGGGTAAGAGCCAAGTGTCAGCATCATTATCCTGTACCCCGAGTGTCAGTGTCATTATCCCGCACCCTAAGTGTCGGTGTACGTGGAGGGGGGCCCCGATCCAAATTTTGCACCAGGGCCCATCAAACTCTAGTTACGCCACTGAGTATTAATCACTGTATTCTACATGAGGGTGCCTACTGCTATCTGGCTCTGCACTGTGCTATATACAGGCTATGCTATATACAAGCTGTATGCTACATGAGGGTGCCTAATGCTATCTGGCTCTCCACTGTGCTGTCTGGGTCTGCACTGTACTATATAGGTCTGTGTACTACATGAGGATACCTAATGCTATCTGGCTCTGCACTGTGTTATATAGGTGCTGTGTACTACATGAGGGTGCCTAATGCTATCTGGCTCTGGACTGTGCTGTCTGGCTCTGCACTGTGTTATATAGGTGCTGTGTACTACATGAGGGTGCCTAATGCTATCTGGCTCTGCACTGTGGTATTTAGGGGCTGTGTACTACATGAGGGTGCCTATTGCTATCTGGGTCTGCATTGTGCTATATGTGTGCTGTATACTACATGAAGGTGCCTAATGCTATCTGGGTCTGCATTGTGCTATATGGGGGCTGCATAGTGCATGTGGGGGCTACATAATACTATATGGAGGACAATGGGGGCTTCATAACACAATATGGGGGCTGCATACTACTATACCCCCAGAGTTGTATGTCCCCTCCACCCAGGTGCTGTATGTCTCCCCCCACCCCAGACCTCTCTTGGGATGTATATACAGCAGTGTTAGTGTGCCCTATGTGCGGCCATGTTTGTTAGACAAGCCGGGAGGTGAATGAGGCTGTTGCCGGCTTCCCAATATTAGAAATATATATACAGGATAAATATATAAAAATAATGTGTGTGTATGTATGATATGTATCTATGTATGTCAGTGTATATGACTGTGTCTAGATTTATGTCTATTTATGTGTTTTTGTGAATTTCTCTAAGTATGTGTACGTGTGCCTGTATGTGTATGTATCTGTGCATGTCTATGTGTGGATGGGGCCCACTGAGACTCTTTCGCCCAGGGCCCACAAAAACCTGGAGCCGGCCCTGGGCGGGACTTCTCCCGGTGGGCTGGCCGGTGGAGGGGTGGGGGGGCCGCCGCCCCCCGCCTCTCCCGCAGGTCTGCAGTGGCGTAGCAAAGGGGGGGGCGGAGGGGGCAGTCCGCCCCGGGCGGCACATGTCAGGGGGGCGGCATTTTGGCCACTCGCCTTCAGTTCTGCTGTCCCTGGGCTGAGTTCCGGGGACCGCAGTCCTCGGCAGGAAACTGTGCCTGCCGTCCCTTTAAGGTAGGGGTGGGGAACATCCAGCCCGCGATGACCTTTTCTGCGGCCCCCGGGGCACTGGGGCAGATTCCCGGAGGCTGCAGTGCTCGGGCAGCCGCTGATCTTGTCTATTGCCGGCAGACAGCACTGGGGGTGGGACTTCCTCCCTCCGGCTCCTACATGCTCCCCTGTGAAATTGCAGATAGAAGCAGAGTGATGGGGCAGGGGCCTGTATAGTGCCGTGCGTTCTGCCTCTCACCCTCCAGTTCTGTGCTCTGCTGCTCAGGTCTATAAGGTCTTTTCTTGGAGAGAAAAGAGGAGAATGAAGCCAGCCCTTGAACTGCTGCATCCAACACTTGTGCTGCACCTGATCTTACAGGGCAACTAAGCAGCAGGTACTTATATCTGTGTGTGCTGTGCATACGGCGCGTGCGTGTGCTGTGTATAAGGCGCGTGCTTGTGCTGTGTATACGGCGCGTGCGTGTGCTGTGTATTCGGCGTGTGTGAGTGTGTGCTGTGTATATGGTGTGTATGTGTGCTGTGTTTGTTGTGTTTGGCACTTAATAAAGTTTCATATTGTGAGGTTTATTGGTATATCTAATTCCTGGTGTGCATATGTTTACCTGCAGAGCTTTTTTTCTTCTCCTTATGTACTGTGTATACGGCATGTTGAGTGCTGTGTATGGCTTGTGTGTGTATCTCCTGGGTCTGAGCCTCTCTTTTTTGTTCATTTTCTGTAAGACCAACACTTTTAAAAGGGCCACTGACAGATACAATTGCTCCAGCGGTCACTTAGTACACAAAGGAGTGTTCCTCTCTGCTGCACTAAGCCACTGCTGGACCTAAACAATAATTCGCTGTAAAATAATAAAATAGATAATTGACATAACTGACAATGCGTTGTGTGACATGTCCAATATTCCAGCTTCTTTCTTCTGCGAACGCCTCAAAGCTGGCATTCTCTCAACATCAGGTGGGAAGAATGCCAGCTTCCAGTCATGCGCAGGAAAAAGAAGAAGCCAGACTGCTGGACTGATGTCATGCATCGCAAGTTCACAATGTAAGTTATTTATTTGATTTTTTACTGCTAATTACCATTGTTTCAGTCCAGTTGTGGCTTTATACAGCAGGGAGGAGCATTCCTTGCTGTACTAAGTGAACATTGGAGCGATTGATCTGTCAATGGCCCTTTAAACATATTGTACGGCTCTCGCGGAATTATATTTCAAAATATGTGGCGTTTACGGCTCTCTTAGCCAAAAAGGTTCCTGACCCCTGCTCTATATGTATTATATTATCCTGTTAGCGCAGTATGTGTATATGTAATACGGTATATTATCCTGTGAGCTCAGTATGTGCATATGTAGTATATCATCCTCAGTTCAATATGTATATGCAGTATATTATCCTTAGTATGTGTACATGGATTTTAATGTCAGGGTGTATATTTTATATATTAACCTCGGGCTGTACTGTAGCTATAGTATATTGTCCTCAGAATGTGTATTTGTTGTTTACTGTCCTCAGAATGTACAGTATATCACAAAAGTGAGCACACCCCATCACATTTTTGTACCTGTTTTATTATTATTTTCATGAGATAACACTGAAGGTAATGACACTTTGATAGAATGTAAAGCAGTCAGTGTCCAGCTTGTATAACCGTGTACATTTGTTGTGCCCTCTAAATAAGGCTAGGTTCACATTTCCATTGTTTTTCATCAGTCACATGTGTTGCTTGACGCTTGTGACTGATGCGTTGTACAACGGATGACAAGTATTGGAAGAGAAAGCGGATTCCGTTATGAAACAAGAGAGAGAGAGAACGATCAGTTGATCGCTCTCATTAGCCGGCCGCTGCGTGATCAGCTGATCGCTCTCATTAGCCGGCCGCCGGGTGATCAGCTGATCGCTCTCATTAGCCGGCCGCCGGGGGATCAGCTGATCGCTCTCATTAGCCGGCCGCCGGGTGATCAGCTGATCGCTCTCATTAGCCAGCCGCCGGGTGATCAGCTGATCGCTCTCATTAGCTGGCTGCCGGGTGATCAGCTAATCGTTCTCATTAGCCGGCCGCCGGGTGATCAGCTGATTGCTCACAGAAGCCGGCCGCCGGGTGATCAGCTGATCGCTCACAGAAGCCGGCACCGGTTGATCAGCTGATCGCTCACAGAAGCCGGCCGCCGGGTGATCAGCTGATCGCTCTCATTAGCCAGCTGCCGCGTGATCAGCTGATTGCTCTCATTAGCCGGCCGCCGGGTGATCAGCTGATCACTCTCATTAGCTGGCTGCCGGGTGATCAGCTGATTGCTCACAGAAGCCGGCCGCCGGGTGATCAGCTGATCGCTCACAGAAGCCGGCACCGGTTGATCAGCTGATCGCTCACAGAAGCCGGCCACCGGGTGATCAGCTGATCGCTCACAGAAGCCGGCCGCCGGTTGATCAGCTGATCGCTCACAGAAGGTGGCTGCCGGGCGATCAGCTGATCGTTCAGCCGCCGAGAGAGAGCATGCGCAGCGAAATCAAAAGAATTCCGCTGCTCAAAAAACACTACATGCTGCGTTCCTTCCGCCCTGCGGTCAGTCGTTCCATGACTGATCAGTCGGGCGGCGGATGCAAAGCAGCGTCATCAGTCACAATCCGCCGCTCATACAAGTCTATGGGAACAACGGAATCCGCCAAACGGATTGCGTTGTTTATCAGAGTGGCGGATTGTGACTGATCATAAACAACGGAAATGTGGACCTAGCCTTACTCGACACAGCCAGTAATGGCTAAACCACTTGCAACAAAAGTGAAAATGGGCAAATTGTGCCCAATTAGCCATTTTCCCTCCCTGGTGTCAGGTAACTCATTAGTTTTACAAGGTCTCAGGTGTGAATTGTGAGCAAGTGTATTAAATTTGATGTTATCGCTCATACACTCTCTCATACTGGTCACTGGAAGTTCATCATGGCTCTTCATAGCAAAGAATTTGCTGTGTATCTGATAAAAAAGGATTGTTGCTCTACATAAAGATGGCCTGGGCTATAAGAAGATTGTCGACACCCTGAAACTGAGCTGCAGCATGATGGCCAAGACCATATAGCTAACAAGACATGTTCCACTCAGAACAGGCCTCGCCATGATTGACCAAAGAAGTTGAGTGGACATTCTCAGCGTCATATCCAGAGGTCGGTCTTTTCAAAATAGACATATGAGTGCTGCCAGTATTGCTGCAGAGGTTAAAGGGTGGAGGTCAGCCTGTCACTGCTCAGACCACACACCATACGCTGCATCAAATTGGTCTACATGGCTGTCGTTACCCAAAAGGAAGCCTCTTCTAAAGATATTGCACAAGAAAGACTACAGTTTGCTGAAGCCAAACAGACTAAGGTCATACATTAATGGAACCATGTCCTGTGGTCTGATGAGACCAACATAGACTTAGTTGATTCAGATGGTGCCAAGGTTGTGTAACGGCAACCAGGTGAGTAAAAGACAAGAGTGTCTTTCCTACAGTCAGGCATGGATGGGGGAGTGTCATGGTTTGCTGCTGTATGAATGCTACCACCTGTAGGGAGCTATTGAGGGATCCATGAATGCCAACATGTACTATGACATGCTGAAGCAAAGCATGATCCCCTCTCATCAGAAACTTGGCCTTAGGGCAGTATTCCAACATGATAATGACCAAATATACCTCCAAGACGGCCACTGCCTTGCTAAAGAAACAGAGGGTAAATGTAGCTGAACTGGCCAAGCACGTCTCCAGACCTAAACCCTATTGAGCATCTGTGGGGCATCCTCATACTGAGGTTGGTAGGGTGCAAGATCTCTAACATCCATCATTGGCAACCTGTGAAGCTCTAGTGAAAGCCATGCCAAGACAGTTAAGGCAGCGCTTGAAAATAATGGTGGCCACACAAAATAATGACACTTTGGGCACAATTTGGACATTTTTACTTAGGGGTGTACTCACTTTTGTTGCCAACAGTTTAGTCATTAGTGGCTGTGTTAAGTTATTTAGAGCACACACCAAATTTACGCTGTTATACAAGCTGTGCACTGATTACTTAGCGTGATATCATAGTGTCATATTGTATCTTCAGTGTTGTCCCATGAATAGATATAACAAAATGTGAGGGGTGTTCTTACTTTTGTGATATACTGTACATACTACACACATGTGTAAGTAGAATATTATCCTCAGGATGTACAAGGCTATATTTTGTATAATGCCCACAGGAAATATATGTGTGTGTGTGTGTGTGTGTGTGTACACACATGAAACATATCCTCAATATCTGTATATATAGTACATCATATATATATTGAATATTGGGCTAGTCAGGCACAAGTGGAGGGTGCTGCTATATATTGGGCTGCTCGGCCACAGGTGGAGGCTACTGCTGTATTTTGGGCTAGTCAGGCACAAGTGGAGGGTGCTGCTATATATTGGGCTGCTCGGCCACAGGTGGAGGCTACTGCTGTATTTTGGGCTAGTCAGGCACAAGTGGAGGGTGCTGCTATATATTGGGCTGCTCGGCCACAGGTGGAGGCTACTGCTGTATTTTGGGCTAGTCAGGCACAAGTGGAGGGTACTGCTATATATTGGGCTGCTCGGCCACAGGTGGAGGCTACTGCTGTATTTTGGGCTGGTCAGGCACAGATGAAGAGTACTTGAATATTGGCCTGCTCGGACACAGGTGGAGGGTACTGCTGTATATTGGGCTGATCAGGAACTGGTACAATGTCCTTTTCTTTTGGGCTGGTCATGCAGAGGTGCAGAATACTGTTTGGTGTTAAATTTATTAAAATTCTTGTTGGCACAACTGTGTAATTGCCCATTTATGGATACTAGTTTATAGGTTTATACTTGTATATTGGGCTTGTTCGTCACAAATGAAGGGTACATCAGGGCCGGGATGAGAGGTAGGCAGAGTAGGCACCTGCCAAGGGTGCTACCTTCTGTCTACCCGAGGGGAGCGCATTTCTGGGGGGAAAAAAACAAGCTTGCCTGACATTGCTGAATGCCTGCGGCCGCCCGTCGCCTTCCTACGGCCGCAGGCAATACAGTGATGGCAGCGTGCACACAGGGGAGCAGTGTCAGTCGCTGACACCGCTCAACCCTGCCTGAGCCTTGCAGTCATCACTGCTTCCTTGCACTCAGCACCATCCGGGACCAGAGCAGCGGAGGAAAGAGGCTGTAATCAGCGCCGTGCTCTGCCGGGAACTCCACTGTACGCAGGGGATGCCGGACAGCGTGATGCAGTGACATCATTGCGCAGTCCAGCGCCAATTGCTGTAGAATGGAAGAGGAGATGGAGCTGCGCTGGACATGGAGCTTGGATTAAGTGAGTATAAACTTCTTTTATTTTCTAATATTTTACATTTAATACAATGGAGTCTATTATATCTAGGACTGTGGGGACAAAAGGGGCTGACTATGGGGAGATAAGAGGCTGCTATGGGAGAATTACAAGAGGGGGCTGGCTATGGGGACATAACGGACTGCTATGGGAGAATTACAAGAGGGGGCTGGCTATGGGGACATAAGGGACTGCTATGGGGACATTACAAGAAGAAGTTGGCAATGGGGGCATAAGGGGCTGCTAAGGGGACATTACAAGAAGAGGTTGGCAATGGGGGCATAAGGAGCTGCTATGGGGACATTACAAGAAGAGGTTGGCAATGGGGGCATAAGGGGCTGCTATGGGGACATTACAAGAAGAGGTTGGCAATGGGGGCATAAGGGGCTGCTATGGGGACATTACAAAAAGGGGTTAGCTATGGGGACATAAGGGTCTGTCTATGGTGACATTAGGGGCTGCTATGGGAACATTAAAAGAGGGGCTGGCTATGGGGACATAAGAATCCGGCTATAGGGTCATAAGGGGCTGCTATTGGGACATTAAAATTGAGGGCAGTCTATGGGGACATAAGGGGCTGCTATGGGAACATTACAAGAGGGGCTGGCTGTGGTGACATAAGGGGCTGGCTATGGGAACATTACAAGACGGGCTGGCTATGGTGACATAAGGGGCTGGCTATGGGAACATTACAAGAGGGGCTGGCTATGTGGACATAAGGAGCTGGTCATGGAGACACTACAAAAGGGGCTGTCTATGGGGCAGAAGGGGCTGGCTACTGGAGAAATTACAAGAGGGGCTCACTATGGGGACATACTGGGCTGCTATTCGGATATTACAAGAATGGGCTTCCTATGGAGACATAAGAAGCTGGCTATGGGGACATTATAAGAAGGAGCTGGCTATGGGGACATAAGAAGCTGGCTATGGGGACATTATAAGAAGGAGCTGGCTATGGGGACATAAGAAGCTGGCTATGGGGACATTATAAGAAGGAGCTGGCTATGGGGACATAAGAAGCTGGCTATGGGGACATTATAAGAAGGAGCTGGCTATGGGGACAAAATGGGCTGCTGTCTATGGGGACATAAGGGGCTGCCATGGGGACATTACAAGAAGTGTCTGGCAATGGGAGTATATGGGGCTGTAATGTGAATATTACAAGAGGGGGCTGTCTATGGGAACATAAGGGGCTCCTATGGAGACAATACAAGAAAGGCTTGGCTATGGGTACATAAGGCTGTCATTGGCGACATAAGGGGCTGCTATGCGGATATAAGGGGCTGCCATGGGGACATTTTGATAAGGGGCTGGCTATGAAGACATAAGGGGCTGTCTATGGAGACATAAGAGGCTGCTATGGGGACATTACAAGAGGGGCTGCTATGGTTACATAAGAGGCTGGTTATGGGCACATTACAATAGGGGCTGGCTATGGGACATAAGGGCCTGCTATGTGGACATTACAAGAGGCACTGGCTATGGGGCATAAGAGGCTGGCTAAGGGGACAAAAGGAGCTGGCTCTGGGGACATTAAAATAGGAGGCTGGATGTGGGGACATTACAAGAGGGTCTGTGGGGATATAAGAAATAGGTAACCGTACTGTATTGGGTGCTGTTTGGGACCTTATATTGGGGGCTGTGGTGACTATACTGTATAGGGGGCTATGTGGGGTATTATACTGTCTATTTGGGCTGTGGTGGATATCCTACTGTGTGGGGTGCTGTGAGGGACAGTATACTGTATATAAGGGGCTGTTGGAGCATCATACTATATAATGCTGGGGTTCAGGTGGACATCATACTGTATGGGGGCTGTGACAGACATCATAGTGTATATATGGGGCTGTTGTGGATAAGTATATACTGTATTGACGGCTGTGGTGACCATCATACTGTGTGGGACAGTGAGAAGAAGGGTACAGTTTGGAGAGAACAATGTGGTGGGCAGGATGAGGACATAGTGTGAAAAAGGGGCACAGTATGGAAATGGAGAGGGGCAGCGTGAAATAGGGCACAGTATGGAGAGAGGTTAGCATGCCACAGGGACAGTGTTGAGCTCTAGAGAGTGTAAGTAAAAACAATGGAGAGGTGGTTCATAGGAGCAGACAGTGTGGCGGTTATAGCTGATAATGGCAGACAGTGGAACTTTTATACCTCATAAAGGCGGACAGTGTGAATAGTGTAGTGTCGTAATATGGACAGATATTTTAATGCAAAGAGCATTTTAATAACACTTTTAGTTTTAAAGGGAACTGGATCAGGTGTGCTGCAGAAGACCAGAGAAGGGTTAAATCTGCGAAGAAGGGCTATGTGAAAAGTCATCATGGCTTCTGGACAAGATGGAGATGAAAAGAAAGAATCTACTCAGAGAAAATGTAAGGTACTTGGATGTAAATGTTTACTTTTGGATACGGACTACTTTCATCAGTACTGTGGGTTCTGTATGATTTGTACTCTGATAATGACTGATAACAACAACAACTCACAACATCCCCTTACTATTGTTAAGGACATACTGGGAGTTGTAGGTTCATGAGATACAAATGTAAATGGGGCTGACTTGATATTACAACTGATTGCTATTCTAAGTTTGGTGATGTATGTATGTATGTACTGATAATGGTACTGGTGTTGTATTTCTTTACTGACAGTGGTTCTTGTGATGTATTTATGTACTGATGGAGTTTCTGGTGAAATATAGGATTTAGATATGAATATAACTATCTTTCCCTAGTATTGTGCAAATGGTCTGCAAGGAATGAATGATTCCATATCTAATTAAGAAAACACTCTCCCTGTTGAGCGTCACCTCTAAAGTGCACCACTTTTTTTACTTTTGCTGGTATTTTTTATGAAACAGGTAACAATTCTAGTGAAAGTGATTATCAGAGCTTGTTATATCAACTGGGGGTTCATATGGAGGGGGTGCCATAGACTTCATCTGTCTATTGCACCAAAATACCTTGTCCTATCCCTGGGGTGCTTGTATTTTGAGCTGGTCAGAGACAGGTGCAAAGTTCTTGTATTTTGGGCTTGTCCGGCACAGGTGCAGGGTACTTGTATTTTGGGCTGACTGGGCACAGGTGCAGGGTACTTGTATTTTGGGCTGACTGGGCACAGGTGCAGGGTACTTGTATTTTGGGCTGACTGGGCACAGGTGCAGGGTACTTGTACAGTGGGATGGTCAGACACAGATGCAGGGTACTTGTTTTTTGGGGCGGGTCAGGCACAAGTGCAGAGTTCCTGTATTTCCTGTTGGTCAGGCACAGGTGCAGAGTCATGCTGCATTTTGGGTTGATCAGGCACAAAAAATGCAAAAAGGGAGTTAGAGCTTCCCCATAAATTTAATATACTTACAGCAACAAGAGGGCAACAGAACCAGTCAGCCCAGGCCAAAGAATCTAATGCACTGACAGAATGCAGCCAAACCCCTCAACAATGATGGAGGCTTCACAGGTGCAAGGTGGAGCAATCACTCACACGCTACCAATCATGGAGGGGGTGATGCTAGATGATAAAATTGCACACTAGTGCATAGGGCGCTGTTCACACATGTAAGTGTCAAGAACAGGTGCAGGATACTAGTATTTTGGGCTGGTCAGGCATAGGTGCAAGGCACCTGTATACTGTGGTGGTCGGGCACAGGTGCAAGGTAATGCTATAGATTGCGCTGGTCAAGCACAAGTGCCTATATTTTGGGCTGGTTAGGAGCAGATGCAGGGTACTTATATAGTAGCCTGGTCAGGAACAGGTGCAGGGTACTGCAAGCCACTTGTATATTGGGGTGGTCAGGCACAGGTGCAGGGTACCTGCATTTTAGGATAGTCAGGCACAGGTGCAGGGTATTTGTATATTGGGCTGGTCAGGCACAGGTGCAGGGTATTTGTATATTGGTCTGGTCAGGCACAGGTGCAGGGTATTTGTATATTGGGCTGGTCAGGCACAGGTGCAGGGTACCGCTATATATTGCGCTTGTCAAACACAAGTGCAGGGTACCTGACTTTTGGGCTGGTCAGGCACCGATGCAGTGTACCAGTATTTTGGGCTAGTCAGGTACAGGTGCAGGGTGCTCGTATTTTGGGCTGGTCAGGCACAGGTGCAGGATACTTGTATTTTGGGCTGGTCAGGCACAGTTAAAAGACACTTGTATATTGGGTTGGTGAAGCACAGGTGACGGTACCTGTAGTTTGGGCTGGTCAGGCACAAATGCAAAGTAGTGCTGTATATTGGGCTGTTTGGGCACAAGTGCAGGATACCTGAATTTTGGACTGGTCAGGCATAGAAGCAGGGTACCTCTATTTTTGGGCTGGTCAAGCACAGGTGCAGGGTACTTGTATGTTGGGCTGATTGAACACAGGTGCAGGGTACTTACAGTTTGGGCTGGTAAGGCACAGGTTCAGGGTTGTTGTATATTGGACTGGTCAAGCACAGGTGCAAGCTACCTGTATTTTGGACTGACTCGTCGGGCACACGTGCAGGACACATGTATATTGGGCTGGTCAGGCACAGGTGCAAAGTAACTGCATTTTGGCTGGTCAGACACAAGTTCTGGGTACCTGTATGTTGGGCTGGTCAGGCACAGGTGCAGGGTACCTGTATATTTTGCTCGTCAGGCACAGGTGCAGGGTACTTACAGTTTGGGCTGGTCAGGCACTAATGCAAAGTAGTGCTGTATATTGGGCTATTTGGGCACAAGTGCAGGATACCTGAATTTTGGGCGGTCAGGCATAGATGCAGGGTACCTCTATTTTTGGGCTGGTCAGGCACAGGTGCCGGGTACTTGTATGTTGGGCTGGTCGGGCACAGGTCTAGGATAGCTGTATTTTGGGCTGGTCAGGCATCGGTGCAGGGTACCTGTATTTTGGGCTGGTCGAGCACAAGTGCAGAGTAGATGAATTTTGGGCTGATCGGGCTCAGCTGTAGGGTACATGAAGTTTGGGCTAGTCGGACACAGGTGTAGGGTACTTGTATAGTGGGCTGGTCGGGTAGAGTTGCAGAATACCTGTATTTTGGGCTATTCAGGCACAGGTGCATGGTACCTGTATTTTGTGCTTGTTGGGCAAAGGTGCAGGGTTCTTGTGTATTGAGCTGGTTGGGAAGAGGTGCAAGGCACATGTATTTTGGGCTGATCGGGCAGGATAATGCTGTATTTTATGCTGGTCAGGCACAGGTGCAGTGACCTTGTATTTCTGATGATAAGGCGCAGGTGCAGAGTACTTGTATTTTGGGCTGGTTAGGCACAGCTGCAGGTTACTTGTAATTCGAGCTGGGCAAGAACAAGTCCAGGGCACTGCAGTGTATTGAGCTGGTCTGTAACACTAGCAGGGTACTTGTATTTTGAGCTGGTCAGGCACAGGTGCAGGGTAGTTGTATATTGGGCTGGTCAGGTGCAGGGTACATGTATTTTGGGCTGGTCAAGCACAGATGCAGGGTACCAGTATATCAGGCTGGTCAGGCACAGGTGCAGGTTTCTTGCATATTGAGCTGGTTGGGCACAGGTGCAGGGTACTTGCAGTTTGGGCTGGTCAGGCACAGGTGTAGGGCACCAGTATATCGGCTGGTCAGGCACAGGTGCATGGTTCTTGTATTTTGGGATGGTCAGACACAATAAAAGGTATTTGTAGTTTGGGCTGGTCAGGCACAGGAGCAGGATATTTGTATATTGGGCTGGTTGGGCACAGGTGCAGGGAAGTGCTATATATTGGGCTGGTTAGGCACAGGTGCATGGTACTTGTATTTTGGGTTGGTCAGGCACAAGTGAAAGGTACTTATATTTTGGGCTGGTCTTCAAACATGCAGGGTACTTGTGTTTCAGGCACAGGTGCAGGGTACATGAATTTTGGGCTGGGGAAGCACAAGTGCAGGGTTGTGCTGTACTTTGGGCTGGTCAGGCACAGATGCAGGGTACTTGTATAGTGAGCTGATCAGGTATAGGTGCAGAATACCTGTATTTTGGGCTGATCAGGCAGAGATGCAGGGTACTGCTGTATACTGGGCTGGTGGGGGACAAGTGCAGGATACCTGAATTTTGGACTGGTCAGGCACCAGGGATGGGTTCCTGTATTTTAGGCTGGTCAGGCACAGAAGCAGGGTTCTTGTATATTGGGCTGGTCAGGCATAGGTGCAGGCTACTTATATTTTGGGCTGATTAGGCACAGGTGCCCAGTACTTTTATTTTAGGCTGGTCAGGCACAGGTGCAGGGTAGTGCTGTAAATTGAACTGGTTGTGCACAAGTGCAGGGTACCTGAATTTTGGACTGGTCAGGTACAGGTGCAGCGTAGATAAATTTTGGGCTGGTGGGGCACAGATGCAGGGTGGCACCTGTATATTGGGCTAGTGGGGCACAGGTGTAGGGTGGTACCTGTATATTGGGCTGGTTGAGTAGAGGTGCAGGGTGGTACCTGTATATTGGGCTGGTGGGGCACAGGTGAAGGGTGGTACCTGTATATTGGGCTGGTTGAGTAGAGATGCAGGGTGGTACCTGTATATTGGGCTAGTGGGGCACAGGTGTAGGGTGGTACCTGTATATTGGGCTGGTTGAGTAGAGGTGCAGGGTGGTACCGTATATTGGGCTGGTGGGGCACAGGTGTAGGGTGGTACCTGTATATTGGGCTGCTGGGGCACAGTTGCAGGGTGGTACCTGTATATTGGGCTGGTTGGGCACAGGTGTAGGGTGGTACCTGTATATTGGGCTGCTGGGGCACAGTTGCAGGATGGCTCCTGTATATTGGCCTGGTGGGGCAGGTGCAGGGTGGTACCTATATATTGGGCTGGTGGGACACAGGTGCAGTGTGGTACCTGTATATTAGGTTGGTGGGGCACAGGTGCAGGGTGGTACCTGTATATTAGGTTGGTGGGGCACAGGTGCAGGGTGGTACCTGTATATTGGGCTGGTGGGACACAGGTGCAGTGTGGTACCTGTATATTAGGTTGGTGGGGCACAGGTGCAGGGTGGTACCTATATATTGGGCTGGTGGGGCACAGGTGCAGGGTGGTACCTGTATATTGGGCTGGTGGGGCACAGGTGCAGGGTGGTACCTGTATATTGGGCTGGTGGGGCACAGGTGCAGGGTGGTACCTGTATATTGGGCTGGTGGGACACAGGTGCAGTGTGGTACCTGTATATTAGGTTGGTGGGGCACAGGTGCAGGGTGGTACCTGTATATTGGGCTGGTGGGACACAGGTGCAGTGTGGTACCTGTATATTAGGTTGGTGGGGCACAGGTGCAGGGTGGTACCTATATATTGGGCTGGTGGGGCACAGGTGCAGGGTGGTACCTGTATATTGGGCTGGTGGGGCACAGGTGCAGGGTGGTACCTGTATATTGGGCTGGTGGGGCACAGGTGCAGGGTGGTACCTATATATTGGGCTGGTGGGGCACAGGTGTAGTGTGGCACCTGTATATTAGGCTGGTGGGGCACAGGTGCAGGGTGGTACCTATATATTTGGCTGGTGGGGCACAGGTGCAGGGTGGTACCTGTATATTAGGTTGGTGGGGCACAGGTGCAGGGTGGTACCTGTATATTGAGCTGATGGGGCACAGGTGTAGGGTGGCACCTGTATATTGGGCTGGTGAGGCACAGGTGCAGGGTGGTACCTATATATTGGGCTGATGGGGCACAGGTGCAGGGTTGGTACCTGTATATTGGGCTGGTGGGACACAGGTGCAGTGTGGTACCTGTATATTAGGTTGGTGGGGCACAGGTGCAGGGTGGTACCTGTATATTAGGTTGGTGGGGCACAGGTGCAGGGTGGTACCTGTATATTGGGCTGGTGGGACACAGGTGCAGTGTGGTACCTGTATATTAGGTTGGTGGGGCACAGGTGCAGGGTGGTACCTATATATTGGGCTGGTGGGGCACAGGTGCAGGGTGGTACCTGTATATTGGGCTGGTGGGTCACAGGTGCAGGGTGGTACCTGTATATTGGGCTGGTGGGGCACAGGTGCAGGGTGGTACCTATATATTGGGCTGGTGGGGCACAGGTGCAGGGTGGTACCTGTATATTGGGCTGGTGGGGCACAGGTGCAGAGTGGTACCTATATATTTGGCTGGTGGGGCACAGGTGTAGGGTGGCACCTGTATATTAGGCTGGTGGGGCACAGGTCCAGGGTGGTACCTGTATATTGGGCTGGTGGGGCACAGGTGCAGGGTTGGTACCTGTATATTGGGCTGGTGGGACACAGGTGCAGTGTGGTACCTGTATATTAGGTTGGTGGGGCACAGGTGCAGGGTGGTACCTGTATATTAGGTTGGTGGGGCACAGGTGCAGGGTGGTACCTGTATATTGGGCTGGTGGGACACAGGTGCAGTGTGGTACCTGTATATTAGGTTGGTGGGGCACAGGTGCAGGGTGGTACCTATATATTGGGCTGGTGGGGCACAGGTGCAGGGTGGTACCTGTATATTGGGCTGGTGGGTCACAGGTGCAGGGTGGTACCTGTATATTGGGCTGGTGGGGCACAGGTGCAGGGTGGTACCTATATATTGGGCTGGTGGGGCACAGGTGCAGGGTGGTACCTATATATTGAGCTGGTGGGGCACAGGTGCAGGGTGGTACCTGTATATTGAGCTGGTGGGGCACAGGTGCAGGGTGGCAGCTGTATAGAGGGCTGGTGCTAGGTCACTGCTGTATTTTGGGCTGGCCAGGCTAGGACACTGCCCACCATAGTGTGGCTGTATACGGCAGCAGGGCTCCGGTCCCTCAGTGGGATGGAGCAGCTCTGCCAGTCACTACACGCACGGTTCGGTCTCTCGGCCCATTACCTGCTCAGGCCCCTGGAAGCAGATCTTGCAGGTCGGCGGGCTCGGGGTGTCACTGCTCTCCACACTGTCCGAGTCGGTCCTGGTGTCCGGGGCAGCAGCCGTTCCGGCATCTTCCTCCCCTGGCTCTTGTTTACCATCCCCCGGCTCGTCCTCAGGCTGCTCAGCCCCCCGCTCCTCTGGCATCCCGGCGGCAGAGGCTGGTGCCCGGTGCGGGTGTGTGCAGGCAGACGTGTGCGGGCACCAGGGAGCGGTGCGGGTCACTGTGTGTCCGGCTCCATCACTGGCAGAGGCTGCACCTCATCTGCTGGAGACATGAGGAGGAGGAGACTGACACTGGCGCTGTGCTGTGCTCACACCCGCTCTCTACGTGGATATACGTGGATATATATGAATACCGGAGGTGCCCGGCTCTGCACCCGCCTCCTGTGCCAACAGAAGTGCCCGGCCACTGGCGTCACTCCTGGTCCAGGAGTACAATCCCCAACATGTATTACCTACAATCCAGGTCACATATATCCTGGGGTCACAGCATGATAGCCGGTACATACCTGAAGGTGTCCTCCGCGGGGGCGTGTCTGATACCAACTGCCACACACCAACTGTCTAGTCACATGACTCACCAGCAGGTGTATA
The DNA here is from genome assembly GCF_048569485.1 of Anomaloglossus baeobatrachus. Classification (NCBI taxonomy): domain Eukaryota; kingdom Metazoa; phylum Chordata; class Amphibia; order Anura; family Aromobatidae; genus Anomaloglossus; species Anomaloglossus baeobatrachus. Next base: position 290,220,197 of record NC_134358.1, read on the forward strand.
GAGAGATGTACTCTGCCACTGTACAACATCACTATAATTGATAGTACGTCCATGAAATGGGCAAATAGCTCTCCACAGACACTATATAGGGGACTGGGTTACAGAGAAGAAATATATATATTCAATTTCTCCGTAGCACCAGTATCTGTTGCATACATGTTGCCATGGTTATGTGATATATATCAATCACTTGACTACTGGAACCAGTCATGGGTTTCAGTGCTTACGTGGCATACATGACGCTAGTGATCGACTGCAGTGGTCTTGTCAATAAGGCTAAGTTCACATTTCCGTTGTTTTGCATCAGTCACAATTCGTCGCCTTGAGGAATTACGGTATCCTGCAAAATATTTTGCAGGAATCCTGTTTTCCCCCATAGACTTCTATGAGTGACGGATTGCGACTGATCATGCTGCGCTGCATTCGCTGCGTCGCGGTCAGACGTTTTTTAACTAACCGCCGGGTGGGAGCAACGCAGCCTGTAACGTTTTTTGAGCAGCGCGATCCATAGGATTTTGCTGCGCATGCTCTCTCTGGCTCCCTGTACCCGTAACCAGGATACACATCGGGTAACCAAGCAATGCGCTTTGGTTAGTTACCCGATATTTACACTGGTTACGGGTGCAGGGAGCCGCTAAGCGGTGTATGCTGGTAACCAAGATAAATATCGGGTAACCAAGCAAAAAGTGCTTTGCTTTTACCCGATATTTACCCTGGCTGTGCACGGAGCCCGACACTTCCCCGCTCGGCTCCGCCCCCTCCCGCACTCAGCGTGTACACACACACACACACACACACACACACTCACACACTCACCTGTCCCCAGCCCTGCAGTCCCCGCGGCACTGACGTCCTCAGTGCCACGGCCTCGCTCGGCTCCACCCACCCCGAACTCCCCCTCGCGCTCCGCCCCCCGCAAACAACGGAGTCCGACAAAGAAAATTCTGTTCTTTGTCATCCGTTGTACAGCTCATCAGTCACATGCGTCAAGCAACGCATGTGGCTGATGCAAAACAACGGAAATGTGAACTTAGCCTAAGGTGCAGCATGTGGTCTCTAAAAAGAGGATTTGTGTCACACTGGGTGTGGGGAGAGACACCCAGCAAGGGAGGCTGAAACACAAAGAGGGGGGGTAACCAGGGGCTCCTGCGTTGACACTGGAGGGCCCTGCGCTTGCCCTCAAACCACAGGTACCTATAATGGTTAGGAGGTGTGGCCCACCAATGTGCTCCTGTCTGCTAGCCAGACCCTAGGACTAAATCCCACCACTCACCAATCCACGGAGGGAAAAACAAACACAAAAATAAACAGCAAAAAGGGGAAAAAGGAAAGAGAACAACTTATCTTGAGAGGGAATCTTCAGCTTATTGACAAGACCACCGCAGTCAATCACTAGCGTCATGTATGCCACGTAAGCACTGAAACCCATGACTGATTTATGAAGCCTAAATAAACCGACTGGAGTTTAAAGAAAAACCGCTCCTGTGATTACCTTGACCCCCAGCCAAGCGAGCTGAACATCCACTATATATATATATATATATATATATATATATATATATATATATATATGTACTAGCTATAGTACCTGGGCGTTGCCCGGGATAGTAACTGTCTCTCTGTCTGTCTCCCATCTTTGTCTCTGTCTGTCTCTTTCCGTCTGTCTCTGTCTGTCTCTGTATTAGTCTCTCTGTCTGGCTCTCTCTATCTATGTGTCTGTCTGTCTCTCTTTATCTCTGTGTCTGTCTGTCTGTCTGTCTCTTTCCCCGTCTGTCTCTTTTACCGTCTGTCTCTGTCTCTTTCCCTGTCTCGGTCTCTCTCCCTGTCTCTTTCCTTGTCGGTCTCTTTCCTTATCTTTTTCCTGGTCTTGGTCTCTTTCCCTGTCTCTTTCCCTGTCTCTTTCCTTGTCTCTGTCGCTTTCCCTGTCTGTGTCTTTCCCTATCTGTCTTTTTCCCCATCTGTCTCTGTCTCTTTTCCCATCTGTCTCTGTCTTTTTCCCCGTCTATCTCTGTCTCTTTCCCTGTTTTTGTCTCTTTCCCTGTCTCTTTCCTTGTCCCTTTCCTTGTCTCTTTCCCTGTCTCTTGCCCTGTCTCTTTCCTTGTCTCTTTCCCTGTCTCTTTCCCTGTCTCTTTCCCGGTCTCTTTCCCGGTCTCTTTCCCGGTCTCTTTCCCGGTCTCTTTCCCGGTCTCTTTCCCGGTCTCTTTCCTGGTCTCTTTCCTGGTCTCTTTCCTGGTCTCTGTCTCTTTCCCTGTCTGTCTCTGTCTGTCTCTCTGCTTCTTGTCCTGTCTGCCTGTCTCTTTCCCTGTCTGTCTGTATCTGTCTGCCTCTGTCTGTCTCTTTGACTGTCTGTCTCTCTCTCTATCTGTCTCTTTCCCTATCTGTCCTCTTTCCCTGTCTCCCTCTCTCTGTCTCTCTCTGCCTATCTGTCTCTGTCTCTTTCTGTCTTTCTCTATCCATCTCCCCAGTGACACATCTTATTACCTCACACATGAGCTTCTTATACTAACAGTTTATTTTGTTCCTATAACAACCACTGACAGTTACTATTAATAGCCTGTAGCTCACACCTCCTTTCAGTTTAATGGCAGGTTTTTTGGAGAGTAACTGTAAAGCGCAGGGTTAAATTTTCCCATCAAAATATAGTCTAGAACGTTCCCTGAGTCACATGAAGTGTCTGTGCAAAATATTGTGATTGTAAATGCAACAGTGCAGTTCCTTTAGCGGACATACATACACACATACATACACTCAGCTTTATATATTAGATTAGCTTAAGTACCCGGGCGTTGCCCGGGATAGTAACTGTCTCTCTGTCTCTCTCCCAGTCTCTGTCTGTGTGTTGCTGTCTGTCTCTCTGTCCGTCTCTTTCGTTGTCTGTCTGTGTCTATGTCTCTATCTGTCTGTTTCTATCTCTTTGTCTGTATTTCTATCAGTCTATCTGTTGCCATCTCTGTGTCTGTCTGTCTCTATCTCTGTGTCTGTCTCTATCTCTGTGTCTGTGTCTGTCTCTATGTGTGTGTCTGTCTGTCTCTCTCTTTGCACGACTGTCTCTTTGCCCGTCTGTCTCTTTCCAGGTCTGTCTCTTTCCAGGTCTGTCTCTTTGCCCGTCTGTCTCTTTCTAGGTCTGTCTCTTTCTAGGTCTGTCTCTTTGCCCAGTCTGTCTCTTTGCCCAGTCTGTCTCTTTGCCCAGTCTGTCTCTTTGCCCGTCTGTCTCTTTGCCCGTCTGTCTCTTTGCCCGTCTGTCTCTTTGCCCATCTGTCTCTTTGCCCGTCTGTCTCTTTTCAGGGCTGTCTCTTTCCAGGTTTGTCTCTTTCCAGGTCTGTCTCTTTCCAGGTTTGTCTCTTTGCCTGTCTGTTTCTTTGCCCGTCTGTCTCTTTCCAGGTCTGTCTCTTTGCCCGTCTGTCTCTTTCCAGGTCTGTCTCTTTCCAGGTCTGTCTATTCGCCCGGTCTGTCTCTTTGCCCAGTCTGTCTCTTTGCCCAGTCTGTCTCTTTGCCCAGTCTGTCTCTTTGCAGGGCTGTCTCTTTGCCCGTCTGTCTCTTTGCCCAGTCTGTCTCTTTGCCCAGTCTGTCTCTTTGCCCAGTCTGTCTCTTTGCCCAGTCTGTCTCTTTGCAGGGCTGTCTCTTTGCCCGTCTGTCTCTTTGCCCAGTCTGTCTCTTTGCCCAGTCTGTCTCTTTGCAGGGCTGTCTCTTTGCCCGTCTGTCTCTTTGCCCGTCTGTCTCTTTGCCCGTCTGTCTCTTTGCCCGTCTGTCTCTTTGCCCGTCTGTCTCTTTGCCCATCTGTCTCTTTTCAGGGCTATCTCTTTCCAGGTTTGTCTCTTTCCAGGTATGTCTCTTTGCCCGTCTGTCTCTTTCCAGGTCTGTCTCTTTCCAGGTCTGTCTATTTGCCCAGTCTGTCTCTTTGCCCGGTCTGTCTCTTTGCCCGGTATGTCTCTTTGCAGGGCTGTCTCTTTGCTCGTCTGTTTCTTTGCCCGTCTGTCTCTTTGCCCGTCTGTCTCTTTGCCCGTCTGTCTCTTTCCAGGGCTGTCTATTTCCAGGTTTGTCTCTTTGCCCATCTGTCTCTTTGCCCGTCTGTCTCTTTCCAGGTCTGTCTCTTTCCAGGTCTGTCTATTTGCCCGGTCTGTCTCTTTGCCCGGTCTGTCTCTTTGCAGGGCTGTCTCTTTGCCCGTCTGTCTCTTTGCCCGTCTGTCTCTTTGCCCGTCTGTCTCTTTGCCCGTCTGTCTCTTTTCAGGGCTGTCTCTTTCCAGGTTTGTCTCTTTCCAGGTCTGTCTCTTTGCCTGTCTGTTTCTTTGCCCGTCTCTCTCTTTCCAGGTCTGTCTCTTTCCCTGTCTGTCTCTTTCCCTGTCTGTCTCTTTGCCTGTCAGTCTCTTTGCCCGTCTGTCTCTTTCCAGGTCTGTCTCTTTGCCCGGTCTGTCTCTTTGCCCGTCTGTCTCTTTGCCCGTCTGTCTCTTTGCCCGTCTGTCTCTTTGCCCAGCTGTCTCTTTTCAGGGCTGTCTCTTTCCAGGTTTGTCTCTTTCCAGGTCTGTCTCTTTGCCTGTCTGTTTCTTTGCCCATCTCTCTCTTTCCAGGTCTGTCTCTTTCCCTGTCTGTCTCTTTGCCTGTCAGTCTCTTTGCCCGTCTGTCTCTTTCCAGGTCTGTCTCTTTGCCCGGTCTGTCTCTTTGCCCGGTCTGTCTCTTTGCCCGGTCTGTCTCTTAGCCCGTCTATCTCTTTGCCCGTCTATCTCTTTGCCCGTCTGTCTCTTTGCCCATCTGTTTCTTTGCCTGTCTGTCTCTTTCCAGGGCTGTCTATTTCCAGGTTTGTCTCTTTGCCCATCTGTCTCTTTGCCCGTCTGTCTCTTTCCAGGTCTGTCTCTTTCCAGGTCTGTCTATTTGCCCGGTCTGTCTCTTTGCCCGGTCTGTCTCTTTGCAGGGCTGTCTCTTTGCCCGTCTGTCTCTTTGCCCGTCTGTCTCTTTGCCCGTCTGTCTCTTTTCAGGGCTGTCTCTTTCCAGGTTTGTCTCTTTCCAGGTCTGTCTCTTTGCCTGTCTGTTTCTTTGCCCGTCTCTCTCTTTCCAGGTCTGTCTCTTTCCCTGTCTGTCTCTTTGCCTGTCAGTCTCTTTGCCCGTCTGTCTCTTTCCAGGTCTGTCTCTTTGCCCGGTCTGTCTCTTTGCCCGGTCTGTCTCTTTGCCCGTCTATCTCTTTGCCCGTCTGTCTCTTTGCCCATCTGTTTCTTTGCCTGTCTGTTTCTTTGCCTGTCTGTTTCTTTGCCTGTCTGTCTCTTTCCAGGGCTGTCTATTTCCAGGTTTGTCTCTTTGCCCATCTGTCTCTTTGCCCATCTGTCTCTTTGCCCGTCTGTCTCTTTCCAGGTCTGTCTCTTTCCAGGTCTGTCTATTTGCCCGGTCTGTCTCTTTGCCCGGTCTGTCTCTTTGCAGGGCTGTCTCTTTGCCCGTCTGTCTCTTTGCCCGTCTGTCTCTTTGCCCGTCTGTCTCTTTGCCCGTCTGTCTCTTTGCCCGTCTGTCTCTTTTCAGGGCTGTCTCTTTCCAGGTTTGTCTCTTTCCAGGTCTGTCTCTTTGCCTGTCTGTTTCTTTGCCCGTCTCTCTCTTTCCAGGTCTGTCTCTTTCCCTGTCTGTCTCTTTGCCTGTCAGTCTCTTTGCCCGTCTGTCTCTTTCCAGGTCTGTCTCTTTGCCCGTCTGTCTCTTTGCCCGTCTGTCTCTTTGCCCGTCTGTCTCTTTGCCCGTCTGTCTCTTTCCAGGTTTGTCTCTTTCCAGGTCTGTCTCTTTGCCTGTCTGTTTCTTTGCCCGTCTCTCTCTTTCCAGGTCTGTCTCTTTCCCTGTCTGTCTCTTTCCCTGTCTGTCTCTTTGCCTGTCAGTCTCTTTGCCCGTCTGTCTCTTTCCAGGTCTGTCTCTTTGCCCGGTCTGTCTCTTTGCCCGTCTGTCTCTTTGCCCGTCTGTCTCTTTGCCCGGCTGTCTCTTTGCCCGGCTGTCTCTTTTCAGGGCTGTCTCTTTCCAGGTTTGTCTCTTTCCAGGTTTGTCTTTTTGCCTGTCTGTTTCTTTGCCCGTCTCTCTCTTTCCAGGTCTGTCTCTTTCCCTGTCTGTCTCTTTGCCTGTCTGTCTCTTTGCCCGTCTGTCTCTTTCCAGGTCTGTCTCTTTGCCCGGTCTGTCTCTTTGCCCGGTCTGTCTCTTTGCCCGTCTATCTCTTTGCCCGTCTGTCTCTTTGCCCGTCTGTCTCTTTGCCCATCTGTTTCTTTGCCTGTCTGTTTCTTTGCCTGTCTGTCTCTTTCCAGGGCTGTCTATTTCCAGGTTTGTCTCTTTGCCCATCTGTCTCTTTGCCCGTCTGTCTCTTTCCAGGTCTGTCTCTTTCCAGGTCTGTCTCTTTGCCCGGTCTGTCCCTTTGCAGGGCTGTCTCTTTGCCCGTCTGTCTCTTTGCCCGTCTGTCTCTTTTCAGGGCTGTCTCTTTCCAGGTTTGTCTCTTTCCAGGTCTGTCTCTTTGCCTGTCTGTTTCTTTGCCCGTCTCTCTCTTTCCAGGTCTGTCTCTTTCCCTGTCTGTCTCTTTGCCTGTCAGTCTCTTTGCCCGTCTGTCTCTTTGCCCGGTCTATCTCTTTGCCCGTCTGTCTCTTTGCCCATCTGTTTCTTTGCCTGTCTGTTTCTTTGCCTGTCTGTTTCTTTGCCTGTCTGTTTCTTTGCCTGTCTGTCTCTTTCCAGGGCTGTCTATTTCCAGGTTTGTCTCTTTGCCCATCTGTCTCTTTGCCCATCTGTCTCTTTGCCCGTCTGTCTCTTTCCAGGTCTGTCTCTTTCCAGGTCTGTCTATTTGCCCGGTCTGTCTCTTTGCCCGGTCTGTCTCTTTGCAGGGCTGTCTCTTTGCCCGTCTGTCTCTTTGCCCGTCTGTCTCTTTGCCCGTCTGTCTCTTTTCAGGGCTGTCTATTTCCAGGTTTGTCTCTTTCCAGGTCTGTCTCTTTGCCTGTCTGTTTCTTTGCCCGTCTCTCTCTTTCCAGGTCTGTCTCTTTCCCTGTCTGTCTCTTTGCCTGTCAGTCTCTTTGCCCGTCTGTCTCTTTCCAGGTCTGTCTCTTTGCCCGTCTGTCTCTTTGCCCGTCTGTCTCTTTGCCCGTCTGTCTCTTTGCCCGTCTGTCTCTTTCCAGGTTTGTCTCTTTCCAGGTCTGTCTCTTTGCCTGTCTGTTTCTTTGCCCATCTCTCTCTTTCCAGGTCTGTCTCTTTCCCTGTCTGTCTCTTTCCCTGTCTGTCTCTTTGCCTGTCAGTCTCTTTGCCCGTCTGTCTCTTTCCAGGTCTGTCTCTTTGCCCGGTCTGTCTCTTTGCCCGTCTGTCTCTTTGCCCGTCTGTCTCTTTGCCCGTCTGTCTCTTTGCCCGGCTGTCTCTTTTCAGGGCTGTCTCTTTCCAGGTTTGTCTCTTTCCAGGTCTGTCTCTTTGCCTGTCTGTTTCTTTGCCCGTCTCTCTCTTTCCAGGTCTGTCTCTTTCCCTGTCTGTCTCTTTGCCTGTCTGTCTCTTTGCCCGTCTGTCTCTTTCCAGGTCTGTCTCTTTGCCCGGTCTGTCTCTTTGCCCGGTCTGTCTCTTTGCCCGTCTGTCTCTTTGCCCGTCTGTCTCTTTGCCCGTCTGTTTCTTTGCCTGTCTGTCTCTTTGCCCGTCTGTCTCTTTCCAGGTCTGTCTCTTTGCCCGGTCTGTCTCTTTGCCCGGTCTGTCTCTTTGCCCGTCTATCTCTTTGCCCGTCTGTCTCTTTGCCCGTCTGTCTCTTTGCCCGTCTGTTTCTTTGCCTGTCTGTTTCTTTGCCTGTCTGTCTCTTTCCAGGGCTGTCTATTTCCAGGTTTGTCTCTTTGCCAATCTGTCTCTTTGCCCGTCTGTCTCTTTCCAGGTCTGTCTCTTTCCAGGTCTGTCTCTTTGCCCGGTCTGTCTCTTTGCAGGGCTGTCTCTTTGCCCGTCTGTCTCTTTGCACGTCTGTCTCTTTTCAGGGCTGTCTCTTTCCAGGTTTGTCTCTTTCCAGGTCTGTCTCTTTGCCTGTCTGTTTCTTTGCCCGTCTCTCTCTTTCCAGGTCTGTCTCTTTCCCTGTCTGTCTCTTTGCTTGTCAGTCTCTTTGCCCGTCTGTCTCTTTCCAGGTCTGTCTCTTTGCCCGGTCTGTCTCTTTGCCCGGTCTGTCTCTTTGCCCGTCTATCTCTTTGCCCGTCTGTCTCTTTGCCCATCTGTTTCTTTGCCTGTCTGTTTCTTTGCCTGTCTGTTTCTTTGCCTGTCTGTCTCTTTCCAGGGCTGTCTATTTCCAGGTTTGTCTCTTTGCCCATCTGTCTCTTTGCCCATCTGTCTCTTTGCCCGTCTGTCTCTTTCCAGGTCTGTCTCTTTCCAGGTCTGTCTATTTGCCCGGTCTGTCTCTTTGCCCGGTCTGTCTCTTTGCAGGGCTGTCTCTTTGCCCGTCTGTCTCTTTGCCCGTCTGTCTCTTTGCCCGTCTGTCTCTTTGCCCGTCTGTCTCTTTGCCCGTCTGTCTCTTTTCAGGGCTGTCTCTTTCCAGGTTTGTCTCTTTCCATGTCTGTCTCTTTGCCTGTCTGTTTCTTTGCCCGTCTCTCTCTTTCCAGGTCTGTCTCTTTCCCTGTCTGTCTCTTTGCCTGTCAGTCTCTTTGCCCGTCTGTCTCTTTCCAGGTCTGTCTCTTTGCCCGGTCTGTCTCTTTGCCCGTCTGTCTCTTTGCCCGTCTGTCTCTTTGCCCGTCTGTCTCTTTGCCCGTCTGTCTCTTTGCCCGTCTGTCTCTTTGCCCGGCTGTCTCTTTTCAGGGCTGTCTCTTTCCAGGTCTGTCTCTTTGCCTGTCTGTTTCTTTGCCCGTCTCTCTCTTTCCAGGTCTGTCTCTTTCCCTGTCTGTCTCTTTGCCTGTCAGTCTCTTTGCCCGTCTGTCTCTTTCCAGGTCTGTCTCTTTGCCCGGTCTGTCTCTTTGCCCGGTCTGTCTCTTTGACCGTCTATCTCTTTGCCCGTCTGTCTCTTTGCCCATCTGTTTCTTTGCCTGTCTGTTTCTTTGCCTGTCTGTCTCTTTCCAGGGCTGTCTCTTTCCAGGTTTGTCTCTTTCCAGGTCTGTCTCTTTGCCCATCTGTCTCTTTGCCCATCTGTCTCTTTGCCTGGTCTGTCTCTTTGCCTGGTCTGTCTCTTTCCCCATCTGTCTCTTTCCCCGTCTGTCTCTTTCCAGGTCTATCTCTTTCTAGGTCTGTCTCTTTGCCCGTCTGTCGTTTTGCCCGTCTGTCTCTTTCCAGGGCTATCTCTTTCCAGGGCTGTCTCTTACCAGGTCTGTCTCTTTTCAGCTTTGTCTCTTTGCCCGTCTGTCTCTTTGCCCATCTTTCTCTTTGCCCGTCTGTCTCTTTGCCCGTCTGTACTTTCCATTTTTGTCTCTTTGGCCGTCTGTCTCTTTGGCCGTCTGTCTCTTTGCCCGGCTGTCTCTTTGCCCGGCTGTCTCTTTCCAGGTCTGTCTCTTTCCAGGTCTGTCTCTTTGCCTGGTCTGTCTCTTTGCCCGGTCTCTCTATTTGCCCGGTCTGTCTCTTTGCCCGGTCTGTTTCTTTGCCTGTCTGTCTCTTTGCCTGTCTGTCTCTTTCCAGGTCTGTCTGTTTCCAGGTCTGTCTCTTTCCAGGTTTGTCTCTTTGCCCGTCTGTCTCTTTGCCTGTCTGTCTCTTTGCCCGTCTGTCTCTTTCCAGGTTTGTCTCTTTGCCCGTCTGTCTCTTTGCCCGTTTGTCTCTTTGCCCGTCTGTCTCTTTCCAGGGCTCTCTCTTTCCAGGGCTGTCTCTTTCCAGGCCTGTCTCTTTCCAGGTCTGTCTCTTTCCAGGTCTGTCTCTTTGCCCGTCTGTCTCTTTTCAGCTTTGTCTCTTTGCCTATCTGTCTCTTTTCCCGTCTGTCTCCTTGCCCGTCTGTCTCTTTGCCCATCTGTCTCTTTCCATGTTTGTCTCTTTATCCGTCTGTCTCTTTGCCCGGCTGTCTCTTTGCCTGGCTGTCTCTTTCCAGGTTTGTCTCTTTGCCCGTCTGTCTCTTTGCCGGGCTGTCTCTGTCTGTCTCTTTCCACGTCTGTCTCTGTCTGTCTCTCTGTCTGTCTTTTTCTGTCTCTCGCTATCCGTCTCTCCACCGACATCATATTACCTTACATATAAGCTTCCTATACTAACAGTTTATTTCGTTCCTATAGCAACCACTAGTATATACAGGCAAAAGGAGGAACGGGTTTAATGCAGCGCTAAAAACCACAGATGCTGTAGATTAAAAGATTTCCTTTTATTTTACAGTTCGAAAATAAATAAAATATAAATTGTCCCCTCCTACAGTATAGCAACCACTGACAGTTGCTATTAATAACCTATAGCTCCCACCTATTCAGTTAATTGGAGGCAGAATTTTTGGAGACTAACTGTAAAGTGCGGGGTTACATTTACCCGCACAAACATGGTCTATGACGTTCCCTGGGTCACATGAGGCGTCTGTGCAAAATTTCGTGATTGTAAATGCGACGGTGCAGATTCCTTTAGCGGACATACACACATACATACACATACACACATACACTCAGCTTTATATATTAGATATACAGAACAGACCAAAAGTTTGGACACACCTTCTCATTCAAAGCGTTTTCTTTATTTTCATGACTGAAAAGTGGAATGAAATACTTAACAAAAAAGTGTGAAACAACTGAACATATGTCTTATATTTTAGGTTCTTCAAAGTAGCCCCCTTTTGCTTTGATTACTGCTTTGCACACTCTTGCCATTCTCTTGATGAATTTCAAGAGGTAGTCACCGGAAATGGTTTTCACTTAACAGTTGTGCCCTGTCAGGTTTAACTCCTTCACGACCCATGACGGACATATTCTTTATGGATCGTGTGAGGTTAATCCCCACCCCCTGCGGTGGGCAGGTCGCAGCAATCCGCGCACAAATCAGCTGCTTTTAACAGCTGACATGTGCGCCTGCAAGTTACAAGTGGAATTGCTTCCACCTGCTACTTTTAACCCCTTACATCTCGCTGCCAAAGTCTGGCAGTGAGATGTATATGCGCGCGGCCATTACTTTCACTTACTGCCGCCCCCACCAGAAGTCATGTGCGTGATCACGTGACTTTCGGAGGTTTGCCATGGTAGCACAGGGTGTCATGTGATAACACCTGTAGCTAACAGGAGTCACTTTTGGTTTCACTCGGCCCGGAGCCGAGTGAAGCAGAAAGTGAGCATATCTGCTGATTACAGCTGTGTAGCTGTGATCAGCAGATAGGGCAGAGCGATCGGATTGCTGATCCATATAGCCCCCTAGGGGGACTAGTAAAATAGAAAAAAAACAAAACCTAAAAGTTCAAATCACCCCCCTTTCACCCCATTGAAAATAAAAGTGTTAAAAAAATAAAAAATATACACATATTTGGTATCGCCGCGTTCAGAATTGCCCGATCTATCAAAATGTAAAATTAATTAATCTGATTGGTAAATGGCGTAGCGTCAAAAAAATTCCAAATGCGAAAATTACGTTTTTTGGTCGCCGCAAGTTTTGCGCAATATGCAATGAAAGGCGATTAAAACGTAGCATCTGCACAAAAATGGTACCATCAAAAATGTCAGCTCCAGACGCAAAAAAATAAGCCATCACTGAGCCATTTATTCCAAAAAATGAGAACGCTTCGGGTTTAGGAAAATGGCGCAAAACGTACGCCACTTTTATTGGACAAGCTTGTGAATTTATTTTAACTCTAAAACATAACATTAATTGTATTCCTTAAAATATTTATCTCAGTCTAAAACACTAGAATCATATCCAGTTGTTAAAGTCACTAAACAAAGTTGTTTAGTGACTTTAACAAATGGATATGATTCTAGTGTTTTAGACTGAGATAAATATTTTAAGGAATACAATAAATGTTATGTTTTAGAGTTTTTTTCTGGTTGATATAGTGGACCCTCTTTACTATAGATTAATTTATACTGGTTATGATGATTTTTTTTTAACCTCTGAGATACAAGTAAACCTATTCATGTTTGGTGTCTACAAACTCGCACCGACCTCAGGCATCACAACAACACATCAGTTTTACCATATAGTGAACATGGTGAATAAAATATCCCAAAAATTATTGTGCGATCACACTTTTTTTGCAGTTTTTCCACACTTGGAATATTTTTGCTGTTTTCCAGTACACTACACTGTGTTCCAAATTATTATGCAAAAAATTTTTTTTCATATTTTCCTAAATTAACTTTATCAATTATAGTCATTGTTATTTTCCAGTCATCTACTATTCGAGTAGAATTGAAATGTTTTTGATCAAACTGCCTATGAAAACAGTATATTTTTAAAAACACTCAAAGTGCACTTAAAATGCATGTTCCAAATTATTATGCCCAGCAGAGTTTTCAACCTTTTTATTTTTATTTTGAAAAACAAAATGGTCATTTGGGAATTTAAAAGCATTATCAGCTTATCACAAAATGAAATCAAACAGTTTTCAAGTCAAAACTTAATTCTAGGTGATGTTACATTTGCACATAGGACCCCTTGTTTGAAAGAAGCTTCTGAACTCTCTCATCCATTGAATTTGTCAGTTTTTGGATGGTTTGTGCTTCAATTGTTTTGCATGTGGACAGAATACCCTCCCAGAGCTGTTGCTTAGATGTGACCTGCCTCCCGCCATCATAGACACTCCTTTTGATGATGCTCCAGAGGTTCTCAATGGGGTTGAGGTCAGGATAAGATGGTGGCCATACAATAAGTTTGTCCTCTTTTATGCCCATAGCAGCCAGAGATGCAGATGTGTTATTTGTAGCTTGAGACGGTGCATTATCATGCATGAAAATAATCTTGCTGCGAAATGCACGGTTCTTCCTCCTGAACCATGGCAGGAAGTGCTGTTTTAGAAACTCCACATAGATTATGGAGTTCATCTTGACCCCTTCAGGGATCCTAAAGAGGCCGACAATCTCTCTCCCCATGATTCTAGCCCAAAACATTACTCCACCTCCTCCTTGTTGGCGCCTTAACCATGTTTTCATGGGGTGTCCATCAACCAGCCATCCTCCACTCCATCCATCTGGACCATCGAGCGTTGCACGGCACTCATCGGTAAACAAAACAGTTTGGAAGTCGGTCTTCATGTATCGTTTGGCCCCCTGGAGCCGTTTCTGCTTGTGTGCAGTGGTTAGAGGTGGTCGACAGGATGGCTTACGCACAGATGCAAAGCTCTGAAGGACCCTGCATCTTGTTGTTTGGGGGACGTTGGAGGCACCAGAAGCTTCAAAAACTTGTCTGCTGCTACGACAAGGCATTTTAGCAGCTGCTCTTTTAACCTGACGCAATTGCCGTTGGAAAGAGTCCTCAATTTTTTCTTATCAGCAAGCACACATGTGTGCTGTGAATCAGCTACATACTTCTTGATTGTGCGATGATCACGATGAAGTGTCTTGGCAATGTTGATTGTAGTCATGCCTTGACCTAAATACTCCACAATTTGTTGCTTCTCAGCAGCCGACACATCCTTTTTCTTCCCCATTTTGGCAAAAAATGTAGGCTGCTTAATAATGTGGAACAGCCTTCTTAAGTAGTCTTGCCTTTATTTGGACACACCTTCCAAACTAATGTGCACAGGTATCTGCAATTGCTTTCAGTGATATAAAGAGCCCTGACACACATCACCAGCAATGAGTTTAAATGACAAACAAAAAATGTCTAACCTTATCACTTCTAAACTCTTTTTGCATAATAATTTGGAACACAGTGTATGTGGTAAAACTTATGGTTTCATTTAAAAGTACAACTCATCTCGCAAAAAACAAGCCCTCATATGGCAAGATTGACGGAAAAATAAAATAGTTACTGCTCTCGGAAGAAGGGGAGCAAAAAAAACTGGAAAACCGGAAAGCTCCCGGGGCCTGAAGGGGTTCATAAGTGGGATTTCTTGCCTTATAAATGGGGTTGGGACCATCAGTTGTGTTGTGCAGAAGTCTGGTGGATACACAGCTGATAGTTCTACTGAATAGACTGTTAGAATTTGTATTATGGCAATAAAAAAGCAGCTAAGTAAAGAAAAACGAGTGGCCATCAATACTTTAAGAAATGAAGGTCAGTCAGTCCGAAAAATTGGAAAAACTTTGAAAGTGTCCCGAAGTGCAGTGGCACAAACCATCAAACGCTACAAGGAAAATGGCTCACATGAGGACCGCCCCAGGAAAGGAAGACCAAGAGTCACCTCTGCTGCAGAGGATAAGTTTATCCGAGTCACCAGCCTCAGAAATCGCAGATTAACAGCAGCTCAGATTAGAGACCAGGTCAATGCTACACAGAGTTCTAGCAGCAGACACATCTCTAGAACAACTGTTAAGAGGAGACTTTGTGCAGCAGGACTTCATTGGAAAAACAGCTGTAGGAAACCACTGCTAAGGACAGGCAACAACAGAAGAGACTTGTTTAGGCTAAAGAACACAAGGAATGGACATTAGACCAGTGGAAATCTGTGCTTTGGTCTGATGAGTGCAAATTTGAGATCTTTGGATCCAACCACAGTGTCTTTGTGCGACGCACAAAGGGTGAATGGATGGACTGTACGTGCCTGGTTCCCACTGTGAAGCATGGAGAAGGAGGTGTGGGGGTGCTTTGCTGGTGACAAATTCCATCCGCACGTTGCGTTTTAGAACTCAGCATTTCGGTTGCTCCCAAGGTGCTGCGTTCTAAAAAAGCAACATGTTACTTCTTTTGTGCGTTTTGGTTGCATTTTCCACCCACTCTCTCTCTGTCTGTCAATGTCGGTCTCTCTCTCTGTCTTTCTGTCGGTCTCTCTGTCTCCCTGTCGGTCAGTCTCTCTCTCTGTTGGTCTAACCCTCTCCCCACCTCTCTCATACTCACCGATCACTAACCGATCACCGGCGCGGCGCTGCACGGCTGTCACATTGCGGCGACTTCTCCAGCTTTTGAAAATGCTGGCCGCTCATTATTCCATCTCGAATTCACTGCTTCCCATGCCCACCAGCGCCTGTGATTGGTTGCATTGAGACGTACCCCTATACTGAGTGACAGCTGTCTCACTGAAACCAATCACAGCTGCCAGTGGGCGGGTCTATGTAGTGCAGTGAAATAAATAAATAAATAATTAAAAAAAAACGGCGTGCAGTCCCCCCCCAATTTTGATACCAGCCAAGATAAAGCCACATGGCTGAAGGCTGGTATTTTCAGGATGGGGAGCCCCACGTTATGGGGAGCCCTCCAGCTTAAAAATATCAGCCAGCAGTGATTAGATGCGACAGTCCCGGGACTCTACCCGGCTCATCCAGAATTGCCCTGGTGCAATGACAATCTAGGTAATAAGGAGTTAATGGCAGCCCATAGCTGTCAATAAGTCCTACGTTAATCATTGCAGGCATCTATGAGACACCCCCAATGATTAACCTTTAAGTGAAAGTAAACAAACACACCCAAAAAAATCCTTTATTTTAAATAAAAGACAAAAAAACACCCTCTTTCACCACTTTATTAAAATCCTCAAAAACCTCTCCAGGTCCGGCGTAATCCTCATGAGGTCCCACGACACATCCAGCTCTGCTACATGAATTGGACAGGAGCGGCCGTAGAACACAGCCACTCCTGTCAGCTCCACGCAGAAACTGAAGTGCGTCGCACTGTCAGCGGAGACGTTACTCAGGTTACCCTAGGCCACAGGTCTTGGGTGGAGGACTCGAGCTGGCCGCGGGTAACCTGAGTGACGGCACTGCTGATAGCGTGGCTCACTTCAGTCACTCAGATTTGCGGTCACCAGTGGGTCCTTCAACTGTGATCGCAAATCAAGCCGTGGCACACGCACAGAGCTTTGTGATCACAATGAAGTCGGGTGAAGTTCATCCGAGTTCATTCTGATTGCGTGGCTCTGTCTCGCAGCCAGCCATGATCTTTTTGGCACTGCGGTCCCACTTGGCTCTGCTGCAAGTCTATGGGGATGCAGCAGAGCCAAGTGGGACCGCACTGTCAAAAATGTCCATTCTGGATGCTTTTCCCACTCTGTCAACGGCAGAGCAAGCTTCCAGAATGCATGAATTCTGCAGGAACAATGCGACTCAGAACGCAGCTTTTCAGCTGCGTTCTGAGATGCACATGCAGTGACTTAAACGCTGTGGGCGGAATAGAACGCAACGTGAGCACATAGCTTAAAGGCTATTTGACTAAGAAGGAAAGTGATGCGGTGCTACACCAGATGACCTGGCCTCCACAGTCACCAGACCTTAACCCAATCAAGATGGTTTGGGGTGAGCTGGACCGCAGAGTGAAGGCAAAATGGCCAACAAGTGCTAAGCATCTCTGGGAACTCTTTCAAGACTGTTGGAAGACCAGTTCCGGTGACTACCTCTTGAAGCTCATCAATAGCATGACAAGAGTGTGAAAAGCAGTAATCAAAGCAAAAGGTGGCTACTTTGAAGAACCTAGAATATAAGACATATTGTCAGTTGTTTCACACTTGTTTGTTAAGTATTTCATTCCACATTTGTTAATTCATAGTTTTGATGCCTTCAATGTGAATCTACAATTTTCAGAGTCATGAAAATAAAGAAAACTCTTTGAATGAGAAGGTGTGTACTCTCTCTCTCTCTCTATTATATATATGTATATATATATATATATATATATATATATATATATATATATATATATATATATATATATATATATATATATATATATATATATATATATATATATATATATATATATATGAGATCACTGCAAAATTGACAGTTTTTCTGATTTTCTCTTTATAGGTATATTTTTGTGTGAAATGTAAATTGGTCTTTTATTCTATCAACTACTGACAATATCTCTCCGAATTTCCAAGCAATAAAGTTTGTATTTATTTTCTGAAACTGAGAAATGGTCAAAATAACTAAAAAATGCATTGCTTTAGACCTCAAATGATGCAAAGAAAACAAGTTCATAATCATTTAGAAACAGCAATACTAATGTTTTAACTAAGAAAGAGTTGAATAATCAATATTTTGTGGAATAACCATGATTTTTAATCACAGCTTTCATGCGTCTTGGCATGCTTTCCACCAGTCTTTCACACTGCTTTTGGGTGACCTTATGCCACTCCTAGTCAAAAAATGTAAGCAGTTCTTTGTGTGATGGCTTGTGACTATCCATCTTACTCTTGATTACATTCCAGAGGTTTTCAATGGGGTTCAGGTCTGGAGATTGGGCTGGCCATGACAGGGTTTTGATGTGGTGGTCCTTCATCCACACATTGGTTGACCTAGCTGTGTGGCATGGCACATTGTTCTGCTGGAAAAAACAGTCCTCAGAGTTGGGGAACATTGCCTGAGCAGAAGGAAGCAACTGTTTTTCCAGGATAACCTTGTATGCGGCTTGATTCATACATCCTTCGCAAAGTTTAATCTGCCCAATTTCTATAGTAAGGCAATCTTCTCTGATGAGTCTAATTTTCAGCTTTGCCCAACACCTGGTCGTCTAATGGTTAGACAAAGACCTGGAGAGGTGTACAAGCCACAGTGTCTTGTACCCACTGTGAAATTTGGTGCAGCATGGGTGATGATCTTGGGATGCTTCAGCAAGGCTGGAATTGGGCAGGGTCATGGGTCATGCGACTGTGATGCGATCTTGTGTTCGTATCACAGGTGCTGAGAAGAGGGAGGGAGCACTTTCTCCCCATCTCCTCCGCTACCTGTCTTTGTATTTGTTGCTCTCCACTCGGATTACATGCAAGTGCAGTGCGATGTTTCACACACTCCCAAAGACTTGTTTAGGGGTGCGTGAGCCGAGGCTCACTGCAAAATGCAGCATGCTGCGATTAATTCCGGATGCCGATATGGGATGAGATATCAATCACAGATGGACACTGCCCCATAGTTTTGCACTGGTGCGAGTGCAATCTGATGTTTTAGTGAAACCGAACCCTTATACTCTGGCTTTGTATGGCATCCAATTTTTTTTTTTTGCACCCATCCAATTTCGTATTGAAAATGCATTAAATAACATTGGTCCGAGTGCTATCCAATAAAACATTGGATCCAGAAGTGTACAGAGGAAGAAGGGGTTAATGTGATTTGTCCTGAAAAAGGAGCTTTTGGTACTGAAACTTCATCCTGCTTTTAATGGCAGCAATTTTTTTTAACTCCTTCCTACAAACACTTGCTGTTTCCAAGTGGGTTCTGCTGCAACGGGTTTCATGCAAATACAGGGGTTGTGACTCTCATATCCCCATGAGGTGAGCCTCTCCTTGCTTTTTGCCTCTAATTGTATGTGAGTAATGCCCGCTTTACACGCTTCAATATATCTCACAATCCGTCGTTGGGGTCAAGTTGTAAGTGACGCACATCCGGCATCGTTTTTGAGGTATCTGCGTGTGACACCTACGTGCGATCAGGATTGAAGTTGAACGCAAAACCGTTGATCGCAAACACATCGTATCTTTGCCTAGAACTGAACATTTTGTTGCACGAACCTAGTCAATTGAAACGTGTGACATCCCTCATACGATTTTGATGTCTGAGGCTATGTGCGCAGGTGTGCG
This sequence comes from Anomaloglossus baeobatrachus, assembly GCF_048569485.1. NCBI lineage: Eukaryota > Metazoa > Chordata > Amphibia > Anura > Aromobatidae > Anomaloglossus > Anomaloglossus baeobatrachus. The sequence continues at coordinate 290,238,678 of NC_134358.1, forward strand.
CTCTGCACCGCAGCTTAAAAAAGGTCCGCTTCAGAGCGCAGCTGAAAAGTTGCGTTCTGAAGCGCCTTACAATGTCTGTCATTCACTAATCTCTGTCAGTCGGTCACAATCTCTGTCCCTCTCTCTCTGTCCAAGTCCGTCTATCCCTCTTACCCCCTCTCTCATACTCACCGATCACCGGCGCGGCGCTGCACGGCATTCACACTGCTCCGGCGGCTTTTACTATTTTGAAAAAGCCGGCCGCTCATTAAACAATCTCGTATTCCCTGCCCCCACGCTGAGTGACAGGTGTCTCACTGCACCCAATCACAGCAGCCGGTGGGCGTGTCTATACTGTGCAGTGAAATAAATAATTAAATAATTTTAAAAAACGGTGTGCGGTCCCCCCAATTTTAAAACCAGCCAGATGAAGCCATACGGCTGAAGGCTGGTATTCTCAGGATGGGGAGCTCCACGTTATGGGGAGCCCCCCAGCCTAACAATATCAGCCAGCAGCCGCCCAGAATTGCCGCATACATTAGATGCGACAGTTCTGGGACTGTACCCGGCTCTTTCCGATTTGCCCTGGTGCGTTGGCAATCGGGGTAATAAGGAGTTATTGGCAGCCCATAGCTGCCAATAACTCCTAGATTAATCATGTCAGGCATCTCCCCGAGATACCTTCCATGATTAATCTGTAAGTGACAGTAAATAAACACACACACACACGAAAAAATTCTTTATTAGAAATAAAAAACACAAACATATACCCACGTTCACCACTTTAATAAGCCCGAAAAAGCCCTCCATGTGCGGCGTAATCCAGGATGGTCCAGCGTCGCTTCCAGCTCTTCTGCATGAAGGTGACCGGAGCTGCAGAAGACACAGCCGCTCCTGTCAGCTCCACGCAGCTAATGAAGTCAGCCGCGCGATCAGCTGAGCTGTCACTGAGGTTACCCGCAGCCACCGCTGTATCCAGTGACAGCGGGTAACCTCAGTGACAGCTCAGCTGATCGCGCTATTCCCTTCATTAGCTGCGTGGAGCTGACAGGAGTGGCGGTGTATTCTGCAGCTCCGGTCACCTTCATGCAGCAGAGCTGGAAGCGACGCTGGACCATCCTGGATTACGCCGGACATGGAGGGCTTTTTCGGGCTTATTAAAGTGGTGAACGAGGGTATATGTTTGTGTTTTTTATTTCTAATAATGTATTTTTTGGGTGTGTGTGTTTATTTACTGTAACTTACAGATTAATCATGGAAGGTATCTCGGGGAGACGCCTGACATGATTAATCTAGGATTTAGTGGCAGCTATGGGCTGCCAATAACTCCTCATTACCCCGATTGCCAACGCACCAGGGCAAATCGGGAAGAGCCGGGTACAGTCCCAGAACTGTTGCATCTAATGTATGCGGCAATTCTGGGCGGCTGCTGGCTGATATTGTTAGGCTGGGGGGCTCCCCATAACGTGGAGCTCCCCATCCTGAGAATACCAGCCTTCAGCCGTATGGCTTTATCTGGCTGGTTTTAAAATTGGGGGGGCCGCACGCCGTTTTTTTTAATTATTTATTTCACTGCATAGTATAGACACGCCCACCGGCTGCTGTGATTGGGTGCAGTGAGACACCTGTCACTCAGCGTGGGGGTGTGTCTCACTGCAACCAATCATAGGCGCCGGTGGGCGGGGAAAGCAGGGAATACGAGATTGTTTAATGAGCGGCCGGCTTTTTCAAAATAGTAAAGCCGCCGGAGCAGTGTGAATGCCGTGCAGCGCCGCACCGGAGATCGGGGATCGGTGAGTATATGAGAGAGGGCTGCTCAATTCAGTTACTCAGGAGTTTAGCGGTCACCGGTGAGTCCTTCACGGGTGACCGCTAATCAGGACGCGACACAGACAGAGCCGCAGCATGACAATGAAGTCGGGTGAAGTTAACCCGAGTTCATTCTGATCGTGCGGCTCTTTCTGTGTCTGCTGTCATCTGCCATTCAGCTCTGCTACATGGCTGTCTGTGTCTGCTGTTAGCGGCCATGTAGCAGAGCTGAATGGCAGATGACATAGTAAAAACGCATCCCTACACATTACACACGCTTGGCAAGTCAATAAATAAAAAAAAAAGGGTGCCCAATGCATACGTCACAGAACACATGATCTAAAGGATCGCACACAAAATTGATCAATTTAACATAGAGTACTAACGCACGTGTGACAGCAAATGAACGACCTACGTGCGATCTCATTAGATCACATGCGATCTGGCGTGTCACATCGCAAATGTGATTGCACAACAAATTGCAACGTGTAAAGCAGGCTTAAGGCCCTTTTTGCACTGTTTTCCATTTTTTTTTCCAAAAAATTAAATAGCTCTTGTCCAATTTATGCAGTGGTGTGATTGAGTTCTTAAAGAGATAATGAACTACCATTTAAGTGGCTGTTGCCATGTCCTTATCATCCTAGAGCTACTTGATTTAGGGGTGCTTCACACACAGCGAGCTCACTGCCGAGATCGCTGCTGAGTCACGCTTTTTGTGACGCAGCAGTGACCTCATTAGCGATCTCGCTGTGTGTGACAATGAGCAGCGATCTGGCCCCTGCTGCGAGATCGCTGCTCGTTACACACAGCCCTGGTTCGTTTTCTTCAAAGGCGCTCTCCCGCTGTGACACACAGATCACTGTGTGTGACAGCGAGAGAGTGACAAATGAAGCGAGCAGGGAGCAGGAGCCGGCGTCTGACAGCTGAGGTAAGCTTGTAACCAAGATAAACATCGGGTAACCAAGGTGGTTACCCGATATTTACCTTAGTTACCAGCCTCCGCCGCTCTCACGCTGCCTGTGCTGCCGGCTCCGGCTCTCTGCACATGTAGCTGCTGTACACATCGGGTTAATTAACCCGATGTGTACAGCAGCTAGGAGAGCAAGGAGCCAGCGCTAAGCAGTGTGCGCGGCTCCCTGCTCTCTGCGCATGTAGCTGCATTACACATCGGGTTAATTAACCCGATGTGTACTGTAGCTAGGAGAGCAAGGAGCCAGCGCTCAGTGTGCGCGGCTCCCTGCTCCCTGCACACACAGCTAAGCGGTGTGCGCTGGTAACTAATGTAAACATCGGGTAACCATACCCGATGTTTACCTTAGTTACCAGTCTCCGCAGCTTCCAGACGGCGGCTCCGTGCAAGCGCAGCGTCGCTTGCACGTCGCTGCTGGCTGGGGGCTGTTCACTGGTCGCTGGTGAGATCTGCCTGTTTGACAGCTCACCAGCGACCATGTAGCGATGCAGCAGCGATCCTGACCAGGTCAGATCGCTGGTCGGATCGCTGCTGCATCGCTAAGTGTGAAGGTACCCTTAGCCACTTGAGAGAATAACAAAGGAATATAAAGCTGTCATCAGAATAAAAAAAAGGGACATCGAGGAATCTAACAGTTGACACATATTGTGCCTTGTTTCACATGTGTTTCTTTACTGTTTGTTTCTATATGTTTTCCTTTGTGGATTTTGTTACCTTCAGGCTGAATAAAAACCAAGGAAAACCACTGCATTAGCAGGTATGACCAAACTTATTACTGTTACTTGATAAAGCAGAAACCAACTCTCATGGCTCAGTTGACCTACCAAGGGATCAAAGCCATGAATCTCTGGGTGAATCCCAATAGTGATGTGTCGGTCGCAAACGATCCGACACAAAGATCTGGTTCCCTGCTGTGACTGATAGGAGCCGAATCCCCAGTGAAAGCCACTGAATTCTCTTAACGGCTCTCACTGGGTGTAAAATTTGGGTGTTCAGTGGACAAAACCCCGCCCACTCAACAATTTAATTGTCCCGTGCTAAGTGGGCGAGGTTTAGCTGTGGGTGGGAGGGGTTTTGGCAGCATTAAAGGGGACCAATCACCAGATTTTCGTATATAAACTAAAGCCTAAATTGGTAGGCAATCCTGCTCCTTCTGGGTATGTGCACTTTGTATTTTTTGGCTATCAGAACCTGTCTTTGTTCAACCTTTTCATTGTAACACTTTTCAATCCCAGTCTTTACTCGTATGAGCCCTTTGGGACCCTGGTTGTTTGATGCACTTGCACTTTATTGATAACTTCTTGCCATGCTGTTATTAATTGACCCAGGTATTCCCACTGAGCCACATCCCTGTTTCTGGGCTTCTTTATGACAATCATGACTTATTCTGATATATGCTAATGATCATGATTCAACTGCCGCTGTGGCTCTGCCTCCTTAGAATAGAATCTTGTATAAAAAGTAAAGAATAGTTATTATTTTTTCATATCCTTTACCTGACTACCGAATTCTGAGCTGGCAGATAAGAATCAAATTTTTCCTCCACATAGTGGTCCCTTTTTATGCCATTATCTCTGTTTGTTCTACTCCTGTGCCATTTACATTAAATACATTTTGGTATCACCTCTCACACGGCTAATAAAGATAGTAGGTTTCTGGGTCCCAAATCTCCCACGGCTAGTTGTGATTGAATGTAACCTTTATATGCCTCTCTATACTCTGTGCCCCCCATGACTTATTGGTAGTTGTTTTTAACCTATCCTTGCTGTCTTTATGTGTGTAACCTTCATCAATAAATTTTGTATTTTTTGCATAATACTCGTTTCTCCAGTGCTATACTGGCACTATCAGGCTGATTCTCTACATACCTGTAGTGGTCAGCTTGGATGCTTAGGTTTTGAAATCCAAGAAAGTGAAGTTTGTAAAATGAGCAGCTTCTTGAGTGACAGTTGCACTGGAGCAGATAATATATTCATAGTTATCTCCTCCCCCTGTTAGAATTAGCATAAGCATTATACAAATGACTCACTTTGTCTAGCAGGACCTGTGGTGAGGTCATACCAATGTGACCTGGTATCCAGCTTTGGTGGCTGAGTCCGTGCCTCTTGTGGTCACATGGGTATGACCTCACCACAGGTCCTGCTAGAAAAAGTGAGTCTTTGTATAATGCTTATACTAATTTTAACAGGGGGAGGGGATAACTATGAATATATGATCTGCTCCAGTGCAACTGTCACTCAAGAAGCTGGTGATTTTATAAACTTCACTATCTTGGATTTCAAAACCTAAATATCCGAGCTGACAACTAATGGTATGTAGATAATCAGCCTGATAGTGCCAGTATAGCACTGGCTTTAGCTTATATACGAAAATCCTGGTGATTGGTTCCCTTTAATGTAATCTTAAATATGTGTTCACCTGGGGTGATCACATATTTAATAGGGAGCCATAAACGATCCGAAAGAGCCGGAACGTTTTGGTGAACGGAGCCATGGGAACCAGATCACCAAAAAAAGCCAGACTGCTCATCACTAAATCCCAAAGCTATGACCTGGCCCCATCCGCTCATCCCCCAGCAGGGGTGGAATACAATAAGGGTAACCTGACTTACCACCCTGGGGTGGGGGGATGCCTCTGGGTGGAGCCCTTTTATTTGCCATTAAGGACGTGTGTATTGCTGCGTATGCCACTGAGGAAGCTGTTCTGTGGGAAATCAATTGGAAAGGTGAAAGTGATTTCATTTTTTTTTTAGTTAAATATAATTGAGGAGAACACCCAGTACAAAGACTGATAATGAATTGTAGGGGGAGAAAGACAGGACAGGGATTAGTAATGAATCGGAGGGAGGAGTAAAAATACAGGACAGGGTCACTTGCTCCACCACCAGCAGCCAGAAGTGTAGATTAGTTTGTAAGGAAAGCTCCACCAAAAACAAAAAGTAGCCAACTCCGTTAACTGAACATCCTTTCGCGAGCTCATCCTGACAGTCTAATATAGGGAACTTAACATTTTCTGATCCAAGCACCGCATTGTCCAATTGAACAACTTCCATGGGCCACAATAAACCTTTAAAGGGAATGCGTCATCAGAAAATTACGTATTGCATATATAAGGTTTTTGTGTTTGTATTTTCTTTAGTGGTAGTTTTTTTATGCTACAATCTTTATTTAGAAATAAAAGTAAATAAAAATGTAGTAATCTTGCAATTTTCACACAGGCCACTGGGGCTTTTATAGACTCTTTTCAGCAAAGCGCCATATGATCAGAGGCAGGATTACAATGACGGGTAATGCCTCTATACACAGGATCCAGCAATCACAATAGGTGATTTCACAGTTGACCCTGCTCGTCTTCTCCTAACTATGACATTTGACACGTCAATATAAAAGATTAGGTCCAGATGTGACCATTGTATATGTCTTGATCCCTGGAACAATAGGAAGTTCAAGTCTTAAAAAACCACAGTGGCCAGTGTGAAAATTACAAGATTTCTTATGTCTAATTTTGTAATACAGATTGTTGTGACAAGTAAAAAAAATTGTCAAAGAAATGTTTAAAAAACAAATTTAACACAAAATTCTGATTTAAACAATAGGTAAATTTCTCATAACACAGTCCCTTTAAAAACTATTACCTTTCAAGAGGTTTATGGCGTATTAACAATACAGTATATTTATATACTGTATATAAATTTCTAAGGCTGCTTTCACACATTCGGTTTTTGCAATGCGGCTCAATCCGGCTCAAAAACCTATGCAACAGATGCGGCGAAAAAACGGATCCGTTGCATAAGTTTTGCCATGCGGCCCGTCCGTTTTTTGACGGATGCAGCTTGATACTGAGCATGCGCAGTGCAAAAAACCGCATCCGGCGGCCGGATGCGTTTTTTGCCGCAGGATGCTGCATCTGGCGTCCATAAACTTGCATTGTAAGTGGCGCCGCATTGCACCGGATCCGGTGCAATGCGTTTTTTCTGCTGCACAAAAAAACGTGCCATCAACGTTCCATCCGGCCGCCGCATGGGCTAAATATGCCGCATCCGGCAAAAAACGGACGCAACGCAATGCCATGCGGCACAATACGGCGCTAATGCAAGTCTATGCGGGAAAAACGCAACCGGCGGCAAAAAAAAAAGTTTGTGTTTTTTCTGCAAAGCGACGTATTGTGCCACTCAGCAAAAACTGGATGTGTGAAAGCAGCCTAAGAGATGCAGGCTTCAATAGCAGGACTCCCACATATGTAGAGAATGGGGGTGCTCTTTCCCCCAATCCATACTCTGGAGAGGTTTAGTTCCTGCTCACCTGTAGCCGTCTCTGAACATTATGGGTGTTGCAGTAGCTGGCTGCATTTCACGCTTCCCTTAAAATAGACCAGTGAGCGCTGCGCATATAGTCAGCCACCCCAACTCATAAATGACTCTTAATGAGTATGGTTTCGTATAAAATCTAATAACAACCTCTCATCCAGTCTGAAGCATATTTTCATCTCTGAAGACCAATTCATACTTTCTAAAGCTTAGATGGTCCAGTAGTATGACTCCCTGAACTACATTATTATACACTTCTTACTTATGGCTCCTATTGCCTGAAAGATAGTAATAGGGTACAGGAAGCAATAACTGTTTCCTGCCTCATGTAATTATGTCTGATGGCCTGAATCTTTTAAAGCCATTATTAAAAAGTGGCTAAACTGGTCCTGTACATCTACCTTGTGATGTGCAGCAGAGAGGACAGAGAAAACAAAAGGACAAATATTTATGTGTATGTGAAGGATGGTACAGACGCCAGGCTGTGGGGGCTCCGCACTCCTTCACCAGAGTCAAAGTGTGTGGATGGCGAGTGCGACACTTACAGTTTTCTTCAGGCTAGCACCTATCACCACGAAGCAAGTTCTTGTCGTAAACACAATGGTCAAACACGTGACTTTGGAGTTCTCTTGGCAAACTAAAACTTGAACAGTTTATTCTTTTGTCACTATGACAGACATGGCCTCACTCCTGACGGTTCTGCTGTTGCTATATTTTTTGGGGTACGCTCAATCGACCTATCCCCGCTATCTTGGATCTCATCCGCAAGCTATCCAGCGCTTGTGTCTCTGAAGTAAGGTGCGGACGCTGGACTGTGAGGGCTCCACACCCCTTCACCACAGAGCGCCAGTGCTTGTACACCACATCTGGTGGGATGTGTAACACTTACTGTACTCTTCAGAGTAGCATCCACCACCCCGCAGCCAGTCGCCATCATACATGTAGTAGATAGACTCAGGACACTGGAAAACTCTGGCAAAATAACTGTAAATGTTTTATTACATCTTCCACCTTCACAACAGTTATGGCCACACTTATATTGTTCTGCTGCCGCCCTTTCCCAGGGTACTCCGGCTTGGCCTATCCTGCTATCTTGGACCTAGTCCTCCAGCTGCCAGGCATCTGCCTCTGCTTCCCCCTGTTCTTCTCTCCACGCTACCTGTGGTCCTCTCACTGCCTCTAATTGCTTGTAGTCACTCAACTTCCTTAGACCTGTCCTGAGATACTCTCGCTCTGGACGTCTGTCTAGTCCCTGGACTCTTCTCAGCCTGTACCAAGGTGAGCCGTCGGTTCCAGACACTTGGACGATACCTCCAAGTTACAAGGTCACATCTCTACCCAACTGCAGAACTGACTCTATAGAGACCCATCTCTCTATCCAATTCTCTGGCCACTGTCACACTGCCAACCTTTGCTCCCAGCTTCCTCTATTCCTGGGCACTCCAACTTCCCTGATTTATCTGTTACAATCTACATAACATTCTTATATTTTACATTTCACTGCTAACACATTAATAGCACATAACAAGTCACACTTTACAATACCATATACACATTACTACAGCTACATGCAGTTGGTTTTACCAGGCCTCAGCACTAGGTGGCACCATCTGCTGCACAGCTCCAGCACTGCTACATTTGGGAAACGGCAGCCTCTCGCAGCATCGCCGCTCAGCACATATAAAACACACTTGATATAAAACTCAGTAGGAGGTGAAACACGACCACCTCCTACATCTCTGTTCCCCCACACTTCTTCTCATCACTGTATGCTTTTTGGCACTAAGGGCTGTCTTGTTGCATGACCTACCTGAGCCTGCCGGGGTGAGCTGTAGGCTTCCCTGACTGGCTCCTGACACCATGCTATGTCTTTACTCCTCAAACCCTTTTGCAGAAGTGTACCTCACAGTAACCAACCCACTGGCCATCAAACACTCCTCCCCTATCTTATCTGACATCTAATCTACCATTGCTCTCACCCGACCTCTAGGTGGCACTGGCCGCTACACGTTCCTGGCTCTGCTACATTGGGAACCCATACTTTACTAGCGGCAGTAATTTTAATAAATACATTTACAACATACTTAGTACCTAAAACACATTGTCTTCACAACACAAACAAATAGCATAAAACAGTAGGGAGTTGGGCGACCACCTCCTACATATCTGTATATGGCTATATGTCTGAGTGAGCGCAAGATGGATGTCTTTGGTGAATTTGTGGCTCTTGAGTTGCATCTGATCCTGTGTGTCTGGACTAGAAAGGAACTCTTGGTTTATGGTGCTTGAATGATTGAGGCAGCACCTGACTGACTCTGAGTAAAGACGCATCCACCCAGCACTGGAGGTCTGAATGCCCAATGAGCGTTTGCCCCTAACACATATTTGACTGTCCTGGATGCCGGGACCAGTGAGCAGGTGAGAGGGTATCAGAGTGAGTGTCTACCCACCTCTATTTGGCTTTGAGAGTGAGATCATGCTGTTACGTCCGGGTGGTGGAAACTCTGGACCGTACACCGGTTTCCCCTGAGGAGGCAGCCAGGCCGGTCACCCCGCCAGAGGGTCCTGATGCACGGCACCCAAAGCACTATTGGTAGTCAGACAGTCCGTAGAGGAGCAGGAAAGGTGTATGTTGCTGAACCCACAGAGTTCTGGACGGTAGTCCGGGTGACGAGGCTCAGGGTCCGAGGCCGAGTTGTAGGGTCAGGCGGAATCCGGAACCTGCTGAGCGATGGAGCGGGTCACCGAACGGAGCCAGGGACTGGAGACTGGCGGAGCTGCAGAGGTGGTGGAACATCCGCCGAAGTCACCGTCAGGGTCCAGGGATGGACTTGGTTCGGAGCGGCTGGCGTGGCAGGACAGGCTCTGCGAGACAGACAGGGTTAATACAGGGCAAAGCACAGGGTAAAGCAATACGGGGACCTGAACACTAGCTTGCTAAACACGTAGAACAGGCCCCGCCCACCAGGAAAGAGAAACCTAATATACCCTGTACCTGTCTATGCAATTTCCTGTTTCTGGGTGCTGGCCCTTTAAGAGAGGGTCAATGACCGCGCGCGCGCCCTAATGCGCATGCGCGAGGCCCGTGTGCCAGAAGCCAGTCCAGGAAGTGGTGAGGAGGAAGCAGGAGCGCCCGGCTGTGTGTCCCATGATGCAGAGGAGCGCCGGGAGCGGGGAGCAGGACACAAGGAGGGTGCAGGCGCGGAGGATAGGACCGGAACCGGGGTGGTGAGCAGGGGACGCCGGCGGGAACCGGGGAGCGGGCCACGGGGACCGGAGTGCGGGGCACGGGGACCGGAGAGCGGAGCCCGGGGACCGGAGTGCGGGGCACGGGGACCGGAGAGCGGAGCCCGGGGACCGGGAAGCGTGACACATGCCTGATCCTAGCTGTGGAAATAAGGCATGTCAAACTCTGGTTTTCTAGAGTTGATGTCTGATTTGGGGTTTCTGGGCAAGTGAAAAGATTGTCAGAGTGGAAGACAAGCCTCAGCCTGGCTGTAAGGCTAGCCAATGCCTTTCTGACTAATGAATCACCTGACCCAGTTAAAATAAAGGATATGAACAAGTTAAAATCTGCTCTGCCGAAGATCCAATGATGAAACAGGAATCAAGACGTCTTGAGATGTGGGTTTATTCGTCAATGGAAAAATGTTTCGAAGAACAATCTTCTACATCAGGACAAACCAGGTGTTTTGTCCGGATGAAGAAGATTGTTCCTTGAAAGGCGTTGATGAATAATCTCAAGATGTCTTGATTCCTGTTTCATCATTGGATCCTCGACAGCGCAGATTTTAATCGTTCATCTCCTTTGGTTTACTCTATACTACAGTGTGATTCTGCAGCAGCCTTTTTCTTACATATGTACTATAAGGAGATGTGTTTACACCAGGTGAGTACCATCCCTTATTGTCTCCCTAGTTTTTATTTAGGTAACACCCTATTGCGCTTTTGTCTTTTCCAGCCTTTTTGCAACAATGAGAGCATGTTCTTGGTTAACTGACTAATGTATACATCTTTTGTCGTCTTTTTTAGATGGGTCTGCTCAGGAAGTCGCTAAAAAGACTGAACATATGCACTGAAATGCCAAAGAGAACTTGCTGTCATATGTTGCTTCTCTTGTAACTTTTTTTAAGTGATTCAGACTTTGTAAGCTGTGAAGTGGCTTAGAATACACTCAAATAAAAAAACGCTGGAAAAAGATGAAAAAAAAGATACCAGAAAAAAATGCTTCAGAGCATATACAACAGAGTACACGCTTGAGTTTTCATAGAGGAAAATCCTTCAGGAAACGTTAGTGTCTTTTATCTTGAGGTGTCTTTTTAATAGTTTTTTTTCAACACTGCTTTTTATTTGGACATATTGATATAAACTATTGAGGTGTTCTCAAGTGAAGAATAGCCAGATCACTTCTTTTAGCCACTTCACGGGTTTCAAAGTCAGAAGCAGTTATAAGAAGCTAAAAAAAAAAAGACTTAAGGGTGCTTTACAAGCTGTGATATCACTATCGATATCGCTAGCGAGCGTACCCGCCCCCGTCTGTTGTGCATCACGGGCATATCGCTGCCCGTGGCGCACAACATGGCTTACACCCGTCACATGGACTTACCTTTCCTGCGACGTTGCTGTGACCGGCGAACCGCCTCCTTTCTAAGGGGGCGATACGTGCGACGTCATAGCGACATCACATGGCAGCCGTCCAATAGAAGCGGAGGGGCGGAGATGAATGGGACGAACATCGCGCCCACCTCCTTCCTTCCTCATTGCGACCGGCCACAGGTACAAGGTTGTTGCTTGTTCCTGCGGTGTCACACTTAGCGATGTGTGCCGCCGCAGGTACGACGAACAACCTCACTACTGAAGAGACAACGATTTTTGGTAAGTGAACGACGTCTCACATACCAACGATTTTTTGCCTCTTTTGCGATCGTTTACGGTCGCTCATACGTGTCACACGCTGCGACGTCGCTAACGACGCCAGATGTGCGTCACAAACACCGTGACCTCGACGATATATCATTAGCGATGTCGCTTCATGTAAAGCCCCCTTTAGAGAAGCCATGTGCACATAAACTTAGGGCAACCCATCTTTTTTTTTTAATAAATCAGTTTTCTTGAATGCATCCCAGTATTCATAGTTATGGAAAACCATGATACTTCAAAGGCAACAGGATTTACAAAATATGGTAATTCTGTAACAAATACATAAAAACACCATGGTTAATTTTATTGTCAAGGGACAGTGAAAGTAGTTCATTGTTTTCTTTACCGGGGTCAGCAATCTGTAATTTTAGTACTTAAGGGTCACACATGGCTATTTGTCATTGGGAGCGAAAATAGGATTAAATCTACTAATCCTTTAGAGTGCAGGAGTGGAGTTACAAAATTATTGATTGTATTGCTAAACTAACACAGCTGCTATACCTGGATAAAGAGAGCAGGCAATTACGCCCGCTGAGGAGTCTATAGACTGGTTATGTAAGCTCCCCGGCTGCAAATGGATAAGGCGTTAAGATGTGTTGACTGTTAAATTCACTTCTCCAACAATATTGTGAAAATAATATGTTGTAAATGTCAAATCTGATGCATTGTAGATAGTTAGGAAAATGTATTATTTGTTCTGCTCTATTATTCTGTATTTCAATTCCAATTTATCAAATGGAGTAGCAATGCAGAAAGAATGCGCAGTTCACTGAACCTCTCTTTATGTAGGGCTAGGACACAATGTAAACTCATATTTGTGTGAAATCAATATATTGCTGCGTATGGTACAGCTAAGAGATCAATGGTTTATTAAAGTCAATGACTTAGAATATAGGGAGCTGACACACAAATGTCACGATGCATTGAGTAACTTGGAGATAATTGGTACTGAGCAACCAGATTTGATTTATTCAGGACTTTGGTATTTGTGCTTTGAAGAAGAACTCCATCTTTAAACTCCCTCTAATGAAAAAGTATTTTACGAAGAAAAAAGGCTTTAAAGTACCACCCTGGTGTTTTGTTGTTTTTTTTCCACTAGAGTAATATCACTGATATACGTTCCCTGCCACTAGTAATGTACTCACCTGCCGCAGTTTTCTCCTCTTCCAAGCACCGCTCCGGTCTTGTGACCACAACGCCTGACAAGCTGAAAGTCTGAACTAACAGTCACAAACTTTCAATGAAAGTCTATGACAGCCTCATTCTGACACTCATAGACCTAAATAGAGAAGTGACCTCCGTCTCATCCACCAAACACCGGACAGGGAACATACATTAGGGATAATATTCCGACAGGGAATTTAAAAAAAACAAACCCACCAGAGTAGTGCTTAAAAATAAAGAATGGGCATTTTGAGTAGTTTAGGCTATTCTTCCTTGATTTGTAATTACATTGGGTCCATCTGTCTTCTCAATTGGGTAGGAGACACCAATATTTACATCAGTAGAAACGGTCAATTTCATTGTCAGGGAATCAAGAGGATGAATAGTAATTGGATATTATTATATAGGGGTATGTCATACATCCCAATGGTTAACACTTTTTGAAATGGCAATCATTCATACGGTTTGTAAAACTACAGTATAGTGACTGTGCTTTAAAATCATGAGCATATGCCCAGGGAGCATTACCAAATATAATACACTGTGTGCAGATTTATTAGGAAAATGAGTATTTTGATCACATGATAATTTTTATACATGTTGTCCTACTCCACGCTGTATAGGCTTGTGAGCCAACTACCAATTAAGTAAATCAGGTGATGTGCATCTCTGTAATGAGGACGGGTGTGGGGTAATGACATCAACACCCTATATAAGGTGTGCTTAATTATTAGGCAACTGCCTTTCCTTTGGCAAAATGGGTCAGAAGAGAGATTTGACGGGCCCTGAAAAGTCCAAAATTGTGAGATGTCTTGCAGAGGGATGCAGCAGTCTTGAAATTGCCAAACTTTTGAAGCGTGATCACCGAACAATCAAGCGTTTCATGGCAAATAGCTAACAGGGTCGCAAGAATCGTGTTGGGCAAAAAAGGCGCAAAATTACTGCCCATGAATTGAGGAAAATCAAGCGTGAACCTACCAAGATGCCATTTGCCACCAGTTTGGCCATATTTCAGAGTTGTAACGTTACTGGAGTATCAAAAAGCACAAGGTGTGCCATACTCAGGGACATGGCCAAGTTAAGGAAACTTGAAAAATAACCACCTTTGAACAAGAAACATAAGATGAAACATCAAGACTGGGCCAAGAAATATCTTCAGACTGATTTTTCAAAGGTTTTATGGACTGATGAAATGAGAGTGACTCTTGATGGGCCAGATGGATGGGCCAGACGCTGATCAGTAAAGGACAGAGAGCTCCACTCCGACTCAGACACCAGCAAGGTGGAGGTGGGGTACTGGTATGGGCTGGTATCATCAAAGATGAACTTGTGGGACCTTTTTGGGTTGAGAATGGAGTGAAGCTCAACTCCCAGACCTATTGCCAGTTTCTGAAAGACAACTTCTTCAAGCAGTGGTACAGGAAGAAGTCAGTATCGTTCAAGAAAAATTTGATTTTCATGCAGGACAATGCTCCATCACATGCATCCAACTACTCCACAGCGTGCCTGACCAGTAAAGGTCTAAAAGATGAAAAAATAATGACATGGCCCCCTTGTTCACCTGATCTCAACCCCATAGAGAACCTGTGGTCCCTCATAAAATGTAAGATCTACAGGGAGGGAAAACAGTACACCTCTCGGAACAGTGTCTGGGAGGCTGTGGTGGCTGCTGAACTGACAGAATCTATGGATGGTAGGCTGTTGAGTGTCATCATAAAGAAAGGTGGCTATATTGGTCACTAATTTTTTGGGTTTTGTTTTTGCATGTCAGAAATGTTTATTTCTAAATTTTGTGCAGTTATATTGGTTTACCTGGTGAAAATAAACAAGTGAGATGGGAACATATTTGGTTTTTATTAAGTTGCCTAATAATTCTGCACAGTAATAGTTACCTGCACAAACAGATATCCTTCTAAGATAGCCAAATCTAAAAAAGAACACTCCAACTTCCAAAAATATTAAGCTTTGATATTTATGAGTCTTTTGGGTTGATTGAGAACATAGTTGTTGATTAATAATAAAAAAATCCTCAAAAATACAACTTGCCTAATAATTCTGCACGCGGTGTATATTCTTTCAGGAGAACATGGGTTTGCTACCGCTAAGCAGCTGCCAACAGACATTTGGTGAAATGAAGAGGTAGTTTTCATCATTAAAATCTTGAAGAGTTACAAACAACAAATAACCAAACCGTATGGTCACCCGGCCTTGACTGACTGCACATCGAAGCTGATGCAGCTGTCCTAAGTGAACAGCATTTTTCTGATAGGAAACATAAGTGCTTGAAATAGGAAAACCTATAGAAATGTTCACACTTTTCAACAGGGATGTTATAATGATGCCATTAAGACTGCTTAGGGAGGTGTTGAGGACAGGATGGAGCAGGGAACGAGCTGAGAAAATTGATGATATCTATGAAGGCGCTCCTTTCCCCCCAGCCATGCGACAAAGGTGGTTTTACATCTCTAAGTGGCATCATTTTCCAAAGAACTCTGTAGGGCATTTCACGGTGATAAAATCCAAGTATTATAATAGTAAACCCCTTTTAAGTCCATAATACAAATCATCTTTTTTTATTATCCTTTGAAAATCATCAATGCTTTGGAGCTTTAGAATTCAACCTGCTCTCTCTACAAACTAATGCAATTAGATTTTCATTGCTCTCTGTAAAGTGGCTGTGACTAATATATTTAATGCTAAATCTGTCACTGTTCTCTGTTGAACCCAGAAGGCCGCTAGCATCAGTGCAGGACGTGGCTTTTATGAGATAATCATGTGTCAAACTCACAAAATATTAGTAAATAATAATATAATGTTATGTTTGCTATTATATTTACAGATAGTTTGACTACAACACTGGTATGCAAAATTTGAGTTTATGAATTTTTTTCAAATCCAATGACTAATTCTTATGTTTTCTTAGACCCTGATTTCATATATCACTTCTATTTTTAACCATCACGTATGGATAACGTACAAAATGCAGATGAAATTATGTACAGGGAGATGAAGAACAATCTTTGTTATAGCCAAAAATGTACTCAATATTATACACTACTCACAAAATGTTAGAGATATTTGGCTTTCAGGTGAATTTTATATAAAACGTAAAAAGTTCACACTTCAGTGATATTTTATCATGACACTAGGGCATTTAAATAGAAGCATGCAATGGTGATTTCCTCATCTCAAACAATTTATTGAAACAAACATCAACAACAGTGGTTGGTATACCCCCTACAAAATGTCAATGTTTCAATAAATTATCATGTGGCCCTGAAAATCAATTAAAGCTTCACAAGCCAAGTGATTGTCTGCTAAGGCATGGCTTCCTACTCTTCCTGAAGGGCTGTCCTCAGGTCATTGAGGTTCTGGAGTACAGAGTTACGAGCATCTACATGATAACTCAACTGATTACATAGGTTTTCTAGGAGAGTCAGATCTGGATAAAGTGCAGGCCACTCCATTTGAGGTACCCCATTCTCCAGCATTTTTTACCTAATGATGCAACATCAATGAGCTGAAGCATTGTGGTCCATGAAGATGAAATTAGGCCTGTGATGTTCATGCAGAAGCACAATTACTGGATTATTGATGTGATTCAAGAAGTAGGGGCTTGTCACTGTACCATTCACAAAGCGTAGGGCAGTTCTGTATTGACTAGACACATCTTCCTACACTTTAACACCGCCATCACCAAAGGCTTGTGTGGTAACAGGGGTGGCTGATGCATAGCGCTCTCCTTCATGTCTCCAACATCATTGGTGGCCATCATTTTTGATCAGCGTTAATCAACTTTTATCAATGAACAGCACTTCAGCCCACTGGTCCTTCATCCAGCATCCAGCAAGATGACGCCTGTGCCCATGGCAAGGTAAGGTACCCTTGCTGGTTGTCTAGCATGCAGACAATGCTGATGTAAATGGTTTCAAATCGTCTGATGTGACACTTGAGTGCCTGGACTCATGTGCCATTCATCATCCGGTTGCGAAGGGCATTGTTTAGAATGAAGTGGCCATCAATGTGGGATATGGCCAAAGAACATCCACTTCTATGCCTTTCTGGGACTTTTCCAGTCTCTCTGTATCTCTGCTGCAACCTGTTGATGACACACTGTGACACTCTAAGCTCAGTGGCCCCTTTCGCCTGAGAACATCCTGCTTGAAGCCTTGCAATGGTGAGGTGAGGTACTGTTGATCAATTGTTGGGTGTCATCTTGGTCTCATAATGTCAAAATGTGAGGAGAACTGTTTAAATGCTTATTCTAATTGAACCATGACATTTATTAGGTGATCCATGGATCAAACACCTGTTGTGATTTTTGCCATTAAGTTCCTTGTTAGAGAACAGCACGTTGTGCAAAAAGTAGAGAAACCATGAACAATTGGACATGTGCATTCAAACGTTTAGAAAAAATCACATCAAGTTCACCTGAAAAGGTTAGGGTGTATATTAGGATCATCCTGAAATTTCTTCCAAAATCCAAATATCCCTAACTTTGAGTGAGTAGTGAATACTGTATGTAAATTTATTGATCATTCATTCTGCATCTTTATTGGGAATTAATTCTTGTGCTCTTTCCTTTACTCTTCAAAGCTTCTTTTGATACCATTTCTCTCGTAGAAGGCCTGCAGATCTTATCTGTGAAGCATCAAGCAGTAGTCCCCCACTATGTTTCCATTCCATCTAAATTGGCATCGTCATTCCATTTCCTTGATATGCTGATAAAATCTTTCTCCTTGCTGTTCGCTAACAAAATCAAGGTTTTTAGGAAAATAGTCCAAATGAGCATGTAAAAAAATGTAACTTTGAATGAATTAATCAATTAATTAATTAAACAACCAAAGGCTTTGAATCATTTCAGCATGTTCTCCTCGATGGGCTTAAATTTTGTATCTTTGTATGTACCTTGAAATTTCTTCACAACTTCCATAAAAGAATCCCAAGCTGTTTTCTCAACAGCTTTCATTTTTGTTCCGATCACAGCATCCTTCATGAGTTTCTGAATATCTAGACCCATAAGAATGCCTTCCTTCAGTTTTGCTTTGGACAGTCCCTGAAGCTTTGTACACAGGTGCTTAAAATTCTCTCCTTCTTTTGGTAGAGTTTTCACAAACTGCTTCATCATTCCAAGCTTAATGTTGAGTGGCGGCAGGAGAACTTTAGTGGGATCAACTAAACTTTATGCAGCTATGCTCTTGAGTCCGGTTTGCAAAGATGTTCTCATTGGCCAACTTTTTTGGCTCCAGTGATGAGTCCTAGCACGGCTGTCTCGTTCACACAAAAAGCATAGGTTCACCATGCATCATCCTTGCTGCCCAAGAAGCAAAGAGAAAACTTTCAGCTCATAAAATATTGACAGTCCTTGATCCACGTAGTTACGTTTCTTGAGAATAACGTCTAAATTCTCATAGCTTCCTTAAAGTGCACAGAAAGCCCTACAGACACTGACACATACTTGCTGCCATTGTGCACCAGTACAGCTGTCAAACGTTTTTGGATGAATCAATAAAAACTGATGACACCAAAATTATCCACGAAAGGTCATGCAAAGGGGTCCAAATATGGTTCAAGATATAGCCTTTGAAGTCAGTATTTGTGAAAAAAACCTGTACTTGCTGGAGTTTTTTTGATAATTTTACTGAGTTCAGCGATCAGAAGTATATAAAAATGACCTCTTAATTTTCAAACAATTTTACCCTTACAGACCTGTGTAATTAGTAAAAATGTGTATACATAGTATTTGACTTATAGACTAAAGAGAAAAGTCTTTGCACTCTATGTTATTCATGTCAGATAGCCACATGGAAATTAGAGGTACTTCAAATAAAGACCTCTGCTTGCGTTTAATGGAACTAGGAATTAGTTTCCAATCAGATGCCAAACCTATCCAAACTGTTCACAGCCAAGGTTTTCTATCTATCAGACTAAACAGGTCTCATACTAATACTGGACCACTCTATATTGCCAAATAAAGAGAAAATGTGTAAGCTAGGGTGAGAAAACATATGCATTTCTTGGTTTTGTCTGGTATAGAAATAGGCTTATAGATTAATCCCTAATGCCACTGAAGGTCATTCTACTTTTCCCTTTAAATCCTTTTCCTATTATCCTAAAGATAGATATAGTTAAACAGCAAGTTACCACTCCAAATTTATTATGTACATATGACTAAAGCCTGCTTTACCCGTTGCAATTTCGCATACGATATCGTATGCGATTTGCAACGCCCCCATCGTATGTGTGGCACGTTCAATTTGTTGAACGTGCCACACAAACAATTAACCCCCGTCACACGTACTTACCTTCCATATGACCTCGATGTGGGCAGCGAACGTCCACTGCCTGGAGTGGGAGGGACGTTCGGCGTCACATCGACGTCACGCGGCAGCCGGCCAATAGAAGCGGAGGGGCGGAGATGAGCTGCACGTAAACATCCCGCCCACCTCCTTCCTTCCGCATTGTGGGCCGGGAGCCGCAGGAGGAAGGTAAGATCTGTTCATCGTTCCCGGGGTGTCACACACTGCGATGTGCGCTGCCCCGGGTACGATGAACAATCTGACGTGCAATTCTAGAGAAAGGTACGATGTGTATGCGATGAACGTTTTAACGTTCAATCGCAATCGCACGTACCTGTCACACACTGCAATGTACCTTACAATGACGGATGTGCATCACTTACGACGTGACCCCGCCGACACATTGTAAGATACATTGCAGCGTGTAAAGCAGGCTTAAGTCACATAAGCAAAAATGTTATCAATGGGGGACCTTTTTGGCAAGTGCACGCTTTACCTGCAGCTACAGGGACTGTAAAGAATTACATAATATTTATTGAAATACAGTAAATAAGTGTAACAGTAATGTAAAAGGGATCAAGATAGGATACAGAGAGTGTAAACAGTACACAGTGGAATACTCTAGTTACAAGTAATGGTTATAACGTAACACAGGTTTCTCTTAACAAATTATTTCGCTAAGGACATATCTAATATCGGTCCCTAAAACCTGTGGAAAAGATGTCAGAAGTGTCTGAAAAAGACTGTTAAATTTCTAAAAATGATTGCATAGCAAAGTATGTGAATTAATAACAAGACACCCTATATTTCCATGGTAAATCCATGACACTTTAGCGCCACAGCTTTGGTGATCCTGTGGGTTTCTGTTAGTTGTCTTGAAGTGATGACAATGCCACTACTCTCAAGTTCTGACAGAGGTCACTTTCCAAAATGTGCTAACATCATTAGTAAGGGCAGTTGGCTGCAACAGTGGTCATGTGTGTCACGATTCCTCCTAGCAGTGTGTTTGGGTGTAGTGAGTGACAGTTCAGCCATCCAATCGGAGGCTGGGGCGCATCGAGCTGTGAGTATGGCAGTGCAATTTTCAGCTGTCCATTCGAAGGCTGGGCGTGCTAGGTTTCCCCTATGCTTGTCCTGTTTGGAGTGATTACCTGGCCTTTTTGCTGGCTCCCTGCCTCCAATTACTGCCAGTTGTAGCTTGAGCTTGGTGGTGTCTACATGCCTTGTATTCCTGTTCTCTGTCTCTGATCTATTGTTACCTGACCTTGGACCTTGCCTCTGACCATATGTTTTGCCTAGCCCCTATGTCATGATCCACTAACTGGAATTTTGACCTCGTACCATTACGCCTTTGTCTTACCCCTTTATTTATGACAAGCCCTCTTGGTATTTGGTAAAAAAATCTTAACTATCCATCCTCACGGTTAGACTGTGAGTAGTGACTAGTTTCACAATGTACAGGTAGTCTTAACATCATCACTGCTAAGACCTGAGTAACCACTGGAGTGTTTGTGCTGGGGAAGCAGATGAATTACCATATGAGCAAAAGTTATTTAATCATCACATATCCCTCTGATAGCAATTTAAAAAAGTCTCAGACAACTCATTTAAATGTCGGAAAGGTATAGTCATCTAGGGTATCCCTATTGGAAATGTATGAGTGGTGTAAATATAGAATTTTGCTTTCTAAAAGGCAACTTTAAGGACATGTTAGTACGATAAGCGATTCACATCTTATCGGTGGAGGTCTTAACTAATTGCTAGAACAAATCCAGCAGTGTTAGGAAAGAGCTATTATTTTGTGTCCATAAAAAAACATTTATAGTCACTGTTAAAAAAATCCCAAGTTGGACCATCAACAATGAGACATTGATAGCATCTTCTATTAATATGGCAGCGAAGTTTGCACTCTGACATCCACTAGTGGACACAGACAGAAGAGGGCCTCTGTGCAAGTAGAATATATGGGACCTCTGCAGCCTAAGAACTCATAAAAATGCAACATCCCAAGTGATTTGGAGATAGAAATGGTCGGCCTTACCTCTTGGGTCCCTGTGCGATCCACGGGTTGTACCAATGATATGTTCGCCCCTGCTGACATCAACTTCATTTTATCTGCTCAGTCATATTGTCTACATAGATCTATTGGCAGAAAAGGGAGCAGAACAAACATTGCACAGTACTACAGTGTATCACTGTGGTCTGAAGAACCTTTCTCTAAAAATATGCTAATATAACTAGGAAAGGATACATTTAATGAAAATTCTGATTAATATTAATGACGACAGGCACATGCTTTTTCATTGTGCTTTCATTTTTGAGGAGGATTAGACTTAATTAAATCACTATCATGTTGACCGCTAACCAATAGCTGTAATGTATTAACTCTTCTGCAGCTTGGAATATCGTCTCACATGTTTTTTGTGGGGGAAATTAAAGAGAACCTGTCAGTTAATACACGCTGCCAAGTACACAAGCACCATGTATCAGACACTGGACACAGTTCAGAGAAAGACATATTGGGGACTGAGCCGCATGGTAGACTAATCAGACAGGTGGGTCCGCATGCTACCCTGGAGTGACAGCTCTCTTTCCACAGGTGCATGCAAAGAGAGAACTATAAGTCACTATCTGCCCAACCCCACACATTCACTATATGATATCACAACACAACACGAAGACCTCCAACCCATTATCACTGCTCTCACTCTGTGCAGACCACAAGTATAAGTATTCCACTTGCCTTCACAACCGCTCCCATAGACTACGGTGTTTTATCACATATTCTATCATAGTCTTCTGTCGGTGGACTGCTTCTGCTGCTGAGTCACATGATTAGAAGTTCCTTCAGCTTTTGTGCAAGCTGAATAATGGTGCAGGGATCAGATGGCTCTGTGATCCAGTAAGTAATACAGCATTGTGGTCACAGACAGCGGTGCACCGAGTGACTTGCACCTGACTCCACTGCAGTCTAGTGGCTGGTGGTGTCCTGTGTAACCCCACATAGCTAAAACCAGCCATGCTTAGATATCATAACTACTGGATTTGTTATGCACTTTCCATGAAGTTCTGAACTCTTTATCCATGTGATGTCGTCTAATAAATGTAACCACATTGTATTAAATTGCCAAATACCTACTTTTTGTAACAATTAGTGTAGCACCCAGGGATATGGGGTACTCTGTTTCGGGCAGTGTCTCTATTGGGAGTGTCATGATGGGGGCCGTTCCCGATTTCGTGCCCTGGCCCTTTTTGTAATGGGGGGATATTTACAGGGGATTTGTGAATAAAGTTATGTGTGACGCCACTTGCGGTGATGCGGTTAAATGTAGGGAACCGTCGCTCCAGGTTTTGCTGGGGCTGATGGAATGTGCAGCTCTGATGAATTGTGCCCTCCGCAAGTAGGGTATTACCCCAGCAGATGTATGGTGCAGTAGACGTCGGAAGAAGGAGTCCAAACAGGTATTCAGTGCAACTGGTTTACTCACTTTTCAGGTGTTAACTGGTTACCCGAGGCCGGCTGGTTTTGCCTCCAGGTCCCCTTCGTCCCAGTGCCAGTCTGGTTCTCTGGTACCTTCTTCCCCTGCACCTGTCTATGGTAAATGGGTCCCCGTGGTATGGAACACTGGGGGTCCTCAGTTTGTGGTTTGTCCAACTCCGTCTGCCTGATGGTAGCGTGAACCCTGTGGGGATGGAGCCTCTGGTCCTGTTCCCGACTCTCTCTTTGCTACTGAGTCTTTGGATTTTTAAGCGTCAGCAAGGTCCTTGATGGTCCCCTTTGCTGTGCAGGTGTTAACAGGTCGGCTTGAAGCTCTTTCCTATCCTAGGGTCCTATACCCCGTCAGTGCGTAGCTTCGGGAATACTCCACCGTACTCCACCGGCAACTACCTCTCCTGGGTACCAGGTCACCGTGAACCCAAGTCAGGGAGTCACTTCCTTCACCTTCACTGTCACTTCAGTTCTCTCTACTCAATTAGTTAGACTGACTACTGACTTCCTGTGTTCCCAACTACTCTCCACAGTCTGCCCCTCCCACCTGGTCAACTTGTGGACTGGAGTGGCTCAACTTCTAGGTGGCCTTCCATGGTCCCATCCTAGCTGGTTACCATTGTATGGGGGATTGTTGGGGAAAACTGTGATTACCTGGGTTTTTGGTGTTACTGGCACTGGGGTTCTGGATCCCAAAGGGGGTAGGCCCTGCATCCTGGTGGGGATGTAGAACCTTGTAGCACCCTGAGGTGTTCAGAGGCACTACATTAGCATTAGGAAATCAGTGGAGCCCCAACAATTATAATACTCAAAGGGAATCTGTCACTTCTGAAAATACTATCTGCAGATATAGTGGTTATCTGTAGGTAAATAACTTTTAAATCATGACTGGATGACTGTGAGGTAAATCCGGAGATATGACGATAAATCATGATATTCAAGTTATGTCAGGAAGCCCTCTCCTGGTGTCACCCCCCCTTTCCTTCACACAACTTGTTTAGCAACCCATCCCATGGCCATCTCCTGTGATATGGAAATTAGGTGATGTGGGAACAAAGGACACAGGATGACTCCCTGCCGTCACCCTGTAACAAGAGTTGTATCTCATTATAAGGCTCTGGAACTAGCCAGACAGAACGACTCCAGTAAAAAATGGTTCATATCTCGCAAGCCATATTTCCGATAAATACGGCAACCATAAAAATGGTGTTTTCGCATGCGGACGATGCTGGCACACCTTTTTTATGGGAGCGGGAGCTTGGGAAATACCCCAGGCGTGATATCAGCCAATGTGGAACTAGTAGACAAGTCATGAAACCTCTCATTCTGTAGCTAAATTCATAACTGTCACAATGAGAGCATTGGCGTCCGCCTACGACGCTCCCAGGCCAAGTTATGGCCATATTCCATGTTGTGGATTTTGTCCATAACTCCAGCCAGGGGTGGAGCAGTGCTCCCTCTGAGGTCACGAAGGTAGGAGGGGACCTGGATTTGCCCAGGTTGATAACCCTACTTCGGACATTTTCCAGGGTTCTTTCGCTGGGGGTCACGTGCAGGAAACATCTGTGGGAGTTCCTGGAAACCTGGTCTACAGCGCCCCCCTGTGGCCAGACGCACAAGGTAACTGATCGAATTGCATACCTGTTTGTAAACCATGCTTTATCTGTAACTGTACTCTGACATATGTATATTCTGTAGATTCCCTATTGTATATATTGTAGTTTCTAGTGTGCTTTAGGCTGATTAAATTATATAATTAATCTTGGGCTGTTCTGTTATCTCGATCTTGAATCCCACGTCTGTGTGTTCGGCTAATAGTTACCGTGAAGCGGTTGGTGGCAGCGAGTTGTGCCAAGGATTATTGTGGGGAGGCCAGTGAGATTCGGGAAGATATTATATATTCCGCCCGCGGAGGTCGGGGGAATATATACCCTACTCTCACCGGGGACCCTTCAATAATCGGCATAAGTAGTATAGCGGCCTCCTTGCTTATTGTCGGGCAATTCCATAATTGGCCTGACTATAAGAGGGGCGCTAGAGAGCGCGTCACGTGCTCTGTCTGTCGGTCGGGAGGTATAAAGGAGGGGTGACCCCACTTGTTACCCCCCGATTGTGACGTACTGGTAGCCAGCGCGGGGGATTTCTGAGTGACCCCCCCGGTGGTTTGTGACATATTGGTGGCATAGCGGTGGGATCGAGATAATAGTGTGTGTGAGTGTGAGACCCATACTCCCAGACACTAAAGACTGCCTGCAGCAGCTGTGGCTGCTGGGGTCTTCAGACCAGCTCAACACTAGAGTGTCAGAGTGCAGATACTGTAAGGTGTGTGGAGGCATCAGGTGTCAGTTCTGTGTCAGTGACCAAAAGTCTGCAAGAATGGCTGATGGCACCAGGAGCAGAGCTATGCAACTGGCCAATGCTAAGGCAGGAGCCGAAGAGAGGGAGGACGGTGCTGTGGACAGTAATGAGGAGGTTGCCCACGAGTCCTCCAGGAGCTCGACGCCAGAGAACAGCTCTGCAGAGGACATTGCACAACCTGGCACTGCTGGACAAAATGAGGAGGAGCTCGCCCAAGGGTCCTCAACGAGCCAGATGCCAGCCCTCCGCTCTGCAATGGACAGTGAATCACCAGGCTCCGCAGCGGGCCGCAGATCACCACGTGCCATTCCACCGAGCCTGGGAGGCTCGGATAGCCTTCTCCAAATGGCTATGGCCCTTCTCCAGGCGGGAGACCGGGATACCTACGAGATACTCATGGCAGAGCGCAGGGCAGAGCGGCAGGCAGCGCGTGATGCTGAGGCTGCGGAGCGGCAAGCAGCGCGTGAAGAGCGCCAGGCAGAGCGTGAGGCTGCGGAGCGACAGGCAGACCGTGACTACCAGCTGCATCTAGCTCAGCTCCGGCCCTCATCAGCCACACGTGACCTTCAAGACACCAAACTTCCAAAGGTCCGTGTTGAGGACTTCCCAGTGCTGGAGAAGGATGGAGACTTGGACTCTTTCTTGACTGCTTTTGAACGGACTTGCTTGCAGCACCATCTGGACAAGGACCAGTGGGCCAAATACCTGACCCCCCGTTTAAGGGGTAAGGCCCTGGAAATCCTTGGGGACTTGCCTGCTGAGGCAGATCAGGGCTACGACACCATCAAGCGGGCCCTGATCCAACAGTACAACCTCACTCCGGAGTCCTACCGCAAGAAGTTCCGGACCCTGCAGAAGGGACCAAAGGACTCCTGGGCTGACCACCGGCGGGCACTTGCCCGAGCTGCCGACCACTGGACCCAAGGCCTGCAGCTTTCCACCGGACCAGAGATCCTGGACTTGGTCATCACGGAGCAACTCT
Source organism: Anomaloglossus baeobatrachus (assembly GCF_048569485.1). Lineage (NCBI taxonomy): Eukaryota > Metazoa > Chordata > Amphibia > Anura > Aromobatidae > Anomaloglossus > Anomaloglossus baeobatrachus. The sequence goes on from NC_134358.1 coordinate 290,264,955, forward strand.
TGTGGAACTGCCCTGAGGATCTCCGCCAGTTCATCCGAGACCAGAAGCCAAAGGGGTCCACGGCTACAGCTGCCCTGGCCGATGACTACACCAACAATCGGGCTCCTGAAGCCAGGAGAGCAGCCACCAGCAGCACCTGGAGAGGGGGTAAGATGAATTCTGCGACTGCCCCACCTGCCCCTAGACTGCAGGGGGTGTCCCCCTCAACTCCCCTCTCCAGGCCCGTGGCAGAACCAAGACGGTGCCACCAGTGCCACCTACCTGGACACTTCAAGGCCATGTGCCCTCAGCGTCCCAAGGCCCCGGCTCCGTCCCCGTCCCAAGGGCCGCCCAAGGTGTATTGTGTGGGTGGGGGTGGTGGTAGGTCCCTGGACAGCTTCCAACCTGTCACCGTCGGCCGGTCTGTGACCATAGGACTGCGAGACAGCGCCTCGGAGGTGACTCTGGTGCGGCCTGAGATGGTGTCCCCCCAAGACTTGATCCCTGGAAAAACCCTCGCTGTCTCCGGGATTGGAGGCATTGACCCGGCGCTGCCTGTTGCTGACATTTATGTGGACTGGGGCGCAGGGCGAGGGGTGAGGGAGGTGGGGGTAACTGATCGGATCCCCGCAAACGTGCTACTTGGGACAGATTTGGGGCAGATAACCTCCCAGTTTGGGCCCCAACCAAGGGCTGAACCTTCAGCCAGTACTGACATGCCTCCGGACAATGTTAATGTGTTATCTATGAATGATGTAAGGGAGGAGGGAGTGAACTCTGATATTTCTGCTTGCATAGACACCATAGACACACACACAGCTGCAGCTGTGACAGGGGAGGGGGTCAGAGAAAGGTGTGACAATGCCTCTACAAGTAATCAGCCTGTGAGCTGGGATCTGCTGCCCTCTGCAGGGATAAGCAGAGAGCAGGGTGCTGCAGGGGGAGGACCAGTGTGTGGGGTGGGGGCTACCACAGCAAATGTGGGGTCCCCAGAGATTTCACAGCGGGGTTCTGTTGCTGCAGGAGGGGAACAGGCAGGTGAGATTGGGGCCGGTCCAGGAGCGGAAGTGCTCCCAGGTAAGATCTCGGTGCATGGTTCCCCCACAACCGGGGTGTCAGGAAGCCAGGTCGGTCTGCCTGAACCGGCGACTTGGTCAGGAACGGAGGAGGAGCAGGCACGACCCACGGTCGCAGCGGCTGTGGCCGCTGTCACCCGCAGTGGGAGTGCTGGAAGCCAAGGGGCCTCCCGGAGGTCCGATAGCTCTTCCCCTTCTGACCAAGTGGCAGCCGAGTCAGGTGGAGGCCAGGACACAGGTCCCGGGGTACTGACCGAAGATGTGACAGTCTCGTCGATTCTGGCCACATCTAGTCAGGGGTTTCAGGCAGCGTTAGAAGCTGACGACAGCCTGAAAGCTCTTAAGGAGCAGGCGGCCCAGCCTCCCTCGGACTCGGACCCGGAGCGAGTGGTCTGGGACCAAGGACGGCTGTACCGGGCCACGGTCCAGCAGGGTTCACCGGAGGCGTGGCCCAGGGACCGACAGTTGGTGGTACCCTATCCGTTCCGGACGGAGTTGTTGCGGATCGCACATGAGATTCCGATGGCCGGACACCTAGGGATCGCTAAGACCAAGGCCAGGTTAAACCAGCATTTCTACTGGCCAAAAATGGGGGCCGATGTGGCTGCCTACTGCCGTTCGTGTGAAACCTGTCAGAGAGTGGGGAAGGCGGGGCCACACCCCAAAGCCCCACTAGTATCTCTGCCAATCATCGATGAGCCTTTCAGGAGGGTGGCTGTGGATCTGGTCGGCCCGCTGGCCATCCCCAGCAGCTCCGGGAAACGCTTCATACTGACGGTAGTGGACTATGCCACCCGGTACCCAGAAGCAGTGGCCTTGTCGTCCATTCGGGCTGACAAGGTGGCCACCGCATTGCTGGAGATTTTCTCCCGAGTGGGTTTTCCCCAGGAAATGCTCACTGACCGGGGGACCCAATTCATGTCCCAGCTGATGGAGGCCCTCTGTAAGCAGGTCCAGGTGCGACATCTGGTGGCCAGCCCGTACCATCCACAGACTAATGGCCTGTGCGAGCGGTTCAATGGCACCTTAAAGCAGATGCTTAAGATGTTGGTCGACTCCCATGGGCGTGACTGGGAGCGGTATCTCCCACACCTGTTATTTGCTTACCGGGAGGTTCCACAGGCCTCAACAGGATTCTCACCGTTTGAGCTCCTGTACGGGCGACGTGTGCGGGGCCCCCTGGCTCTGGTGAAAGAGGCTTGGGAAGGGGATTTGGCCACCCCTGGAGTGTCGGTTATCGAGTATGTCATGCGCTTCCGGGACAAAATGCAGGCCTTGACGCAACTGGTACACGACAATATGGCTCAAGCCCAGGCCGATCAGAAGCGTTGGTACGACCAGAACGCTTGTGAGAGGACCTACCAAGTGGGTCAAAAGGTGTGGGTACTGGTCCCCGTACCACAGGACAAGCTTCAGGCAGCCTGGGAAGGCCCATACCTCGTGTACCAGCAGCTCAACCCTGTGACGTACCTGGTCACCCTGGACCCTGCCCGTGGAAGGCGGAAGCCCTTCCATGTGAACATGATGAAGGCACATCATGAGCGGGAGGCATGTGCGCTCCCCGTGTGCAACCTGCCCGAGGAGGGAGAAGCGGAAACCCTCTTGGATATGCTAGCCCAGGTTAGGGCAGGCGGATCCATTGAGGATGTGGAGGTTGGCCACCAGCTCTTGGAGGACCAACGGTCCCAGCTGTGGGCCACCCTACACCCCTTCCGGGGGTTGTTTACCAACCAGCCCGGAAGGACTGACTTGGCTGTCCATCACGTGGACACTGGGGATCATCCCCCGATCCGGCGTTCAGCATATCGGGTCTCCCTGGAGGTGCAGCAACACATGCGCCAGGAGATTGACGAGATGCTGAAGCTGGGGGTGATCCAGGCATCCAACAGCGCTTGGGCCTCGCCTGTAGTCCTCGTCCCTAAGAAGGACCGAACCACTCGGTTCTGCGTGGACTACAGGGGGCTCAATGCTGTCACGGTCGCCGATGCGTACCCAATGCCACGCATCGATGACCTGCTCGATCAGTTGGCCGGGGCTCAGTACCTGACCATCATGGACCTGAGCCGGGGATATTGGCAGATCCCCCTGACTCGCAAGGCCAGGGAACGCTCTGCCTTTATTACCCCATTTGGACTGTACGAGTCCACGGTGATGCCATTCGGGATGAGGAATGCCCCTGCCACTTTCCAGCGGATGGTCAACACCCTGCTCAAGGGACTTGAAGGGTACGCGGCCGCGTACCTGGATGACATTGCCGTCTTCAGTCCCACCTGGGAAGATCACCTAGAGCATCTAGCACAGGTGCTCAGGCGGGTCCACCGGGCAGGTTTGACCATCAAGCCGGGCAAGTGTCAGCTGGCCATGAGCGAGGTCCAGTACCTCGGTCACCGGGTAGGCGGGGGAACACTGAAGCCCGAGCCTGAGAAAGTGGAGGCCATCGCATCCTGGCCCACCCCCAGGACCAAGAAGCAGGTGATGTCCTTCTTGGGGACCGCTGGGTACTATAGGAGGTTTGTTCCATGCTATAGTAGCCTGGCAAAGCCCCTGACGGACCTCACCAAGAAGAAGCTGCCCTCTGCAGTCGATTGGACAATGGACTGCGAGACAGCCTTCCGGGCCCTAAAGGACGCCCTGTCCAGCCCGCCCGTGCTACAGGCAGCCGACTTCACGCGGCCGTTTGTAGTACAGACCGACGCCAGTGACTTCGGCCTCGGTGCGGTGCTCAGCCAGGTGGACTCTGCGAGCCAAGAGCACCCAGTCTTGTACCTGAGCAGGAAGCTGTTACCGAGGGAAGTGGCCTATTCCACAATGGAGAAGGAGTGCCTGGCCATAGTGTGGGCCCTGCAGCGTCTGCAACCCTATCTATACGGGCGCCACTTCATCGTGGAGACGGACCACAACCCCCTCAGCTGGTTGCACACCGTCTCTGGGACGAATGGGCGACTGTTGCGATGGAGCCTTGCGCTCCAGCAATACAACTTCACCATTCGCCACAAAAGGGGCCGTGACCACGGTAACGCAGACGGGCTGTCCCGACAAGGAGAGGTCGCGGACGGGTGCACGGGGGAACACCGGAGTGTGCTGCCCCCTAGCGCCCTCAAAAGGGGGGAGGTGTGAGGTAAATCCGGAGATATGACGATAAATCATGATATTCAAGTTATGTCAGGAAGCCCTCTCCTGGTGTCACCCCCCCTTTCCTTCACACAACTTGTTTAGCAACCCATCCCATGGCCATCTCCTGTGATATGGAAATTAGGTGATGTGGGAACAAAGGACACAGGATGACTCCCTGCCGTCACCCTGTAACAAGAGTTGTATCTCATTATAAGGCTCTGGAACTAGCCAGACAGAACGACTCCAGTAAAAAATGGTTCATATCTCGCAAGCCATATTTCCGATAAATACGGCAACCATAAAAATGGTGTTTTCGCATGCGGACGATGCTGGCACACCTTTTTTATGGGAGCGGGAGCTTGGGAAATACCCCAGGCGTGATATCAGCCAATGTGGAACTAGTAGACAAGTCATGAAACCTCTCATTCTGTAGCTAAATTCATAACTGTCACAATGAGAGCATTGGCGTCCGCCTACGACGCTCCCAGGCCAAGTTATGGCCATATTCCATGTTGTGGATTTTGTCCATAACTCCAGCCAGGGGTGGAGCAGTGCTCCCTCTGAGGTCACGAAGGTAGGAGGGGACCTGGATTTGCCCAGGTTGATAACCCTACTTCGGACATTTTCCAGGGTTCTTTCGCTGGGGGTCACGTGCAGGAAACATCTGTGGGAGTTCCTGGAAACCTGGTCTACAGCGCCCCCCTGTGGCCAGACGCACAAGGTAACTGATCGAATTGCATACCTGTTTGTAAACCATGCTTTATCTGTAACTGTACTCTGACATATGTATATTCTGTAGATTCCCTATTGTATATATTGTAGTTTCTAGTGTGCTTTAGGCTGATTAAATTATATAATTAATCTTGGGCTGTTCTGTTATCTCGATCTTGAATCCCACGTCTGTGTGTTCGGCTAATAGTTACCGTGAAGCGGTTGGTGGCAGCGAGTTGTGCCAAGGATTATTGTGGGGAGGCCAGTGAGATTCGGGAAGATATTATATATTCCGCCCGCGGAGGTCGGGGGAATATATACCCTACTCTCACCGGGGACCCTTCAATAATCGGCATAAGTAGTATAGCGGCCTCCTTGCTTATTGTCGGGCAATTCCATAATTGGCCTGACTATAAGAGGGGCGCTAGAGAGCGCGTCACGTGCTCTGTCTGTCGGTCGGGAGGTATAAAGGAGGGGTGACCCCACTTGTTACCCCCCGATTGTGGCGTACTGGTAGCCAGCGCGGGGGATTTCTGAGTGACCCCCCCGGTGGTTTGTGACAATGACTTACTGGGTAATGGCAATAAGGAGAAAATGAAGCTATACTCTCACTACTTTAAAGTCACTGCTCACATAAGAACCACGCTGTAATCATTTCTTAGCATTTCTGGCAGCCTGCTTGTCAGCATGTGTGCGCAATTTATGTGTGTATAGCAGGCTGTCAATCAATGTGCTAGGAGTGATCATGCTCAGTGTGCACTGAGCGGTGACTGTAAAAGTTCCATGAACTGCCCCGGTGACTAGGAGCAAGCGTCTTCAGGGAAAATAAAAATTATTTTTTCCCTGTACCTGCTGGATCACCACTATATCTCCAAAGCAATTCTGGAGGTGAAAGGTTTCCTTCAATAATGTTATGCCTAAATTAAAGGGATCCTAAGATAGGTATGACTTTTCTTTCTATTGATGGGGATAAGATGGTCCTAATGGTTGGATCTTGCTGATCAAACATTTAGATTCTTTTAGCTAGAGTCTCACTACACCAAACAGAGATCAAACTATTCATCAGAGAATAGGAGGAAGGCAATCTTCTATGCATGATATAAAGCTCCTGTTAACAGATACCACAGCGCATCCCAACTCCACGGCTGCATAGGTAACACATTTAGTTTAATTTCTGACAAAATAGGTAGAGAACAGCAAGACATATTCATGGCATTGTAAATCTTCCAGCTGATGCTCTATTGTATGCCTTTTCTTCTGACAATTTGTGATTTCCATTCGTTTTCATTGAAAATAGCACTATAACCTCACACTGTATTTTTCTAAATGCTCTCAGAATAAATGTCTACTGTATTTTGTATCCAAATCGTCTCTGCAGGTTTACTTTCCACATTGCTTTATTACTGAAGGACAAACACTGCCTGCAGAGTAATGTTACAATGCATGCCCCATTCTCAGATTGTGTTTTCCTATTAATGTAACATCTGACATCTATTTGGTTTGGATTCACAGAGGCAATTACAAGTCACAAAAATAAGCACCTTTCCCAAAGATTAGAGTGCAGGAGCTGAATACATCTTCCAATATCATTCCAATGCAGCAGAAGTTAGCAGTAAACTATTAACGTGCTCCCTGAAGATATAACCAGCGTACAACTATTGTCCTAAGTGACGTTAGAAGAGGCGATAATATGCAACAGAAATTCTAATGAGGCTTCCTGCGACTATAATGGAGCACAATGAAAGATAACGGGGTTTAGACATCTACATGCTGTAACAATGCTCTGCAATATACTAGGAATTGATCGCTGGTTTCTATTGGCCAATGGATGTTTATTAATCCATATGAAATATTACAAAAAAGATGAGAACGTTTCCAATCCACTGTCGCTCCTTTGTTGATATATCCTGGTCCCTCTTCCGGTCTTTGTTCAGTAAATTTCATGACAGGACAATTCAGGTCCAATGCAGCAAATCACAGGCTGTGGCGATTTCATGTCCACACCACTAAGGTCATCGCTGTAGCCAGTGATCGGCTGCAGTGGTCATAGTTACATAGATTGAAAACAGACCTAGGTCCATCTAGTTCAACCTTCCTCCACCAATTCTACATTTTATCACTAAGTCACTTATAACAATGTTGTGTGTACTGAGGAAATCATCCAGCCCTTTTTTAAAAGCTGTTATAGTATCTGCCATTACTACCTCTTGTGGTAGGGCATTCCACAGTCTGACTGCTCTAACTGTAAAGAACCCTTTCCTATTTAGCTGTCTGAATCGCTTTTCTTCCACTCGCAGTGAGTGCTCCCTGGTCCTTAGTACTGTCTTTGGAAGGAATAAGTCATGTGCCAGTCCTTTATATTGACCACACATGTATTTATACATATAAATGAGATCTCCTCTGAGACGTCCTTTTTCTAAGCTAAACATATCTAACTTTTTCAACCTGTCGTCATATCGGAGGCCTTCCATTCCTTGTAGTAGTCTAGTTGCCCGCCTTTGAACTGACTCTAACTTCTGAATGTCCTTTTTAAAATGTGGAGCCCAAAACTGGATCCCGTATTCCAGATGTGGCCTTACAAGTGATTTATAGAGGGGTAACAAAACGTTGGGATCACGGGATCTAATCTCTCTTTTTATACACCCTAAATCTTGTTTGCTTTAGCAGCTGCTGCCTGACATTACGTACTTCATGAAGTATCACTGTCAAATGGACAAGTTTGTTATAAACATCCTTAACATGACAACAATTAGATTTATAGGAAACTAGACACTAAACAGTTTAGTTCCTTAAAATACAAACAATTTGACACTACCTAGTTTAGAAATTCTGAAGCTTGGTTGTTCTTCAATGTAAGATTCTTAAATAATGTAATAAATTACTACTTTTTGCTCATGTAAAGGGGTTTATTAGCCATAAACAATTCTAACCTATCAAAATAGACAAAAGTGTAAGAAAATGTAAAGAATCCTTTCGGAGTTAAATTGATTTCTACAGTGAACACTAATAAAATGTAGTGTAAGTCCTATCTTAATTACATTTAAAAAAAAAAAAAATGTAACTAACGAACAGGTTCAAGTCTTTTATTGGGAAGATTCCGTAATCATCCACAGTGCAGGTAGTCTAAAATAAGTTAATCCTTTCATTTAATAACCTGAAAATCTTTTAAAAGAAATCAATTGATAGGTTTTTACTATGTAATCTGAGAGCATCATGATGTATTACTTACTGGACTGTGTTTTGTTTCAATAAAATCATTGTTTTATCACATGAAGATTATCACTAGAGGACTAGGTTAATACCTCCTGGTCCAACCATGCGCCATTGCAGATAACAATATACAGTGTACACAAATATGTCAAAATACAGTGTACACAAAATGTTGTGGGGAGACCTATCACATCTGCTTCCCTGCTATTTATGCTGGTTGAAACCTTCCACCCATGCCAGCTATAGTTTATTCTATGTTGGTCTGTGAGGTGTGGTGTCCCAGACTCTCTGGTGAAAAATGTGCTTAATTTATGCTTATTGCTTGGAGGGGTTGTGGAGTTTATCCCTGTTGTTTTATAATTCTTTCTTACTCTTGTTTTTCCTCCTGTATCTCTTATTGTCTTTACCCTTGTATGTACGTGCTGTGTGACAGAGTTTTGGTTTTCCCTTGTCTGTCTTTATCTGTGAGTTTTTACCCACTCCTGTCCAATCCCTCCATGGAGGGGGGGAGGAGGAGGAGGGTAAATTAGATGAGTACTGGTCAGGAGCAGGGCCAGGAAGTAGACTCAGACATCTCCACCATTAGGAGTATCACCAAGATTAGGGATAGCATAGGGTCCCCTAGCTAGTCAGGGCAAAATGGTGGCGCCATCCTTGGTCCAGTGTTTATACAGGCCGGGTCACGTGGTGGGCCAGCCAATCACCGCCATGCCAATACTCAGCATGGCTGTGATGGCTTCAGAAGAGCCCACAGCTAAAAAGCGTATTCATTGGCTGCGCTGCAGCTCTTCTACAAGCTTTAATTAGATTCCAACTACAAACTCGGACACAGACCTCCAGGAGAATTTCATGTTTGGATTTGAGCACCGGACACCTTTACAGTCCGGGTTCACACAACCCTAGTAATAAACTTTAAAATTAAAAATTCCTCCATTCTTGAGAATGGAGAGGTTTTTTAATAAGAGGTAAATTGCAAAATGTCTTGTCTCTACAAGCACTTGCAATTTTAGATATTTAAGTAGTACTACTTTAAATTTGTTCAGAATGTCAATTTTATATTTGTGAACAATCCAGCCAATGTAAATCAGTCTAGTTTAGAATACAATATTAATTTTCAAAAGGCACCAACTAGGAATATTCTGGCATCTATTAGACTGAAACCTCAAAGCACGCAGGTGTTATCTCCAGAGCTGCAGGCTATTTTTCTTTGAGAATTTTATTTTGCAGAAAATAGCTTATAAGAATACAATTGAAAATGTATTTATATGTGGTTTATGAATATTATTAGTTATTAATTAATTTTAACCTTGATGGGGTTTGCAGGTGTATTTTAGCACATTTCAGGACAACTAGACATGCCCTATTTATAGTGAGAATAGAAAACCGCACAATAATAGGTAGAGCCTATACTGAGTAACAATTCAAATCACCGTCTAATTATATTTCAATGGGATAGTTCTGCCAAGTGAGGAAAGCTTTCAATTTTCCCTATTTGCTCTGAACTCTTATTCTTTAGCGTACAACTACTTTCATTGATAGAGATAATGAAGACCCATTGCCGAGTTAATAGCTTGCCGTTCCTCATTCACAAGTCACACTCTGATCATTAAAGCATCTTGGAGGCACTAAGTGGTGAAGTTTAACAGCTAATAAATATAGTCTAGTGCCCATGCTCCAAAACAATGTTGTACATTTTTATTGACCCATGCAAACAATGCTAGCAATTTCTAAAATGTGGGGTTTATTGTAAATATGCCATTTATTTCTCATATTGGAGAAAATTGTTTTTATTAAAGGGAACTTGTCGGTTGATTCACGCTGCTCAAACCACAAGGAGCTTGAAGCAAAGTCTAAATGCACAATTGTAGCTGGGTATGTATTTATCTGAAATGCTCCAGCATTACAGAAAAAAATATATGTTAAAGCTCAGGTTATATGTGTTCATAGGGAGAGACCTGTCAATCACTTAGAGCTGTGTAGGTAAAAGCTAGCCAGTGCTGGACTACTCATCTCTGCCTATGGTCTCCAGATGGACTGCTGAACTCTGCCTATGGTCTCTAGCTGGACTGCTCATCTCTGCCTATGGTCTCTAGCTGGACTGCTCATCTCTGCCTATGGTCTCCAGATGGACTGCTGAACTCTGCCTATGGTCTCCAGCTGGACTGCTCATCTCTGCCTATGGTCCCCAGCTGGACTGCTCATCTCTGCCTATGGTCTCCAGCTGGACTGCTCATCTCTGCCTATGGTCTCCAGCTGGACTGCTCATCTCTGGCTATGGTCTCCAGCTGGACTGCTCATCTCTGCCTATGGTCTCCAGCTGGACTGCTCATCTCTGGCTATGGTCTCCAGCTGGGCTACTGAACTCTGCCTATGGTCTCCAGCTGGACTGCTCATCTCTGGATATGGTCTCCAGCTGGACTGCTCATCTCTGGCTATGGTCCCCAGCTGGACTGCTCATCTCTGGCTATGGTCCCCAGCTGGACTGCTCATCTCTGCCTATGGTCTCCAGCTGGACTGCTCATCTCTGCCTATGGTCTCCAGCTGGACTGCTCATCTCTGCCTATGGTCTCCAGCTGGACTGCTCATCTCTGGCTATGGTCTCCAGCTGGACTGCTCATCTCTGCCTATGGTCTCTAGCTGGACTGCTCATCTCTGCCTATGGTCTCTAGCTGGACTGCTCATCTCTGCCTATGGTCTCCAGCTGTACTACTTATCTCTGCCTATGGTCTCCAGCTGGACTGCTCATCTCTGGCTATGGTCTCCAGCTGGACTGCTCATCTCTGCCTATGGTCTCTAGCTGGACTGCTCATCTCTGCCTGTGGTCTCCAGCTGGACTGCTCATCTCTGCCTGTGGTCTCCAGCTGGACTGCTCATCTCTGCCTGTGGTCTCCAGCTGGACTGCTCATCTCTGCCTATGGTCTCCAGCTGGACTGCTCATCTCTGCCTATGGTCTCCAGCTGGACTGCTCATCTCTGCCTATGGTCTCCAGCTGGACTGCTCATCTCTGCCTATGGTCTCCAGCTGGACTGCTCATCTCTGCCTATGGTCTCCAGCTGGACTGCTCATCTCTGCCTATGGTCTCCAGCTGGACTGCTCATCTATGCCTATGGTCTCCAGCTGGACTGCTCATCTCTGCCTATGGTCTCCAGCTGGACTGCTAGTGACTGACAGGTTCCCTTTAACTCCTTTAACTTTTTCGAATTTTCACATTGTAATCAATCTTGGCTAAATAAATAATAAAACCATGTTCCAAATTATAATGCAAGATTTAAGACTTAAAAAAGTTATTTTTTTATTTTTCAAATAAACTCATGGTATTACGTCTTAGGGCTCTTTGGATCACTGAAATCAGCCTAAACACCTGGGAATATTAGTTTGCTGGTCAGCCCAATTAAGGAAAGACTGCTTAAACGGAATCTGCTAGCAGGCTTTTGCTTTGTAATTTGAAGACAGCATGCTGTAAAAGTTATCACACAGAACTCGACGATGCCTCTCTTATCAAGATCTGTGCTGTTGTTTACTTGTAATGACTGTTTTAGCACCAGCAGCCAATTATTGCTGGACTACATTGCCTGGTGCATGTTAGTCCAGCACACCCCTTCCGCTAATTAGCACCTCACTATAAACATACATTGTCTATACAGAGCCTGGTGTGGACTTGGACAGCTATCTCAGCTATGTTGAATTGCTAAATCTAAGAACTCTGTGTAAGAACTGCTACATCCAGTAAACTAAGTGATAAATCATTGGCTTCAGAGTCTCTTTGCCTATATTTTGCTGTGTTCAGATGAGGTAGCAAAAACCTCCTGACAAATTCCCTTTAAGAAGGACTGTTACATGAGCCTGTCTCACGTAATGGCTTGGATTTACTAATAAGCTTGCTGGTCCAGGTGGACACATGGGCTCAGGTGCAGCAGCTAGGTAGAGCATGGTGAACATGGACTTGTGAAATGAAAAATAATGGTTTAAACAAGTCCAGGGATAGACAGACATACAGATAACAGACATGGACAGAGTTACAAAACATAGTGGGTGAACATAGCAAGGGCAGATGGCTGCTTATCTGAAGACCTGTGACAGATGGCAGAGGAAGAACAGCAGCTATACAGACGACTGTAGCAGGAGGCAGGGTTGCTGAAGGCCGCTGGCAGGCAGGTCGCAGAGGTACTCACAACTTAGTACAGGTAACATGATTACTGGCAGATAGGTAACAGAGTTATTTGTGAGGTGATGGGAAATATGCCGCACCATTTACATTAATAATCTTTTTACAGCTGCTGCTACGTTTCCATACCAATGTATATAATAATAATAATTTTTATTTATATAGCGCAAACATATTCTGCAGCACTTTACAGTGCAGAGGGGACATGTACAGAGAATATGAGACAATACAAAATCACAAAATTCGATAGATTCAATAGAGGAGTGAGGGCCCTACTCATAAGCTTACAGTCAATGAGGAGATAGGAGAGGCACAAAAGGTAAATTGGGGGGGGACAAAACAAGCCAACACTTGTCATATATGGTCTGGCCAGAGTACTGCTTGGACATTGAGAACATTGTTACCTGCAGTACTAACCACCAGACACAAGAGTTCACTGTCTTCCTTTTGACTGTTATATAGCCTCTTGCTTGGAACTTATGTACAGGAGAGTTCAAACAGAAGGCAGGGATGCAGAGCAACCAACAGAATCCGGCTCAGTCCCTCAAACAAATTCAGCCTCCATCAAAGCCAGGGCCCAGTTGTAAGTCCTAGAGGCCCTTAACCTCATAACGACGACCGTACGACTTAAAGCGGCGGCAAAACAGGGCACTTATTCTGTTCCGCCGCTTTAAAGCGGCGGCCCGAAAAAACCCTGTAGCACCCCCCAGCGACCAAAAATCTCGGGGGTTTCAGCTACCGGGGGTAGCTGAGACCCCCCAGATTATGAATCGGGGTGTGTTTTTTGGACCCCGATAATGTGATTGCCGGTATACACCGTATACCGACGGTCACATAAAAAAAAAAGAAATGGCCGGTAAAACTGATTTCTTTTTCATCTGACATGATCAAACATGTCAGATGAGAAAGAAATCTAAACCCCTAGTGCCCCCAAAGCCCCCGGTACCGGAGAGTCCCCCTCCCCACCCCCACCCCCCCTCCGGAGCAGTCAAAATGGCGCCGAAGCGCACAGAAAACTGCCACCGCCGCCGGCTCTGCAGTCATTTCCCTCCGATCTGAAATGATCAAACATTTCAGATCGGAGGGAAATGTCCTCCCCCTGACCCCTCCTCCGGTCCACCGGAGCCCTCTGGTCACCGGAGCCCCCTCCGGTTCTCCAGAGCCACCCCCCTCCCCCCTCCGGAGCGTGGAAGATGGCGGCGCGCAGCGCACAGCGCGCAGCCGCATTCATTCTGCTCTTTCTGCCGCATGTGACACGTCACATGCGACAAAAAGTTGTCCCCAGGTCCCGCTAGGTCTCCCGCCGTCCCCCCGCGTCCGCCCCCGGTCTTACGTTACCTGACTGGTTATCCGTCCCGCGATCACGCCGCCTCCTTCTTGTATGCTGGCGGCGCATGCGCAGACAGCGGCTGTCAGCTGGATCCCTGCAAGCAGGGACGCTGACGTCGCTGCTGCACAGGCTGCTCCACTGTGGACCGGGGGAGAGTGAGTGCAGTAATCTTCAGCCACACTCCTCACATGGAGAGACTGCTGTTCCAGAAAATGGGGGGTACGTTCTGTGAGCGTGCCCCTCATATTCTGGAATGAGGTTACTGCAGGTCACTCTGCCCTAAGTTGGACCGGGGCAGTGTGAGTGCAGTATTCTCAGATTACTGCACCCACACTGCTCATGGAGAGCTTGCTCTTCCAGAAAATGGGGGATACGTTCCCTGAACGTGCCCCCCCATATTCTAGAAGATCCAGAGTTGGCGTGGGACCTCCAAAATGGATTACAGCGACCGGAATTTGTTTATTTTCAATAAATTGGGGAAAGAGGAATGTTTCGGGGAGTGTTTTTTCAAATACATTTTTTTTTGTCTTTATTTTTTTCTATTACTTACTGGGTTAGTAATGTCGGGTATCTGTTCAGATGCCGTGACATCACTAACCCCAGGGCTTGATGCCAGGTGACATTACACATCTGGTATCAACCCCATATATTACCCCGTCTGCCAACGCACCAGGGCGCGGGATGAGCTGGGGCGAAGCGCCAAGATTGGCGCATCTAATGGATGCGCCACTTCTGGGGCGGCTGCGGCCTGCTATTTTTAGGCTGGGAAGAGTCCAATAACCATGGCTCTTCCCACCCTGAGAATACTAGACCCCAGCTGTCCGCTTCACCTTGGCTGGTGATCTAATTTGGGGGGGGCCCCACGTTTTTTTTTGTTTTTTTTTTTAAAAACGCCTGGGGAGCCCTCCAAATTGATCACCAGACAAGGTGAAGCTGTCAGCTGTGGTTTGCAGGCTACAGCTGTCTGCTTTACCCTAGCTGGCTATCAAAAATAGGGGGGACCCCACGTCGTTTATTTTAATTATTAATTTTTTGGGGGGCTAAATACAAGGCTAGGCACCCTTTAGTGCCACATGAAAGGCACTAAAGGGCGCCAGCTTAGAATATGCAGGGGGTGGGACATTATGTATTTTTGACATCTATCCATTCATCCATTGTAGCATTTTAGGCTGTGCGCCAACAATCAGGATTTGCAGCGTTTTGGGCGCAGTGTGTTCCCTGCGTCCATAGCGCTGCGTTGTGCAGTAGAAGCACAGTGGAAGGATTTTTAGAAATCCCATGCCCAATGTGCTTCTTTTCTCCGCAGCATAAACCGACCTGTGGTTCAGCTTCCCGAGCCTCAGCAAGTCAATTTATGCTGCGGAGACAAGAGTGTTCTCTACAGGTAGCATAGAGCTCCACAGCGGCCTGAACACAAATTGTGGGCATGGGCAGCTGCGTTCTCCCGTGGACAACACTCACATCTCTGCAGGAGGCTGACATTGTGTACTAGACGCCGTGTCGCTGGATCATGGCCACATAGCCTAAAAGTGAGACATTTGTTGCTACAGCAACATTTTTGTGAAGTACCTGTGGATTCAAAATGCTTACTATACTCCTGAATAAAATCCAGTTTCCAAAATGGGGTCACTTGTGGGGGTTTTCTGACGTATAGGTACCCAAGGGGCCCTGCAAATGTGACATGGTGCCCGCAATTTATTTCAACTTTTCCAGAATTCAAATGGTGCTCCTTCCATTCCAAGCCCTCCCATTTCTCCAAACAGAGGTTTTTGGCCACATGTGGGGTATCCCTGTGCTCATAAGACATTGGATAACAACCTGTTGGGTCCACGGTTTGTTGTTGTCTCTTGAAAAAGTAAGAAATATGATGCTGAAGCAACATTTTTGTGAAAAAAATTAAAATTTTCAATATGGCAACCTAAGCTTATCAAATTCTGTGAAGTACTCGTGGATTCAAACTGCTCACTATACACCTAGATAAAAGCCTTGAGGTGTCTTGTTTCCAGAATGGAGTCATTTGTGGGGGACCGCCACTGTCTAGGCACCTCAGGGGCTCTCCAAATGCAACCTGGCGTCCGCTATTGATTCCAGCCAATTTTGCAGTCAAATGGCACTCCTTCCCTTCCGAGCCCTGCCATGCGCCCAAACAGTTGATTTCCACCACATATAAGGTATCGCCAAACTCAGGAGAAATTGCACAATAAATGTTATGCTGAATTTTTTCCTTTTACTCTTGTAAAAAAAAAAGCTACCTGGTTGAAATAACAATTTTGTGGTAAAATTTTATTTTTTTTTTTCATGACTCAACGGTATAAATTCTGTGAAGCACCTGGGGGTTCAGGGTACTCACCAAACATCTAGATAAATTCCTTGAGGGGCCTAGTTTCCAAAATGGGGTCACTTGTGCGGGGTTTCTGCTGTTTAGGTACCTTAGGGGTCCTCCAAATGTGACATGGTGCCCGCAATCTTTTTCAGCCAAATTTCCTTTCCAAAATTCAAATATTGCTCCTTTCGTTCCAAGCCCTCCCATTTGTCCAAACAAAGGTTTCAGACCAAATGTGAGGTATCACCGCGCTCATAAAAAAGTGGTTAACAAACCTTGAGGTCAAATTTTTGGAATTACCTCTTGAAAAAGTGAGAAAATTGATGCTAAAGCAACATTTTTGAGAAAATTATTAAAATTTTCAATATGACAACGTAACGTTAACAAAATCTGTGAAGTACCTGTGGATCTAAAATGCTCACTATACCCCTAGATAGAAACCTTGAGGGGTCTAGTTTCCAAAATGGTGTCACTTGTGAGGGGTTTCTTCTGTTTAGGTACCTTAGCGGACCTGTAAATGCAACATGGTGCCCGCTATCTATTTCAGCCAAATTTGCTTTCCAAAATTCAAATATTGCTCCTTCTGTTCCGAGCCCTCCCATTTGTCCAAACAGAGGTTTCTGACCACATGTGGGGTATCGGCGCGCTCATAAGAAAGTGGGGAACAAGTTTTGGGGTCCATTTTGTTGTGTTATTTCTTCTAAAAGTGAATAAATTTGGGTTAGAGCAAGATTTTTAGGTAAAATTTAATTTTTGCTTTTTTTCATTCCACATTGCTTTTGTTCATGTGAAGCACCTGAAGGGTTAATAAACTTCTTGAATGTGGTTTTGGGTACTTTGGGGGGTGCAGTTTTTAGAATGGTGTCACTTTTGGGTATTTTCTGTCATCTAGGCCTATTGAAGTCACTTCAAATGTGATGTGGTCCCTAAAAAATGGTTTTGTAAATTTTGATGTAAAAATGAGAAATCGCTGATAAACTTTGAACCCCTCTAACTTCCTAACAAAAAAAAATGTCGTTTCCAAAACTGTGCTGATGTAAAGTAGACATGTGGGAAATGTTATTTATTAACTATTTTGTGTCACAGAAATCTCTGGTTTAACGGTATAAAAATTCAAAAGTTGAAAATTGCTAAATTTTCAAAATTTTTGCCAATATTCAATTTTTTTCATAAATAAACGCAAAAAATATTGTCCTAAATTTGGTACTAACATGAAGTCCAATATGTGACGAAAAAACATTCTCAGAATCACTGGGAACCGTTGAAGCGTTCTAGAGTTATAACCTCATGAAGTGACACTGGTCAGAATTGCAAAATTTGGTCTGGTCATTAAGGTGAAAATTAGCTCCGTCACTAAGGGGTTAAATAGGCCAAGGAAGGTCATCAAATGAAACACGCTAGGCCACCTGGAAAGCCTGACGTGGAGCAAAGCCCAAACCAGGGGCAGGGGCGTAACAAGGATGTTCCACATTATTACGCAGGTCACAGGTTTTCAGCGATATGGAAAAGAAAAAGGATTTCTTTGCTGCCGAAAACCATCAAATAGTACAATGCCTTGGACAAGGTATGAAAATATTAGATATTTCATGTAAACCTAAGAGTGCTCATTGTACTGTGAAGACATTTCTGGCTGATACAGAGCACAGTCGGGTTAGTACAGATGAAGGCATAATGAGGAAAGTTTCTGCCAGACAAATTCATTGGATTAAGAGAGCATCTGCTAAAATACCATCACAAAGCAGCAAACAAAGTATTTGAAGCTGCTGTTGCTTCTGTCACACTAACTTCAAGGTATAGGATCCTCCAGAGGCTTGCAGTTATGCATAATACTACTGTTTGGTCACGTCTAAACAGCACTCACAAGCAGAAATTGTTGCAGTTGGCCCAGACCTGCAAGAAGACAAATAACAAAATTGTCTTCTTTACTGATGAGTACCGTGCAACCCTACATGGTCTAAATGGATGGAACAGTGGATGGCTAAAAGATGACCAATATTTCCCAACAATGCTGCAAATTCATGATGGAGGTGATGGAGTCATGATTTGGGCTGGAATCTTAGAACACACAGGCAGAGTGTGTGAGACACAGAGCTAAAAATGTGTGAACACAGTTATACAGGGGAGACAGAGGAAAGCGGAGAAACCTCACAAAAATGTATGCAATATGTGGAAACCCCCCAAATTCCAAATATAAAAGAAAGGGCAAAATTGCTTCCAGAAAATGTCCTCCCCATAGCCTGAAAGAGCTAATTTCCAGAAAGTGATAAAAGAAAATGTATTTACAACAACATATTTGATATGAGACACAGAGATATAACTTTTTTAAGTAGTCTATTACTTTTATGCCCAAATTAATAATTCAGATATGTCAAATGTGGTGACAGATTTCCTTTAAAAAAATATAACATTTTATCCATCAGTTTAAAATTGTCTTTATCCCAAAATCCCAAAGTCCCGAGGTCCTAAATTCTGAGGTTGCACCAAGTTTGGAAATGTTGTATAACTTGACATAATAGCATCTATAGTGTTGTCCAAAAAGTTGAACTTTTTACTCACCTGTCCATAGAATATTATCTAAAGCAACTTTGGATCATCTAGACAAACTGTTAGGGTTCATTTTTGTATTTTCCCTAACTTATTGTTGAGTAATGAAAACTGATTTTTTTTTATTCAGTGTAGAGAAGCCAACAGTTGTTTAGCTCTTCTTCCAGAATATTTTGTGACAGATGAGTGTCATGGCCATACACCATGTGCAGAATTATTAGGCAAGTCGTATTCTAGGTTTTTTTTTATTATTGATCAACAACTATGTTCTCAATCAACCCAAAAGACTCATAAATATCAAAGCTTAATATTTTTGGAAGTTGGAGTGTTTTTTTTTAGATTTGGCTATCTTA
Source organism: Anomaloglossus baeobatrachus (assembly GCF_048569485.1). Lineage (NCBI taxonomy): Eukaryota > Metazoa > Chordata > Amphibia > Anura > Aromobatidae > Anomaloglossus > Anomaloglossus baeobatrachus. The sequence goes on from NC_134358.1 coordinate 290,283,760, forward strand.
GAAGGATATCTGTTTGTGCAGGTAACTATTACTATGCAGAATTATTAGGCAACTTAATAAAAACCAAATATATTCCCATCTCACTTGTTTATATTCACCAGGTAAACCAATATAACTGCACAAAATTTAGAAATAAACATTTCTGACATGCAAAAACAAAACCCAAAAAATTAGTGACCAATATAGCCACCTTTCTTTATGATGACACTCAACAGCCTACCATCCATAGATTCTGTCAGTTGCTTGATCTGTTTACGATCAACATTGCGTGCAGCAGCCACCACAGCCTCCCAGACACTGTTCCAAGAGGTGTCCTGTTTTCCCTCCCTGTAGATCTCACATTTTATGACTGACCAATGGTTCTCTATGGGGTTAAGATCAGGTGAACAAGGGGGCCATGTCATTATTTTTTCATCTTTTAGACCTTTACTGGCCAGCCACGCTGTGGAGTAGTTGGATGCATGTGATGGAGCATTGTCCTGCATGAAAATCATGTTTTTCTTGAATGATACCAACTTCTTCCTATACTACTGCTTGAAGAAGTTGTCTTCCAGAAACTGGCAGTAGGTCTGGGAGTTAGCTTCACTCCATCCTCAACCCAAAAAGGTCCCACAAGTTCTTCTTTGATGATACCAGCCCATACCAGTACCCCACCTCCACCTTGCTGGTGTTTGAGTCGGATTGGAGCTCTCTGCCCTTTACTGATCAGCCTCTGGCCCATCCATCTGGCCCATCAAGAGTCACTCTCATTTCATCAGTCCATAAAACGTTTGAAAAATGAGTCTTAAGATATTTCTTGGCCCAGTCTTGATGTTTTATCTTATGTTTCTTGTTCAAAGGTGGTCGTTTTTTAGCCTTCCTTACCTTGGCCATGTTCCTGAGTATGGTACACCTTGTGCTTTTTGATACTCCAGTAACATTGCAGCTGTGAAATATGGCCAAACTGGTGGCAAATGGCATCTTGGCAGCTTCACGCTTGATTTTCCTCAATTCATGGGCAGTTATTTTGCCCAACACGCTTCTTGCGACCTTCTTGGCTATTTGCCATGAAACGCTTGATTGTTCAGGGATCACGCTTCAAACGTTTGGCAATTTCAAGACTGCTGCATCCCTCTGCAAGACATCTCACAATTTTGGACTTTTCAGAGCCCGTCAAATCTTCTTCAAATTTTCTGACCCATTTTGCCACAGGAAAGGAAGGAAAGGTGTTTATGTCATTACACCACACCTCTTCTCATTACAGAGATGCACATCACGTGATTTACTTAATTGGTAGTTGGCTCTCAAGCCTATACAGTTTGGAGTAGGACAACATGTATAAAAATTATCATGTGATCACACTACTCATTTGATAATAATTCTGCACACAGTGTACTGCTGCTAATAGGGAGCAAATAGGTATTATGATGAGGCTCCAAACCAGGCTTGGGCTTTCCTTAGTTATCACTCATAATCAAATCTCTAAAATTATAAGAGAAATTTTTATGTGATATGGCTTACACTAAACATTTATGAACATGGTATGTTTTATAAGATTTCTCGAAAAGCATATTTTTCTTAGCAAGAAGAGCGTCTTTAGAAAAGAAAATAGTGAAGCAAGGTCTTACCTAGGCCAAAAGGAAGCTAACGCTTAAATGGAGAACAGGAATAAATGGGAAGAAGCACAAGAGCATTTACATTTCATGAGTTTGATGAAATAACATTGTTACCTTATGTCTAGTATCAAATTGTCATGAACTAGGGTCTAAAGAAAAGCTATTCGAAAGCATTAGAAACAAAAAAAACATGACATCTGTGTAAATAGTGCAATGGAAGAGGCACTGGTTATTGTCCTACATAAAATCCTTATTTTGTTTGAAAGTCATCACAAAGAAGTATACACTACAAAATTAACAGACTATGATATATAATAATTTCTTAATAAAATTACATCACCCTTTCTGTTCCAAAAAGTTAAAGAAAGCTATGCCTCCCAATAGTAACAGTAATACTAATATTGAAACAAAAAAAATTACCCCTACAGAATAATCCCACCGATGATCAGCTCCTTGCCTGAATTTTAGCAACTATGATCAACTGGATTAATCCCAAATAAATCGACAAAGATCAATGTAAGATCTGCAATTGGCAGGTAGGAGGCAAAAAGCTATTTTAATGGCGGACACATCGAAAGCATTCAAAAGTATGAATATTACAGATTCTAATTCTTGAGAAATGGGATTTAGGGAGAAATGTAATACCTTGATTTGTCAATTGTATGTCTACCCCTAGGGTAACAATTTTGGTAAGTGACTTTAGTTTAGATTTCTTTAGTTAAACACCAGGAACAAGTTAAGAGTGCCATCTATCCCCTAATCTTCTCAATTATAATGGAGCACAGTCTACTAGGTTTCACTTCACAGAAACATTATTAGATTCAAGATCAGGGACAATGATGAAAAAATTAACCTTTATGCAGATGATGGTTAATATTCTTGGACAACTAAAGATAATGAGAATATTTACCTTAAGAATAAAGATAAAAGTTGGGGAAACTTATATTTCCCTTGAACAGACCTATTGCAACCCATATATTGAATCCTCAAAATAGCTTTATATATCTTGGCAGTGTAATATAATAAAACACTGAGGACTATTCTATTTTATATCATTCTCCTTTGATACAAAACATTACATAAAAGAACAAAATATAGAAAAAAAATCTCTCTCTCCTTAGTATTAAAAAAAATTATTTTATTCTGTAATATTATAATTTTAATAAATTACCTGAGTTTAATAATGGAAAATTGTTTTAGAATTTAGAGAGCATACTAAATGACCTTATTTACATCCCCAAAAAAAATTAAAATATACAGCATATCCGATTTTAGTAAGGGGCTTAACAGTTCCAATTTTTAAATGATACTTTCTACCAGTACAATTGACCTTTTGATATACAACACCAACAAGTTTTTTGTCAATTTCTCTTAAAGTTAAAGGGACGGTCAGAAGTCAAACTACATTTCATTCTTAAGCGGGCTTTACACCCAACGACATAGTTAACGAGATGTCGTTGGGGTCACAGAATTCGTGACATACATCCGGCCTCGTTAGTGACGTCGTAGCGTGTGAAACGCATGAACGACCGTTAACGATAAAAATTACTCACCTAATCGTTGATCGTTGACACGTCGTTCTAATCCCAATTATCGTTGCTGTTGCAGGACGAAGGTTGTTCGTCATTCCTGCGGCAGCACACATCGCTATGTGTGACACCGCAGGAACGAGGAACATCACCGTACCTGCGGCTGTCCGCAACGAGGAAGGAAGGACGTGGGCGGGATGTTCCGCCCGCTCATCTCCGCCCCTCTGCTGCTATTGGGCGGTCACTTAGTGACGCCGCTGTGACGCCGAACGAACCTCCCCCTTAAAGAAGAAATTGTTCGGCGGCCACAGTGACGTCGGTGAAGAGGTAATTGCGTGTGACGCTGCCGTAACGATATTGTTTTCTACGGCAGCGATCACCCCATGACGCACCACTGATGTGGGCGTGTGCTATCGCTCGTGACAGTGCTAGCGATGTCACAGCATGTAAAGCCAGCTTTAATCCCTATCTATTTAGTGTAATAATCTCAGCTATTTTCTTATATACTTGGATTAAAAATTCCCTAACTACACTAATTGCTATTCTATTCTTTCAATATAAATAATAAATCAGAAGTCAACAGAGTGGTGTCAATACCCAGTGTGTAGGAGACCACCGTTGCCCCAGTGTCATCATTGGTCTCCTGCATGCTGAATATGCTGACTCCGCTCTGTTGCCTGCTGATTACTACTGATCTGAGCAGACAACAAAGCAGATGCCAAATGGCACTCTGCAGCTCCCAGCAAAATCTACACATTACACTCTGCTCAAACTACCAGAACACTGAACACTAGTGATGTGTCAGCAGCAACCGATCCAACACAAAGAGCCAGCTCCCTGCTGTGAGCGATGGGAGTTGACAACCCAATAAGAGCCACTAAAGTCTCTTAATGGCTCTCACTGGGCTTAAAATTCCAGTGTTCAGTGGATGAAACGCCACCCACATGAACGAAACCCCTCCCACTCTATATTTTTATTGGCCTGTTGCAAGTAGGTGGGGTTTTGTCAGTGGATGGGCGAGGTTTTTTAACATCATGTTAAATATGTGTTCTCCTGGTGTAAACATATATTTACTAAGGAATCTTTGTACAAAATTCATAAATAGCGTGAACCATTTTGATGAACTTGGCATAAAAACAACACAGCGAAAACCACAAGCCAAAAAAAGAAAAGGGAGTTGAAAAAAAAAGTTACTATCATTTAAAACTTTTAATATAATCAGTTTAATTAATTTCTTCATTTTTTTTCATACTTATATTACTTACCCAAGAAGCGTCTGTGTCTTATAAACTACCTACACATTATCACAATTGTAGGCATATTTTTTGCAATATATTGAATGACCAATTCTTTTCATGCAAAACCATGAAAAAAATATCAGTGTGCTTTTAGTGTTAATATGACCTTGTATGCTATTCTTAATAGTATTTATTATGTCATCAACTAACGGCGTATTTAGAGACAAAACATATTGATGTTGGACAGTTACATGAAAAATATCTGAATACCCAGTATCTCTAGAGGTTCATTTAAATTGCCTTTTTGAAAGGTTATACAATAACCATGTGTCTGCCAATAAAGGAAAATGGTATCATCATCATTACATTTTCTTTTATTTTCCTCCAAAGAGCGAGACTTATTATGCGCTATAAGGACATTTTTCAGATCCAGCCAAACAATTTCAATGTTGGTTTGCAATAGCCACAGGACTTCATTTTACTATAATAGTGAATCTATAGGAAACAGCATAAACTCAAACTACTTGAAGCTTATAAATGTGTGTCCATTCAAAATGTATTCTGTGCCTAAGATACAGAGGGGGCCAAAAGGGAGTAGGGGAATTGGTAAGAAGAAAAAAAGAGGTGATGTAGGAAGGAAGTATTGATAAAGGAAGGTTGGGTTTGGGTGTTGTTGAAGGAGGAATAAAAGATATAGGATCCAAAGGCAATATTAGGAGGTTTTGAGAAGAGGACTACAGTAGATACAATTGGATTCAGTGTAACATGCCACATTCTACCGCAGTTTACCTAAAAAAAAACTGAAGAAGGATTTGTTGGTAAATGCTGAATTATGGGACAGAAGTTGTTTGGTTTTTTTTTTCATTTAATTTATCCATTTAAATTCAAGATATTTCAAGGATATTTTATTTACATGTTTTTTTTATCTACTAATGATCTGGATCTAGAGATGGCACAAGATGTACACAGCTTTAATGTTAGAGGATCTATCACCAGGTCAAGTGATGCCAGTTTTTGCTCTTGTTATATTTTTGCTGCTCCTTTGAGTAAGTATACTCTTTTCTTTGTTTTAGATTTTTTTTTTTTTTTTTAAATACACCATACAGTTCCAGAGATACAGGTCTTCATATTTAGTATTAATTTCAATGGTCTTTACCAAGGTGATGTTGCCAGTAGCATAGCTGCTTTGTGCTCATTCGTGCTGAGGTGCCCATCCACAGTGACCAGAACTTATAACTGCATTGTCATGTACCGCATGCTGATACAGGTAAGCCTTGTGGTGGAGGTGAGAGATGGCCTAATTTCTCTACCACCATTTGTTCTGTATGTCAGAAGTCGCCTCAGGCCTGCAGCCTACAAAACAGTGCATAAAGGACATGGTGTGCCCCAGCATTCTGACATCTTCACGTCTGTCCGCTTGCACCGTCACTCTTACAGTGCTGGTGGACTAACCAGGATTCGGGGTTAGGTGAGTATATTATGTTATTTTTTTAGTTAATGGTCAGCACTTGTAGGTGGAATGTGGGTGCATCATACTATGTGGGGATTATACAATGTGTTCCGGCTTTGTGGAAACTAATGAGTGGCTATCATGCTGTGTGGGTGAGCTGTGGGACTATCATATTGTGTGTGGGGAATCATGCTGTGTGTGGGGAGTTGTAGGGGGTCATACTCTGTGGGAAACTATAGGGGCATTATACTATGTGTAGGGGCTGTGGGACCATCATGCTCAATGTTTCGAATCATACTATGTGTGGTGCTATGTTCGGGGACTATACTGTGTGTGGGGGATCGTGTTGTGTGTAGGGTGTTGATGGGAATCAAACTCTGTGGGGGATATTACTTTCTGTGCAGCATCATGCTGTGTGTAGGTGGTCATGCTGTATGGGGAGCTGTAGAGGATCAAGCTGTGTGGTGAGGGGGCATTTTACTATGTTTGGTGAGTTGTTATGGATAGTTCTCTGTTGGAGATTACACTGTGTGTAGAGACCTGTGTGGGATCATACTGTATGACAAGCTGTGGGGGCATTATACATATCACTCTTATTCTGCAATTAGTATAGGGGTAGCTTCTGGAGAAGGCATAGCGTATTAAAGGCATCTAGTTAAAGAATATTGCTTTTTCATAGATTAGTGCTGCCATGTACAACCAAAAGTCCTTTCATGGCCAATTTAAATTTATTCTATTCTCTAATAATATTGCTCGTAGCTGTTTACCTAATTTAAAATGGCAATGCATGCAATAAGGAAGATTGAAGTGTACATGCTGCTGATGGTGGTGCACGCAGAGGCTGTGGCTGTGGCACTGGGCCTGCTGCAGGAGCCCACCAAACAGTCATTATATAGACTTAGGGGCCCTTTGCACTATACGACATCTCAGGTGCGATGTCGGTGGGGTCAAATCGAAAGTGACGCATATCCGGCCTCACTGTCGATATTGTAGTGTGTAAAGTCTTTTTGATACAATTAACGAGCGCAAAAGTGTCGTAATTGTATCATCGGTGTAGCGTCGGTCATTTCCATGATTTGGAAACGACCGATGTTACGATGTTGTTCCTCGTTTCAGCGGCAGCACACATCGCTGTGTGTGAAGCCGCAGGAGCGAGGAACATCTCCTACCTGCATCACGGCCGCCAATGCGGAAGGAAGGAGGTGGGCGGGATGTTTACGTCCCGCTCATCTCCGCCCCTCCGCTTCTATTGGCCACCTGCCGTGTGACATTGCTATGACGCCGCACAACCCGCCCCCTTAATAAGGAGGCGGGTCTCCGGCCAGAGCGACGTCGCAGGGCAGGTGAGTGCATGTGAAGCTGGCGTAGCGATAATAATATTCGCTACGCCAGCTATCACCATGATATCGCAGCTGCGACGGGGGTGGGGACTATCGCGCACAGCATTGCAGCATCGGCTTGCGATGTCATAGTGTGCAAAAGGGCCCCTTAGTTTCCTCTCCCAGTTTGCAGGGGGGCGCGGGACAACACTTTTGAAGCCAGAACAGTGTGAGCAGATGGTGGGTAGGATGGCAGATAATGTCTCCAGTCTTTTTGCCAGCATCACCCTGTTTTCCAAATGGCCCTTTCCTGAACCACATAATCCTCACCCTGATCCTCGCAGTCCCAGGAGACCAGTGAAACCACACTTGGACACTCTGAACAACTCATTACGTTTACTTGTATGCCCTCTTCCGACCTCTTACCGTGCAAGAGGGACATGAGGAGATTATGTGCAGCGGTGCCCAATTATTTGAGCACCCACAGTCAGAAGAAGCCAATGGTGGAGAATGGCAATTACTGTCTCAATGATGAGACATACAGTGCTGGCCAAAAGTATTGGCACCCCTGCAACTCTGTCAGATAATACTCAGTTTCTTCCTGGAAATTATTGCAATCACAAATTCTTTGGTATTATTAACTTCATTTAATTTGTCTTCAATGAAAAAAAAAAATTGTCATAAAGCAAAATTGGATATAATTCTACACCAAACATAAAAAAGGGGGTGGACAAAAGTATTGGCACTGTTTGAAAAATCATGTGATGCTTCTCTAATTTGTGTAATTAACAGCACCTGTAACATACCTGTGGCACCTAACAGGTGTTGGCAAAAACTAAATCACACTTGCAGCCAGTTGACATGGATTAAAGTTGACTCAACCTCTGTCCTGTGTCCTTGTGTGTACCACATTGAGCATGGAGAAAAGAAAGAAGACCAAAGAACTGTCTGAGGACTTGAGAATCCAAATTGTGAGGAAGCATGAGCAATCTCAAGGCTACAAGTCCATCTCCAAAGACCTGAAATTTCCTGTGTCTACGGTGCGCAGTGTCATCAATAAGTTTAAAGCCCATGGCACTGTGGCTAACCTCCCTAGATGTGGAAGGAAAAGAAAAATTGACGAGAGATTTCAACACAAGATTGTGCGGTTGGTGGATAAAGAACCTCGACTAACATCCAAACAAGTTCAAGCTGCCCTGCAGTCCAAGGGTACAACATTGTCAAGCCGTACTATCCGTCGGCGTCTGAATGAAAAGGGACTGTATGGTAGGATACCCAGGAAGACCCCACTTCTTACCCCGAGGCAATAAAAAAGCCAGGCTGGAGTTTGCCAAAACTTACCTGAGAAAGCCTAAAACGTTTTGGAACAATGTTCTCTGGTCAAATGGGACAAAAGTAGAGCTTTTTGCGAAGAGCCATCAACATAGAGTTTACAGGAAAAAAAAAAGAGGCATTCAAAGAAAAGAACACGGTCCCTACAGTCAAACATGGCGGAGGTTCCCTGATGTTTTGGGGTTGCTTTGCTGCCTCTGGCACTGGACTGCTTGACCGTGTGCATGGCATTATGAAGTCTGAAGACTACCAACAAATTTTGCAGCATAATGTAGGGCCCAGTGTGAGAAAGCTGGGTCTCCCTCAGATGTCATGGGTCTTCCAGCAGGACAATGACTCAAAACACACTTCAAAAAGCACTAGAAAATGGTTTGATAGAAAGCACTGGAGACTACTAAAGTGGCCAGCAATGAGTCCAGACCTGAATCCCATAGAACACCTGTGGAGAGATCTCAAAATGGCAGTTTGGAGAAGGCACCCTTCAAATCTCAGGGACTTGGAGCAGTTTGACAAAGAAAAATGGTCTAAAATTCCAGCAGAGCATTGTAAGAAACTCATTGTTGGTTAGCGGAAGCGGTTGTTCGCAGTTATTTTGGCTAAAGGTTGTGCAACCAAGTATTAGGCTAAGGGTGCCAATACTTTTGTCTGGCCCATTTTTGGAGTTTTGTGTGAAATGATCAATGATTTGATTTTTGTTTCATGCTCTTTTGTGTTTTTTCATTGCAAGCAAAATAAATGAAGATAATCATACCAAAGAATTTGTGATTGCAATCATTTTCAGGAAGAAACTGAGAATTCTCTGACAGAATTGCAGGGGTGCCAATACTTTTGGCCAGCACTGTAGTTGCCAACAAATCAAGTTAAGTCAACAAGTCAGGAGGAAGACCAGAGTGACAATGTGGAAAATAAGGACGGCAAGGTGGCATGCAGAATGAGGACAGCAGCGCAGAGGTGGAGAGAATCACAGCACCGCAACAGGCAGGAAGAGGAAATGGGGTTGCCAGAGGGTGAAGGTGGTCAACTGTTCCCTAGAACACTAACTTGCAGCCAGATCCCAGGCCAAGACTTAGGTGTTCCCCAGTCTGGCGCTTTTTTACAGAAAGTGCGGAAGAAAAGAAAACAATGATTTTCAACCTATGTCGTACCAATATCAGCAAGGGAATGACCACTTCCAGCCTTACCAACACCAACATGCTGAGGCACATATCATCCAAGCACCTGACTAGGTGGGCTGAATGCCTGGATCCACAATCAGTGTCTGCGGGCGACAGCACTGCCTCTTCCCCTGTGCTACATGCTTTCAAATCCCCTGTCCAGGACGCAGGCATAGATGTCTCTCGCCCTGAACCTGATATTGCACATTCACTAACACCATCAGCAACCACGTTCACTTTCTTGTCCCAGCGTAATGTTAAGCTGTCCTTACTCCAGGCCTTGGAATGTAAGCAGAAAAATGCAGCCACATACCCGCAGGCCAAAACACTAAACTGTCCCATTTTCAGACTGCTTGCCTTGGAAATGTTGCCATTTAGGCTTGTGGACACTGAGGCTGTCTACAACCTCATGGTGGTGGCTGTCCATCGGTACTCGATCCTCTGCTGCCACCTTTCGCCTGCTGTCCCATCTCCCCTTACACAAGCACATGTCCCAAAACATCATCCATGCCCACATAAGTGCAATCATTTAACCATGGACACGTGACGACACACTGGTTAAACCTAATGGAGGCCAGAACCAAGTTGGAGCCTGGGACAGCACAAGTTCCGACACCTATAATTGCGGGCCCTAGTTCCATTAGCATTTCCCCCATCTCCTACACTAGTTCCTGCACTCCCTCCACCTGCTCATCCTCCATATCCTAATTGTCATCCCTATTAGTCACAAGATGGAGGCACTACAACAGTGCCTCAGTGAAGTGGCAACAGGTTCTACTGAAACTAATTTGTTTATGTGACAAACAGCACACATCTGTAGAATTGTTGAAAGGTCCAACAGATCAGACAAATATGTATCTGTTGCTGGTGTACCTACAACCAGGCATGATCGCATGGCATAATGGTCGAAACTTGGAGGCAGCTCTGAAGCTCAGCAAGCTGGCACACATGCCATGCCTATCCCACGTACTCAAATTAGTGGTTCAGCAATTTCTGAAAACCTACTCAGAATTGCCTGAACTGCTTGTGAAGGTACACCGCGTGTGCACCCATTTCCGCAAGTCACCTACCGCTGCTGCTGGTCTGGCAGTGAAGCAGCAGCACTTGTGTCAGCTCACCGACTGGTTTTCAACCTGCCCACACACTGGAACTCAACATTGCATATGTTGGCAAAGGCAGTAGTTGAATGTCAGCTGCAACATGCTGATATTAAAACACAACCATACAATATAGGGTCTATTGTTGGGGGTTTCCACTGTTTAGGTACATCAAGGGCTCTCCAAACACCACATGATGCTTGCAGATTATTCCATCAAACTCTGCATTACAAAACATCACTCCTTCCTTTTGGAGATGGGCAGTGTGCCCAAACAGTATTTTTCCATTGCACAATACATTTTGTAGTCCATTTTCTCCTGCTACCCTTGTGAAAATGAAAAAATGTGGTGCTAAGGCAACATTTTTGTGGGAAAAAAAAAATCTATTTTTTTAATTTTCATGGTTCAGGGTCATAAAATTCTGTGACACACCTGTGGGTTCGAGGTGCTCACCATGTATCTAGATAAATTCCTTGAGGGGTATACCTTCAAAAATTGGGTTATTTGTTGGGAGTTTTGACTGTTTAGGCACATTAAGTGCTCTTCAAAGACGAAATGAAGCCCGTAGACCATTCCATGAAAGTCTGCATTCTAAAACCCCACTTCATCCTTTTGGAGCTCAGCATTATGACCAAACAGTAGTTTTCCACCACATATTGGGTGTTGACATGCTCAGGAGAAATTACACAACAAATTGTGGGGTACATTTTCACCTGATACCCTTGTAAAATGAAAAAAATAACATTTTGGTGGGAAAAATCTAATCCAGTTCAGCATTGCAAAATTATGTAAAGCACCTGTGAGTTCAAGGTGCTCATCACATATCTGATAAATTCCTTGAAGGGTCTAGTTTACAAAAAGGGGTTACTTGTGGGGAGTTTCCACTGTTTAGGGAAATCAAGGGCTCTACAAACACGACATGGCGTCCACCATCAATTCCAGACGATATCGCGTTCCAAAAGTGAAATGCCTTGTCTTCTGAGACCACCACCTGTGCGCCCAAACAGTAGTTTTCCACCACATTTCAGCGTATATATGAAAAATTGCACAACAGATGAGTGGTGCATTTTCTCCTTTTACCCTTGTGATAATAAAAAAATGGGGCTAAAACCATATTTTTGGGGTAAAAATTTGATTTTTTTATTTTCACTGCTCAACATTATAAAATTCTGGGATACACCAAGGGGTTGAAGGTGCTTTCTATGCATTTAGATAAATTCATTGGGGGGGGCCTGTTTCCAAAATGGGGTCCCTTTTGGGGGGTTTCTACTGTTTAGGCACATAAGGGCTCTCCAAACGTGACATGGCATTCGCTATTGATTCCAGCTATTTTGCTTTTTTAAAGTCAAATGATGCTCCTTCTATTCCAAGCTCTGCAAGCACCCAAACAGTAGCTTTCCACTACATATGTGGTATCAACTTATTCAGGAGAACTTGCACAACAAATTTTATGGTGCATTTTCTCGTCATAACCTTGTAAAAATGAAAATATTGAGGCTAAAACAACATTTTATAGGAACATTTTATTTACTATTTTCATGGCTCGTTATAAAATTTTGTGAAGTACGTGGGGGTTCAAGGTGCTCATCACGAAATTCGCCAAATTCCTCGAGCAGTCTAGTTTCCAAGATGCGGTCACTTGTGGGGGGTTTCCATTGTTTAGGCACATCAGAGGCTCAGCAAACGCGATATGGCATCTGCTATCAATTCAAGCCAATTTTGATTTCCAAAAGTCAAATGGCGCTCCTTCCCTTCCAAACCATGCTGTGCACCCAAACTGTAGTTTTTGACCACATATGGGGTATCGGTGTAGTGAAGAGAAATTGCACAAGAAAATGTATGGTGCAATTTCTCCTGTTACCCTTGTGAAAATTATAAAATTTAAGGATAAAGCAACATTTCTGTGGTGAAAAGTAAAATTTTATTTTTTTTTCCTTCCACACTGCTGTGAAGTACCTAAAGGGTTACTAAAGTTCTTGAATGTATTTTTGTGCACTGTGAGAGGTGCAGGTTTAAAATGTTGTCACTTTTGCGTAGTTGTCAGATAGGCCCCTCAAAGTCACTTCAAATGTGATGTGGTTCCTAAAAAAATTGGGTTTGTAAATTTTGTTTTTAAAAATGTGAAATTACTGATCTTTTAAATCTTCTAACTTCCTGACAAAAACATGTTTAAAAAATGATGCTGATTTAAAGTAGACATGTGTTAAATGTTATTTATTAACAATTTTGTGTAACTTAACACCCTGGATTAGGACATAAAAACTGAAATGTGAAAATTGCTACATTTTCACCAAAATTTGGTTATTTTCATAGATAAATGTAAATTTCTACAAATCTTGCCACTAACACAAAGTACAATATGTCCAAATAAACAGTCTCAGAATCACTGGGATGCATTGAACCGTTCCAGAGTTATTACCACATAAAGTGACACTGGTCAGAATTGTAAAATTTGGACCTGTCAGGAAAGTGGAAATAAGCTTCAGTGATAAAGGGTCAAATGTGAAAGAATAATAACATTATTTCCTTCCTCACCTGACCTGAACCTTATTGACATCTTTAGGTCCCTTCTTAGGCCCCCTTCGCACGTCAGTGATTCTGGTACGTATGTGCTTTTTTATATACGTACCAGAATCACTGACATACGCAGACCCATTATAATCAATGGGTCTGCTCACACATCAGTGATTTTTCACTGAACGTGTCTCTGTGCAGCGTACACCCATGGCCGTGTTTCTGCATGGAGACAAGTCAGTTTTTTTCTGGCATCACTGATGACCCACGGACCACACTATGGTGTGATCCGTGTGTGATCCGTGAAACACGTACCAGAAAATCACGGACATATTAAATATTAAATATTTTTAACTTACCTTGCCTGCGATTCGCTCTGCAGCCTCCGCTCTCGGCAGCTCCTGCCTGACTCATGAATATTCATGAAAGCAGGAACAGCTGACCAGGAAGGGATATCAGTGATGCCAGAAAAAAATGGACATGTCTCCGTGCAGCAATCACGCACATGCGGGTACGCTGCACAGAGACACGTGCAGTGAAAAATGACTGACGTGTGAGCAGACCCATTCATTATAATGGGTCTGCGTATGTCAGTGATTCTGGTACATTTAAAAAAAAGCACAAACGTACCAGAATCACTGACGTGTGAAAGGGGCCTTAAATAGTAAATGTATGCTGAATGAAAACAGTTCACCTCTCTGAACAGAGTCTGGGAGGCTGTGGTTGGTGCCTGGGTCAGACTGGTCCACTGAAGAACCAGAGGACTTCATCACACAGCTGCAGGCAACGCAAAGCTGCAGAGGTGGCGAGGACACAGCAGCCAGCAGGAAAAGGTAAGAGCTCTATGAGCTGAAAACAGGAGTGGGACAATCACAGGGGGAGGTTGGGGCCCGCCAACCCCAGACCCTGCTTTGCTTCAGCTGGATGTGTGTCCGAGTGTGCACATCCAGCTGAAATGCATTTTGGTGCAGAGAGGACACCATGCAACATGGGAGCCATTGAGGGAGAGTAAAATGTTTATTTGTTTTTTCTTTTTGCGGCTGACATATATACCAGGAAATGGCAAGGAGGGGACATATAAACCAGGACCGAGACATATGCACCAGGTGGTGCCCAAGAGGTGGACATATAAACCAGGAGGGAGACAAACATACCAGAAGGGAGACATATATCACTCTTTTTTTATTGAAGCCATGGGGTAAATTCAAATAGTTCATTTTTTTCTCATTAATGTACACTCTGCACCCCATCTTGACAGAAATGCAGATTTTTTGCAAATGTATTAAACAAGAAAAACTGAAATATCACATAAGTATTCAGACCCTTTGCTCAGTCACTCATATTTATTCATGCTGTCCATTTCCTTGTGATCCTCCTTGAGATGGTTCTACTCCTTCATTGGAGTCCAGCTGTGTTTAATTAAACTGATAGGACTTGATTTGGAAAGGCGCACACCTGTCTATGTAAGACCTCACAGCTCACAGTGCAGGTCAACCAAATGAGAATCATGAGATCAAAGGAACTGCGCAAGGAGCTCAGAGACAGAATTGTGACAAGGCACAGATATGGCCAAGGTTACAAAAGAATTTCTGCAGTATTCAAGCTTCCTAAGAGCACAGTGGCCTCCATAATCCTTAAATGAAAGAAGTTTGGGACTTCCAGAACTCTTCCTAGACCTGGCTGTCCAGCCAAACTGAGCAATTATGGGAGAAGACCCTTGGTGACAGAGGTAAAGAAGAACCCCAAGATCACTGTGGCTGAGCTCCAGAGATGCAGTAGGGAGATGGGAGAAAGTTCCACTAAGTCAACAATCACTGCAGCCCTCCATCAGTCGAGTGTTTATGGCAGAGTGGCCCAATGGAAGCCTCTCCTCAGTACACGACATATGAAAGCCCGCATAGCGTTTGCAAAAAATCACATGAAGGACTCCCAGACTATGAGACATAAGATTTTCTGGTCTGATAAGACGACGATAGGACTTTTTAGTGATAACTCTAAGCACTATGTGTGGAGAAAACCAGGCACTGCTCATCACCTGCCCAATACAATCCTAACAGTGTAACATGGTGGTGGCAGCATCATGCTATGGGGGTGTTTTTCAGCTGCAGGGACAGGATGACTGTGTGCAATTGAAGGGAAGATGAATGCGGCCAAGTACAGAGATATCCTGGAAGAAAACCTCTTCCAGAGTGCTCTGGATCTCAAACTTAGCCATAGGTTCACCTTTCAACAGGACAATGACCCTAACCACACAGCTAAAATAACAAAGGAGTGACTTCAGAACAACTCTGTGACCATTCTTGACTTGCCCAGCCAGAGCTCTGACCTAAACCCAATTGAGCATCTCTGGAGAGACCTGAAAATGCCTGTCCACCAATGTTCACCATCCAACCTGACGGACTTGCAGAGGATCTTCAAGGAAGAATGGCAGAGGATCCCCAAATCCAGGTGTGAAAAACTTGTTGCATCATTCCCAAGAAGACTCAAGGCTGTACTAGCTAAAAAGTGTGCTTCTTCTCAATACTGAGCAAAGGGTCTGAATACTTATGACCATGTGATATTTCAGTTTTTCTTGTATAATAAATTTGCAAAATTTTCTACATTTCTGTGGGTTTTTTTTCTGCCAGATGGGGTGCAGAGTGTACATTAATTAGAAAAAAATTAACTTTTTGCATTTACCAAATGGCTGCAATGAAACAAAGAGTGAAAAATTTATAGGGGCCTGAATACCTTCAGTACCCACTGTATATACCAGAAAGGGGACAAATAAACCAGGATGGTGACATGTACACCAGGAGGGGCCCAGGAAGGGGACATATATACCAGGAGGGACCCAGGATGGGGACATATATACCAGGAAGGGGACAAATAAACCAGGATGATAACAAATTTACCAGGACGTGGACATATCTACCAGGAGGGGGATATACAAGGCAGCCATAAAATAACCTAACGTGTTTGTAGCCATGTGCAGACTGACCCAGTGGACAGCATTAGCTGAAAATTGGTATGTATGCTACTCAAGGCATGGTTAAATGGAAGGCATCTTAAAAAAACTTTATGCCAAAACTACCCACCAGGTGAAAAAGTGGCACTGTACATTGAGCGAACGGCCCAAAAACCATTTGCCGATAATTCGAGATGTCACAATTGTTCCACAGACTAGCATAACTGTAATAATTATAGTGGATAACTCAGGAATCTATTTGTGTAGCGCAAAGACACAACTGAACCCGGTTTATAGGTGATAACGTTTGTTTTTCCTCTGCACTTGTTTGCTAATCACCGAGTGTTGCAATACAATCAAGTCCATAAACACACAGTGAAAATATCAAATGAAGCCTAAGGAAAGTATCTTGAAAACCTCACAGGATAATGTGATTTAGCAATGCAGTCTTTGAAGCTCCGTAAGGAAGTCTCTGAAAGTCCGATGTGAGATGTATACAATGTTCAGAAAACAGAGCAGAGCAGTTTCTAGTGTCCAGAACAGTCCTGTGCTCTACTACTGCATCAATTCAATGGTGGAAGCAACAATGCAGTATACAATGGTCAGAAAACAAATGCAGAGCAGTTTCTAGTGTCCAGAACAGTCCCATGCTCTGCTACGGCATCAATTCAATGGTGTTACTTACAGGAAAGATGGGGCTGCAGTTGTACAATGCCCAGGCCAAAAACTACTACTCTAGCAGGATACAGGTAAGCCCCCACTAATTGGAGGCATCACAGGTGCAGGAGGAGCAAATCACACACAAACTTCCAAAAAAATTGAGGAGGCGATTGCTGGATGGTAAAACTGCACACTGATGGCTTGCATAGAGCGCTGTTCACACTTGAAGATGCACAGTCACAAGCCCACAGCCTATTAGGTGACGCCCATTCTATTAGATCAGGCGGACTGCCAAGCTGTACCACTTCTGTGCACCATGCAGGGACAGAAACTCTAATATGCAAGGCCTAACAGAAAGGGTCTTGGCTGTATCCTGTAGAAAAAATATGAGGTTTTTAGTTGGTATTATGGCTTTAAAACGGAAGCCTACAACCCTCGTCACGGGAACCTCATGCTTGTAGGTCCCTACACTATATACTGTATAATATAAAAAAGCAACAAAAAAGAGGAATAAATATCATTACTTACAGCAAAGATGGTGCTGCAGTTGTACAATGGAGGAGGCAATTGCTGGATGGTAAATCAATTCATTGGTGGAAGCAACAAAGCAGTATACAATAATTAGAAAACAAATGGAGAGCAGTTAATTAAGGAAGCCAGCCTATGTGACAGTGTTGCGGGCGGGGAGGAGGGTGTCAGCACACTACGCTCACCCCTTCTGCTCTGGTCCGGCGGCTGCTGCTCAGTGGTGGCTCGAGCGGTGGGCCGGATCCCGGGGGCTTCTCGAGCGGCACTCCTCGCCCGTGAGTGAAAGGGGGGTTTGTTGGGTGTGGGGATGATTATTGTCCGTGACGCCACCCACGGTTGTGGTGATTTCACCACCGCTGCTCTATACGGGGCTCCCGGGGATGGTGATGCGGAGCAGCCAGGTGTTGTGTTGCCCCTCCGTGGGTAGGGGTTGGTGATCCCGGGGCCCGGTGATGGTGAGGGAGGTGCGGGGCCTGGTGGGCGCAGGGACGCGGGGGCAGCGCTGTGCCTTGCGGCACCGTGGTACTCACTCAGCCTGAGACGTGGACACAGTTTTACGGTAAACCAAACGGCTGGATAGACGGTCCCACGGACGGCTGCACTTGCTCTCCCGGTAGGTGACGGTGATGTCCCTTTTCCTTGCACCTTGGTGTACTTGTTGGTTGCGATGGGTCCCCACCGGTAACCCGCTCCCCGGCTTCAAGCTGGACCGGGGGAGCTCTACTCTTTGCCCGCAGGCGCTGGCCCTAAGAAACTGGTGCCTTGGCGGTGGCGGTGTCTCTTCTACACTGGCTGGGCTGTTGCCTTCAATCGGGACTTGGTTGTTGGGGGATCTACGTCCCCTTCACTGACGGATTCGGCAAATTTTTTCGACTCCTAGCCTTGCCGGGGTCCGAGAGGCCCCTGCCCTGGTGCTGACTGTCCTTCGGAACACTGCTCCAGACCGCCGGGCACACAGCCTACGGGGTCCTTCCAGGAACTTCCAAACGGTCCCCCTCCAGACAGTCACCGCCGTTGCTGACCTTGCTGACCTGTCCTGCACACAGCTGGACTACTTCAGGCTTTTACACGCTCTTTCTGTTCTGTCACCACTCTTGCTTTCCTCCTCTACCACTTTACTTCTACTTCCACTTTCACTTCCTTAGCTCATCTTAGCTGTTTACTCCTTCACTCCCCTAGCTAGACTGCCTGGTTTTCCCGCCTCCAGAGCTGTGTCCTCCTCGGTGGGCGGAGCTAACCACCTGGCCCACCCCCTGGTGTGAATCATCAGCCTCTGGAGGAAGGCAACAAGGATTTTTGGTTAGCTTAGATGTTCCTACCTGGGATGTAGGGTGTGGTGGTGTGTGACCTGTGTCCCCTGGCTTGCCCAGGGCGACACAACAGCAAAGCAGGTCAGGCTACAACTACAGCAGGGACTAGGCATCAGTAGCAGGTGAGCAGAACCTCTGAAGAGAAGCAATAGGAGTTTCACACAGGATTTGCTGAAGTAACTTGAGATGCCACTAGGAGTAGGAAAGCAGGCAGAATACTCAAGCAGAGGACTGGAGGCTGGACTGGGATTATAAAGGCAAGAGGAACAGAGCACATGGAGAAGAATGAAGCATGGGACACCATCTTGGAAAAGAGCAAAAAGCCCAAAAAGGATAAACAGAAAAACCAGAGTCCTGACAATAACTGTTCAATATGACTGCCATCATGCATGGTGATCATGTTCATCCTATGCAGAACATGCTTGACGCTTGCGTGTAACATGTCTGGTGGGATGCTGCACACTTCCAAAATGATGAGGTCTTTGAAGTCAGGGTGTTGACATTTCCCCCGATAAATGTGCTCTTTCAAGTGTCACCACAATCAGAAATCACAAGGATTGAGATCAGGCGAACACGATGGCCATGCGTTAGGGAAAGAGTGAAGGAGCAGCTCAAAATCCTGTCATCAGTAAAATGTGCATGCAGAACGTTCTTCACACGATTTGTGATGTGAGGAGGTGCTCCATCATGCATGAAGGTGGTCGTCTGAAGACACTGTCGCTGTTGGAGTTGCGGAACGACCACTGTTTCCAGCATTGTCTGGTATCTCGCTGCTGTCACGGAACAAGTAGCAACCCCAATTGGCCTCATTTCTTTGTAAAAGAATGGTCTGAGGATTAATGATAAGGTGAAGCCACACCAAATGGTTATCTTTGGCGAAGCAGAGGAACCCCCTCGACCGCATGCAGATTTTCGGTAGCCCATATGTGACAGTTTTATGTGTTCACCATTCCATTCAGGTAAAAAACAGAGAGTAATAATGGAGAAGGGGTTTTATGCCGCGCTATTCACCAGGCACAAGGACGAGAAGATATTCAATGTTCCTTTATTGTAGCTTGAGTCTACGCGTTTCAGGAGCTCTGCTCCCTTCATCAGGATATAAGGCACAAAAATAACATATGAGATGAGAGATATGTAATTTTTATGCCTTATGTCCTGATGAAGGGAGCAGAGCTCCTGAAACGCGTAGACTCAATCTACAATAAAGGACATTGAATATCTTCTCGTACTTGTGTCTGGTGAATAGCGCGGCATAAAACCCCTTCTCCATTATTACTCTCTGTTATCTACCACGGGGGCTGCAGCAGAATTCACCTAAATACCACATGCTTATACAGGAGTTGTGACTGGCACAACTCTTTGAGGTGAGTGCAAATCTTCCACTTCTCTCGGTATATACCGGGTAAGACCCTATTGCGCTTTCTATTTCCACAGTTTTTTCCATTCAGGTAAAAATGCGCTTCGGCGCACCACAGAATATTCCATAGCCAAT
This sequence comes from Anomaloglossus baeobatrachus, assembly GCF_048569485.1. NCBI lineage: Eukaryota > Metazoa > Chordata > Amphibia > Anura > Aromobatidae > Anomaloglossus > Anomaloglossus baeobatrachus. Next base: position 290,303,925 of record NC_134358.1, read on the forward strand.
TGCCATCCAATTCCACTCTTGCTACAAACATGAATGCAAATGTCATGCGGGAATCATTGTCACGAGGAAGAAGTTGGTGATGATGGCTAATTTTGTACGGGTATGCCCACAAGACCTTTCAGAGAACTTTTCACACTGTGCTGTACAGGAGCCCCAATTGTCTGGAAACATTGCGTGCACTGCTGTTTCCGGCAGGGTTGTTTGTGCCCTGTTCCACGATGGTAGTGGCAATATCCTCCACAACCTCTCTGCTTACCGGTCGTCATTTGTGCCCTGGCTGAATACTCAGTAACTCCGTTGCCTCAAAACGTGTTATCATCTGTCTCAGTGAACTGACAGCCATTGGACCGCTACGTGTATGTAGGTCTTTTAAATGACGAAATTCTCTCAGTGCAGCTGTAGCATTCCTGGCATTCTCATAAAACAACCGCACTAACAGCGCATGATCTGGCAAAGACACAGGCATCTTGCAGGATGAATTGCAAGGCGCGCCTCACTGTACTGCGCCACTTTTTCCCCTGGTGGGGAGTTTTGGTATGAAAAACATTTTTAGATGCCTTCAGTTTCTCCATGAACTGAATAGCATAAATACCAATTTTTAGCCAATTCTTTCCACTGGGTCAGTCTGCACATGGCTCCAAACACCTTAGGTTATTTTATGGCCACCTTGTATATACTAGAAGGGCCCAGTATGACTGTTTGAACCCCTCCCCCTGTATCACCCCTAACTGACTGACTCCCCTCCCCCTGTATCACCCCTGTCTGACTGAGCCCTTCTCCCTAAATTACCCCTGACAAGTGACTATGTCCCCTCCCATGGTATTACCCCACACTGAATGAGCTCCCTCCCCATGTATCACTCTGGACTAACCGAACCCCTCTCCCCATATCAAACCTGACTGACCGCACTCTCTTTCCCTTCATCAGCCTTGAGAGACTGCATCCCATCCCCCTGTATCATCCCTGACTGACTGTGTCCTGTCCCACTGTATCACCGCTGACTGACTGCATCTCTTCCCCCTGTATCACCTCTGACTGACTGCATCTCTTCCCCCTGTATCACCCCTGACTGATTATGTTCCCTCCCTTTGTATCACCCCTAACTGACTTTGATTTTCTTCCCCCTCCACTAACAAATGAGGCTTTTCATAAAAAGTTATGGCCTTATAGGTGACAGAGAGATTTCCGTAAAGTGTATGGGGGATGTGAGGGAAAGCTCTCTTTCGATATCACGCCAATGTCACACATAACTGATTTAGGGCCCCCACCACTTTTAGTACATACTAGCTGTAGTACCCGGGCGTTGCCCGGGATAGTAACTGTCTCTCTATCTCTCTCCCAGTCTCTGTCTGTGTGTCGCTGTCTGTCTGTCTCTCTGTCTCTTTCCTTGTCTCTCTGTGTCTATGTTTCTGTCTGACTATTTCTATCTCTGTCAGTATTTGTATCAGTATACCTGTCTCCATCTCTGTGTCTGTCTGTCTCTCTCTATCTCTGTGTCTGTCTCTATGTGTGTGTCTGTCTGTCTCTTTCCCTGTCTGTCTCTTTCCCCATCTGCCTCTTTCCCCGTCTGTCTATTTTCTGTCTGTCTCTTTCCAGGTCTGTCTCTTTCCAGGTCTGTCTCTTTCCCCATCTGTCTCTTTCCCCGTCTGTCTCTTTGCCTGTCTGTCTCTTTGCCCGTCTGTCTCTTTTCCGTCTGTCTTGGTCTGTCTCTTTCCAGGTCTATCTCTTTCTAAGTCTGTCTCTTTCCAGGTCTGTCTCTTTCCCCATCTGTCTCTTTCCCTATCTGTCTCTTTCCCTGTCTGTCTCTTTCCCCGTCTATCTCTTTCCCCGTCTGTCTCTTTCCCCGACTGTCTCTTTCCCCATCTGTCTTTTTTCTGTCTGTCTTGGTCTGTCTCTTTCCAGGTCTGTCTCTTTCCAGGTCTGTCTCTTTCCTCGTCTGTCTCTTTCCCCATCTGTCTCTTTACCCATCTGTCTCTTTGCCCGTCTGTCTCTTTGCCCGCCTGTCTTTTTCTATCTCTCTATCCATCTCTCCACCAACATCTTATTACCTCACACATAAGCTTCAACTAACAGTTTATTTTGTTCCTATAGCAACCACTGACAGTTGCTATTAATAACCTATAGCTCCCACCTCCATTCAGTTTAATGGCGGCAGGATTTTAGAGACTAACTGTAAAGCACGGGGTTACATTTTTCTGTCAAAACATAGTCTACGACGTTCCCTGGGTTATATGAGGCGTCTGTGCAAAATTTCATGATTGTAAATGCTACGGTGCGGATTCCTTTAGCGGACATGCATACATACATACACATATACATACATACATACATACATACACTGAGCTTTATATAATAGATTGTATGCACTTTGATATAATGTATTTGCTGCAGAATTTCTACAATAGAAATCCCACAGCAAATTACCAGCGGTGATATCCATGCAAATACTGTGCATATATTGCTGCATTTACTAGTATGAAAATGGTTTACCTTTACCACTGACATCCTCCTTTGTGCAGGGCTGGTCAATTTGTTTAGTGGTTAATACACATCGGGGACATTTATCATTGAGTTTTAACCAAAATGTGGGCTCCAGTTCTTCCTATAACATTAATGTAGCACTCCAGCATTTTGGGTTTTTTTTTTACCACTGGAGTGGTGCTTTTAACCCAAGTTTTCTGCCACTGTCTTATACTCACTCTCTGTCTTAATGTATTTCACAATTACTCAATGCAAGTCTATGAGAGCCAGAACGAGGTTCTCATAGACTGGTATTGAGGTGTGACCTCTGGCTCCATGAAACACTGGAGCAGCCAGCAGGTTACAAACTGCTGGAGACAAACAAGTTTGTCAGCACCAGAGGGTGAAGATGACAGAAGTGGAGTATAAGAGTAAGGTCAGGGACCTTAGATGAGAACCCCCACTCCAGTGATAAAAGAAACAAAACCCTGGAGAGGTGCTTTAAGAACTGTAGTACCTTGTATTATACCCTGATATTAGCATGTTTTACCACTCAATTGGTGGTCTTATATTTATTTCTATGTAGTTACATAGTGGAATGATTATCTCTGGTGAGCCCAGGGTACTCCAGTCCAATGCTGGTCGGTGCTGATGAAAAAATTGATCATCATCCAAACAATTGAGTTGGGAAAATTTACGACTAATTTACTAATAAATGCCCAATAATTATGCACACAAATATTTTACGAAAGACAAAACCTCACTTTTACTGTCTTAGATATTAAGGTTTTAGGTATATTAACTGTTTGGATTGACTGACAGCACTATAGTTATTCAATAATAAAATTAATCATCAAAAATCCATATTGCCTAATAATTGTGCACATGGTATGTGTTTTTCTTTCTAGCACACTACTACTTGTGGGGGAATTTAGATGACTTTATTACTATATGTGAAAGGGACTCAGGGGACATTATTACTGTGGGTGTAGGGACTCTGTGGCATTAGTACTGTATGTGAGGAGTACATTATTAAATGTTAAATGGGCAATTAAAATGCAATACTACATAATAGAAATACTCAATATATTGTAACCATCAAAGGGACATACAGAAGACATTAGTACTTTGTAGGGCACTCACGAGGGCATTAATATTTTCTAGGTAGCAATATTTTCTAGGTGAATATGCTATGAGAAGAGAGCTGTTAGAAGGGTTTGTAATGTGACACAGCTAATTTCAGCTGCACTGCCGCTCTTCGTCCCACACTGACTCACGCAGGAGGTTAGACCAGGCGATCAGCGCTGTATCATTACATCGCAATCACTGAGAAACCTGCTCTAAGCTATGGCAGAAGCGTGTTCTTCCTTCCCCTGAGTTTTGATGCCTGTTTATGATTGGTCAATATCATACAAGAATTTGAAGTCTATGCCCCCAGGAAAACGATCAGATAACACTCATTTGGACTTAAAGAAAATTAACCAATAAGGGGGAAAAATACCTTGTAGACTAATGTCTGTGCAACAGAGAGACAACTCTAAACAAAATAAAAATGATTCTGCTCTGCAGTCACTATTACGTGTGCCAAGTTCAATATGACAAATTTTGTGAAAGGTGCTCTCTGCTCCGGTGCGGAGTCCTCTGCAGGTCTTTGTTTAGAACACGCCGTGTCGTAATCAAGCTACTGTGGCAAATTATTGACCGTATAGCTCTTCCATTAGCTTAATCTGGGATTCCATGATATATGAAGGATCAAGTTTCTTTGCGTCAATGGGCTGACAAAGTCAGACATCAAATTATTAATTGTTCCTTTAGCTAGCAGAAGAATGAACAATCCCTATCTATCATAACACATACTGTAACAGCTCTCTGTTACATGTAAAGAAAAAGCTTAAGGAAATCAGAATCCGCCCATAAGAAAGTCCTAACAATCAACATAAATAAAATAGGAATAAAGATGTCTGTGAAGACCCTTTTACATGAGTAGACAAAAGGGCAAATGAATGGTAATGTCAATGTTCGTTCTCATCCATTGATGTATGTTAAAATGTCTGGCAATCAACAAAAAGTAATCACTCATTTCTGATCTCATCTTTAATGATGACAATAAAATCATTGTTGGCAGCACAATGCCCCGTATAAAGAGGGATCTGCCATGGACAACAATATACCTATATACCAACGAACAATTGTATTACCGATTGTTCAGTTACATACATTGCTGATATTTAAGAAAAGTAAGAGGGTGGATCCAGGCAACTACCGTCCAGTAAGCCTGACATCAGTAGTATGCAAAGTTTTTGAGGTCATTTTAAGGGCTGACATGCAAAAATATATTGCAGGAAATGATATAATAACTGACAGACAGCATGGATTCATGAAAGATAAGTCGTGGCTAACCAACCTGTTGGGGTTCTAAGAGGGGGTAAGTGCAAACCTGGATATTGGTAATGCAGCTGATGTGATTTATTTGATTTATTTAGTTACATAAAACCTCATAGTGAAGCTCCAGAAGCAAGGACTGGGAGAAACGACATGCAGATGGATACCGAGTTGACTAAAAAATAGGAAACAAAGAGTTGTCATAAATGGTACATTCTCTAAATTCACTATAGTCAGCAGTGGGGTGCCGCAGGGATCAGTGCTAGGATCGATGATTTTTAATCTCTTTATTAATGAGCTTGTGCATGGGATAGATAGTAAAGTGAAAGTCTTTGTTGACGACACCAAACTATGTAGCATATTAAAAACTGACCTTGATAGTACAATATTATAATGCACCTACAATGGAGTAATCCTATAGCTATGTATACATTAAATGGAAGTAAACTCGGGACTACAGAACAAGAGAAAGACTTAGCTATATTGCTTACAAGTAAGCTGAGCAACAGTATTCAATGTCAAGCAGCAGCTGTAAAAGCAGACAAGATTTTAGGGTGTATATAAAGAGAGATTAGATCCCTTGATCCCAACATATTGTTACCCCTCTATAAATCACTTGTAAGGCCACATTTGGAATATGGGATCCAGTTTTGGGCTTCACATTTTAAAAAGGACATTCAAAAGTTACAGTCAGTTCAAAGGCGGGCAACTAGACTACTACAAGGAATGGAAGGCCTCCCATATGATGGCAGGTTGAAAAAGTTAGATATGTTTAGGTTAGAAAAAAGACGTCTCAGAGGAGATCTCATTTATATGTATAAATACATGTGTGGTCAATATAAAGGACTGGCTCATGACGTTTTCCTGCCAATGACAATATTAAGGACCAGGGGGCATTCACTTCGAGTGGAAGAAAAGCGATACCGACAGCTAAATAGGAAAGGGTTCTTTACAGTTAGAGCAGTCAGACTGTGGAATGCCCTACCACAAGAGGTAGTAATGGCAGATACTACAACAGCTTTTAAAAAAGTGCTGGATGATTTCCTCAGTACACACAACATTATTGGTTATAAGTGACTTAGTGACACAATGTATAATTGGTGGAGGAAGGTTGAACTAGATGGACCTAGGTCTTTTTTCAACCTAAGTAACTATGTATGAATGAAGGTGAAGAACACAGATCAACTTGCTTGCTTTTTTCGGCTGCTACATTTTCCTGTATCAAAGGATCCAAACCTGATAGCCTCAGGACCCCTTTACAGCAGCACACACTACATACTATATGCATTATATCCACCTTTAGATGATGACATTTAAATGTCTTGTGTCACGCCGATAACTCACATGCCTTCTCAGCACCGCCCTACTCACTGCACTCGCCATCGTCAGACCATCTTCCTGTGCTGTCTTGTGTTCACTACCAGCTCTGCTCCTAGAGAATCTCCACCTGGCTATAGGGCGTCATGGCCAGTCTCTGCTGTGTCTTGCAGAGATTTGGTTCCCTGACCAATCCCATGCAAGCAGGGCCTATTTTAGGCAGCTTCTTCCACCACTCTCTGCCTGAATATTGGTTCCTAGATCAGTTCTGTGCGTCTAGTTTTCTGCTAGGTGATTCTCATATTGTCTCTCTTGTTTTCTGACCCAGCTTGTCTTCTCGTTTATCCCGACCTCTCTGTTCCTGACCTCGGCTACTAAAAATGAACCAGTGCTGCCTACCCTAATCTCGGACTGTCTGACTACATGTCTGCCTGTGCCCTCTGTACCTCGAACACCTGCTTTAACCTGTTAGTTAGCTGCAGCAGTCTTGGGGTGTGTCCTGCGAGTGGTACCTGACGACTACCCGCAGCCCAGGCTTTCCTCACCATTATAGGCTCTAGTGTAGACCAGGTAGTCGCTTAGTTACGATTGTCCAGATTAACCCAGGCCTGTGGCGCAGTGGGTCCACATCTTGACACATGTTCACTACAATGCAGTTACTACAATGGTTTGAATCCAAGCGCAGCAAATTCAATTTAATCTAAAGCAGTTTAGAATTCCAAATTGTTAACAAACATCAGACTAAATGTCATTATTTGATACAGAAAGCCTCCAATTAGCTTCAGGGAGCTGTTTACATTGCGATTGATTGCACAGCATGGACCTTAAGGGTCACATTGGCACAAGGATGTTAAAGCACAGAGTTTTATTTGAGTGAAAATAATATTGTTTTGATGCTTTTCTATAAAAACGGCTTCCAGAGACTGTAATTAAACTTCTCATTATTCATATTCTTTTGTGCCTGTAATCAGATCCAAGTAAATCTCCTTGCCAAAACCTGAAGTATACTTAAACTTGGCATGATATTCTTGGACTGCAATAGAAAATACAAAAAAATGTAAAGTAAGAAGAGGCAGACAAAAGAAACATTAAGCATAAAAACTCCAGGAAAGATGTGCATCATCATTACAAACACATCGGTTTTGTACATCTCAGGGTCTGTCTCCCCGTGTCAGACAGGGCAGTCATAGACTTTGGAACTGCAACTGATGAAAGATGAGCGCTAAGGGAGGAAAAGTAAAAGCAGCCGTTTAATTACCGTTTCTGTATAAAATGAGAGTTTGTTTTATGTGTATGTGTGACACTTGCAATCTCAGGGTAATCCAATTTTAAGATCTATAGCATGAGCTGCAAAATGTTTTCTTCACTACTGGTAAATATGTTCATAATCAAGAATTACGTATTTTCACTATGCTGCGAGTCAGGGAGGACAATAAATATATTTCAATTAATGGAAAAGGGATCAGGACCTGCAGTGTCTGTTCTAACGTTCATTCTTTAAACGTCAGTGTGTTCTATTTTATAGATTTTTATTGTGTTGAGATTGTTTATTTGTATCCCTTTTTCTTACTCATTTTACCTATTCTGTAGCTCATAGTTACATAGTTACATAGGATGAAAAAAGACCTAGGTCCATCTAATTCAACCTTCCTGTTACATCACCACTGGAGTCTGCTCCAGCGACTTCTGCTCCGATCGCCAGGCGACGCCGTGTTCCTGCCGTGGATGGTGCTCGTGATGGGAGAGGAGTCGATGCTAGCGGCACCGGTGGGCTCAGGCTCCGATCATCCACTGGGCTGGGTTATCTTGGGATCTGCAGTATCACTGGCTGACTGTGGGTGGCATGTGTCTTCCAGCTGAAGTTGCCAGCGTTCAGCTGCAGCCAATGGGAAGACACCACACCCTTCTTATTCCCCCTCCTGTCACATGACCACTGCCAGAGATAGTTCTGTACTCCTGGCTCATGTGCTGTTTGTATTTTGATTCCTGTGTGCTGACATCTGTGTGTTTTTTGACTACCCTTCTGCCTGCTGCTTTTGTACCTCGCTGCCCGAGCCGGATCTGACCAGTGCTACGTTTTCTGTTTACGTCTTTGTCTGCCGATTCTGTCCCTGTTCTGCTATCACAAGGTACTCCGTCTCTCACTCAGCTTCATCCTTGTGCCTTCTTTTCCCGCAAGGTTTCTCCCACAGAGAGAAATTATGACATTGGTAATCGTGAGCTGTTGGCAATTAAATGGGCCTTCGAGGAAAAGCGCCACTTCCTTGAAGGCGCCAAACATAGGTCACAAACCATAAGAACCTCACTTATCTGGAATCTGCTAAGAGACTCAATCCTAGGCAAGCTAGGTGGGCATTGTTCTTCTCCAGATTTGATTTTGTGGTAACATTCTGGCCCGGTTCCAACAACACAAAAGCTGATCCACTTTCCCGTAGCTTCTGTCCCTCTCAGTCTGAAGACTCTGAACCAGTGCATATTTTAGCTAAAGGCATTATCATGTCATCTGTTTCCTTAGACTTGATAGAAGAAGTCCATAATACCCAAGACCAAGCTCCTAAAACCACTCCTGTCCATAAACTGTTTGTCGCCCCCTCACTTCGCCTACGGGTACTCCAGGAATCCCACAATTCTGTGCTGGCAGGTCACCCTGGTATCGGCAATACCCTCCGATTAGTAACCAGGAATTTTTGGTGGCCAACTGTAGCGAAAGATTGTAAGGAATATGTACTGGCTTGTGAAACTTGTGCTCGAGTCAAAGCACCCCGTACCCGCCCTGCCGGATTTCTCCAGTCCCTACCTACTCCAGTAAGCCCTTGGACACATCTCTCCATGGACTTCATCACTGACCTTCCACCCTTAGAAGGGAAGACCTGTATCTGGGTACTAGTGGCTAGATTCAGCAAACAGTGTCATTTTGTTCCTCTGTCCGGATTACCCAATTCTGAAACTCTTAGCAAGTTGTTTATTAGACATATTGTGTGGTTACACGGGGATCCGGAAAATATTGTTTCTGACCGAGGAACACAGTTTGTCTCGAAATTCTGGAGGGCGTTTTGTAAAAAGATCAATATAGAGCTATCTTTTTCATCTGCCTACCACCCAGAGACCAATGGTCAGACCGAACGTTCCAATCAAACCCTTGAACAATATCTCTGGTGTTATGTGTCTGACTGGCTGGAATATCTGCCGCTAGCTGAGTTCGCTATCAATAATCAGTATCAGGAATCCATAAAGACTACCCCCTTTTTCTGCAATGTAGGGTTGCATCCACGTTTTGGTTCTTTTTCTTCCGCTGTGGTGGATACTCCTGAGGCTGAATCAACTGTGGACAAATTGAAGGCTATCTGGTCTGAGGTGAAAGAGAACCTGAATAAGGCAAAGGTTGGTCAAGCCTCCTCTGCTAATAAGAGACGTTCCAAGGGCCCTAGCCTTGGAGTTGGGGACAAGGTATGGTTATCCACACGGAATATTAAACTCAAGGTCCCTTCTGCTAAGCTGGGTCCGAGATTTATTGGACCTTACGAGATAATCGAGGTAATTAATCCCACAGCTTTCCGCCTGCAACTAACCCCCGTCCTTTAAGATATCGAATGTGTTCCAGAAGTCCCTCCTCAAGTTATATCGTGTCCCCGTTCACCCGGTCAGTGCCCCCCCTCCTCCTGTTTTGGTTGAAGGTAACTTGGAGTATGAGGTACAGAGAATATTTGATTCCCGTATTGTCAGAGGGGCGGTACAGTATTTGGTGCATTGGAGGGGTTACAGCCCTGAGGAGAGGTCATGGGTCCCTGCGAGCGATATTCATGCTAAGGGTCTGGTCCGGCGGTTTCACCTCCAATTTCCTGGGAAGCCGAGTTTTGAGGGTCCAGAGGCCCCTCGTGGAGGAGGGGGTACTGTTACGTCACCGCCGTAGTCTGCTCCAGCAACTTCTGCTCCGATCGCCAGGCGACGCCGTGTTCCTGCCGTGGATGGTGCTGGTGATGGGAGAAGAGTCGATGCTAGCGGCACCGGTGGGCGCAGGCTCCGATCATCCACAGGGCTGGGTTATCTTGGGATCTGCAGTACCGCTGGCTGACTGTGGGTGGCATGTGTCTTCCAGCTGAAGTTGCCAGCGTTCAGCTGCAGCCAATGGGAAGTCACCACACCCTTCTTATTCCCCCTCCTGTCACATGACCACTGCCAGAGATAGTTCTGTACTCCTGGCTCATGTACTATTTGTATTTTGATTCCTGTGTGCTGACGTCTGTGTATTTTTTGACTACCCTTCTGCCTGCTGCTTTTGTACCTCACTGCCCGACCCGGATATGACCACTGCTACGCTTTCTGTTTACGTCTTTGACTGCCAATTCTGTCCCTGTTCTGCTATTCCTGGTTTGACCCTGCCTGACGACTACTCTTATCAGACTGCAGCCTTCCACAGGTAGAAATCTCCAGTGCCCTGTGTAATTCCAAATCCCTGTATAGGGGTTAAAGGGTTTCAGAGTTCTGGGGGTCCTGCTTGGTGAGGGGCTTCCCCCTAGTCTGTCCATTACATCCCACCTGAGTCTGTTGATCCAGGCAGGCGTTACACTTCCTCCATCAGTTATACATTTTATCACTAAGTCATTTATAACCAACAATGTTTTGTGTACTGAGGAAATCATCCAGCTCTTTTTTAAAAGCTGTTATAGTATCTGCCATTACTACCTCTTGGGGTAGGGCATTCCACAGTCTGACTGCTCTAACTGTAAAGAACCCTTTCCTATTTAGCTGTTGGAATCGCTTTTCTTCCACTCGCAGTGAGTGCCCCCTGGTCCCTAGTATTGTCTTTGGAAGGAATAAGTCATGTGCCAGTCCTTTATATTGACCACACATGTATTTTATACATATAAATGAAATCTCCTCTGAGACGTCTTTTTTCTAAGCTAAATATATCTAACTTTTTTAACCTGTCATCATATGGGAGGCCTCCATTCCTTGTAGTAGTCTAGTTGCCCGCCTTTGAACTGACTCTAACTTCTGAATGTCCTTTTTAAAATGTAGAGCCCAAAACTGAATCCCATATTCCAGATGTGGCCTTACAAGTCATTTATAGAGGGGTAACAATACGTTGGGATCACGGGATCTACTCTTTTCATACACCCTAAAATATTGTTTGCTTTAGCAGCTCAGAAAACAAAATTCACTCATTCACCTATTTATAATGACATTTCCATTTTCTTGTTACAGTGAAAAAGTATTCATACCCTGGATAATGGATGGACAATGCTGAATCCAATAGGAACATTTTATTGTAAAGGAATAAAAATGAATAAAAAATGCAACACATTTCGGCTAGTGATATCCTTCCTTAGGAATCCAAAAATAAAATGAGGCACAAGTCATTCCTAAATATTTCCTTGGGTGGAGTCAGTCAATACAACAAACGTAATTTGTCATGGTTCCCAATAAAAATCTAAACATGATTTTATGAATATAAAAAGGAACATATAAATAAACAAATATATATACAGTATATATTTTACAGGCAATGTATGAAAACCCGGCATTCAATAGAATACTTAGGCAATGTATACAATCCCTGTCGTTTTCAGGCAAGGTATGAAATATCTGCGTTGTTCTATACTTTTCCTAGGCATTACATAAAATGTCTAGGTATCATAAAGAATGACAATAACTGCTCAGGCAAAGTCTGATATAATGCACACATTGGAAAAGTCTTTAGTAACAAACAGTTAAAAGACTAATGAAAGAAGTAACAGTCAAAAAACTAATGAAAGAAGAAATCCTAAATTAAACAACAGGATATCTTTACTGGGAAAAAAAACCCCACAAAGAAACAGAAGTGTCATTCCTGACTATTAGTCTTTAGTAACAAACCGTCAAAAACATGAAAGAAGAAATGCAAAATGAACAACAGGATATCTTTGCTGGGATAAAAAAGGAATCAAAAGTGTCATTCCTGAGTATTTGTTGCAGCACAGGAGGCTAGAATGGCGTTTTGAATTGCACTTCATTTTTTTTTTACGCAAAGGCATTTGTTAGTTTGGCACTTAGTCTTGCACATACAGCTCAAAAATCCTTGGCCACTTCCTGTGGACTGAGCAGTAGCAGCATATCGAAGAGGTATTTTTGGTCAGGAATATCTTGAACCTTGAGCAAGCCTTTTGACAAACACTGAATTGTGATCTCGCATAGAGTTGGTTCAAAATGCTGCCTGCTCTGTCCACCTACTTTTGGGCAGAGCACCCCTTTAGTATTCTACACTCCGCCTGTTTGTCATTTAGGTACTCTAAAAAATGAGTAGGAAATGTATGAACATCTGATGTATTTCATACATTGACGATTGACGACCCATTTCTGGCATTGTAAACATGACCTAGGTATTCAATAGATTGTCTGGTTTTACACATTGCCGGTAACATATACACAGTATATATATATAAATATATATATAGTGCCTACAAGTGGTATTCAACCCCCTGCAGATTTAGCAGGTTTGATAAGATGCAAATAAGTTAGAGCCTGCAAACTTCAAACAAGAGCAGGATTTATTAACAGATGCATAAATCTTACAAGTTATGTTGCTCAGTTAAATTTTAATAAATTTTCAACATAAAAGTGTGGGTCAATTATTATTCAACCCCTAGGTTTAATATTTTGTGGAATAACCTTTGTTTGCAATTACAGCTAATAATCATCTTTTCGAAGACCTGATCAGGCCGGCACAGGTCTCTGGAGTTATCTTGGCCCACTCCTCCATGCAGATCTTCTTTAAGTTATCTAGGTTCTTTGGGTGTCTCATGTGGACTTTAATCTTGAGCTCCTTCAACAAGTTTTCAATTGGGTTAAGGTCAGGAGACTGACTAGGCCACTGCAACACCTTGATTTTTTCCCTCTTGAACCAGGCCTTGGTTTTCTTGGCTGTGTGCTTTGGGTCGTTGTCTTGTTGGAAGAAGAAATGACGACCCATCTTAAGATCCTTGATGGAGGAGCGGAGGTTCTTGGCCAAAATCTCCAGGTAGGCCGTGCTATCCATCTTCCCATGGATGCGGACCAGATGGCCAGGCCCCTTGGCTGAGAAACAGCCCCACAGCATGATGCTGCCACCACCATGCTTGACTGTAGGGATGGTATTCTTGGGGTCATATGCAGTGCCATCCAGTCTCCAAACGTCATGTGTGTGGTTGGCACCAAAGATCTCGATCTTGGTCTCATCAGACCAGAGAACCTTGAACCAGTCTGTCTCAGAGTCCTCCATGACGCTTTGAAAGTAAAGGTACCTTACGGGCTCGTCTGGAACGGAGACCATTGCGGTGGAGTACGTTACTTATGGTATTGACTGAAACCAATGTCCCCACTGCCATGAGATCTTCCCGGAGCTCCTTCCTTGTTGTCCTTGGGTTAGCCTTGACTCTTCGGACAAGCCTGGCCTTGGCACGGGTGGAAACTTTCAAAGGCTGTCCAGGCCGTGGAAGGCTAACAGTAGTTCCATAAGCCTTCCACTTCCGGATGATGCTCCCAACAGTGGAGACAGGTAGGGCCAACTCCTTGGAAAGGGTTTTGTACCCCTTTCCAGCCTTGTGACCCTCCACGATCTTGTCTCTGATGGCCTTGGAATGCTCCTTTGTGTTTCCCATGTTGACCAAGTATGAGTGCTGTTCACAAGTTTGGGAGGGTCTTAATTAGTCAGAAAAGGCTGGAAAAAGAGATAATTAATCCAAACATGTGAAGCTCATTGTTCTTTGTGCCTGAAATACTTCTTAATACTTTAGGGGAACCAAACAGAATTCTTGCGGTTTGAGGGGTTAAATAATAAATGACCCTCTGAATAAACTTTTCACAATTTAAAAAAAAAAATAAAAAAGAATTAACATTCTTTTTTGCTGCAGTGCATTTCACACTTCCAGGCTGATCTACAGTCCAAATGTCACAATGCCAAGTTAATTCCGAATGTGCAAACCTGCTAAATCTGCAGGTGGTTGAATACTACTTGTAGGCACTGTATATATATACATATATATATATATATATATACATATAAATATATATATATATATATATATATATATATATATATATATATATATATATATATATATATATATATATATATATATATATAAAAAGAAAATATCAAGCCAGCTCACCATACTTCAGTCTTCATGGAGTAATAAGCCACATTCTCTGGACATGCAGGGAGAGGGTTGGAGCTGTCATGGACGTTTAATCTTTTGAAGAAAGATTTGGATTTTAAAGACGGCTGTGGATCTGTGATTGTGCGGGAGAATTTATTCCTTTTTCCAATATACTGTATATATGTATATATATATGTATATCCACGGATGAAATAGTAATATAGTTGTCTATCCATATGGGGTCCATGTGTTGAGCAACATTTGGATCAAGAAGCTGTTTTACATTAACAATGTATTTTGTACAGAAGCCGACGGCACCTTAAATGCTATGGAAGGCCTTGTTCCTTTAAAAGGGAGAAAAAGGAATAAATATCTCCTGGTAAGTAGATATTGAAAGTGAAGTAACCTAACTTTCTTACATGTTTAGCTTGCTCTATGTCATCATTAATCCATGAGGTAACAAACTCTATAGTTTATAGTATATCAAATAGGATTCTTTCAAGTTTAATTCATTTTTTTCTATTCGATGCTTTGTTCTCTCTTTAAGAGGTGTGAACTTAGTCACGTCAAAGTTCTTGTTATGTTTGATAGCTAAATGACCTTTGTTTTAAGGAACCATTTTTGGTATGTGTCTGGTTCCGTTATGTTTGTGCGGTACGCCATTGTGTTGTAAACCACATATACAAATAATCATATATCCAACATAGTAACAATTACATGATAAGTCATAACAAATATTGAATGTTTCCCCAGTACTATTAGATTTCATTTGCTTGGAAACGTGGCATACAAACGTTTGGGCATCTCTGGTCAAAATTACTGTTATTGTTAACACTTAAGTAAGTTGAAGATGAAATGATCTCTCAAAGGCATAAAGTTAGATGTGTTTGTATATATGAAATATTTTTTCATCTTTTATATTTTAAAAATTACAAAAAGGAATATGGGCCAATTCAAAAATTTGGATACCCTTGGATATTTGTGTACTCAGATAACTTTGACCAAGGTTTCAGACATTAATTAGCCTGTTAGGGTTTGTTCACTATCATCGTTAGGAAAGGCCAAGTGATGCAAAGATTTATAAAAACCCAGTCTCTTCTAACCTTGTTTGAAAAAACAACAACCATGGGTTATTCTAAGCAGCTGCTAGTCACTGTGAAAATGAAAATGGTGGAGGTCCACATAGCAGGAGAAGGCTATAAGAAGAAATTTCCTCAGTTTGAAATGTAATTAAGAAATGATAGGAACAGTGGAGATCAAGATAAGGTCTTTAAGACCAAGCTAAATTTCTGTGGGAGCTGCTCTTCGGATTGCTAGAGAGGCAACTCAGAACCCTCGCCTGACTGCAAAAGACCTTCAGGAAGATTTAGCAGACTAAAAAGAGTTATCAGAAAAAATACTTCTCATTCATCCCCACCATAAAATTTAGCATCAGAAGTTTGCAAAAGAACATCTAAACAAGCCTGAGGCATTTTGAAAACAAGTCCTGTGGACCAAGGGGGCTATAATAGAACTCTTTGGCCACAATGAAAAAAGGTATGTGTGAAAAAAAGGTCACAGAATTTCAGGAAAAGACATTATCGCCAACCATTAAGCATGGGGGTGGATCAATGTAGCAACCAATGGCACGGGGAGCATGTCACGAGTAGAGCTAAGAATGGATTCAATGAAATTTCAACAAATTCTTGATGCAAACGTCACACCATCTGTAAAAAAAAAGCTGAAGTTGAAAAGAGGATGGCTTCTACAAATGGATAATAATCCTAAACACAAGTGAAATTCCCAATAGACTATCTCAAAAGGCGCAAACTGAAAGTTTTACAAAGATTCTCACTGTCCCCAGATCTGAACATCATTGAAAATTTGTGGCTCGACCTCAACAGACCAGTGCATACAAAATGACCAAGAAATCTCACAGACCGAAAAGACTTTTCTCAGGAAGAATGGATGAAAATCCCTCAAACAAGAGTTGAAAGAATCTTGGCTGGCTACATAATCGTTTACAAGCAATACTTGCCAAAGGAGGTGCTACTAGGTACTAACCATGCAGGGTGCCCAAACTTTTGCAACGATCCATTTTAATTTTTTGCTAATTTAAAAATGTAAAAAATGAAAATATTTTTGGACTTAAAATACAGAGGAAATATGTCATATTTAACTGTATGCTTTTTAGAGATCATTTAATCTTCAACTTGCTTAATTCACAATAACAGTAATTTTGACGTAGGATACCCAAACGTTTGCATGCCACTGAATGGTACTGCAACAACAGCACATTTTGATCCAATATTTAGTGGCATAACTAGATACATATGGGACCATCTGTCACACAGTGTTTGGCTCTTAAATCGCCAAGTGTCATGGCAGCATCAGACGCTGTTCAGAGTACAAACTCTGACACTCCACACTATGCTTTCTCTGATGCTTCTGAGTTGCACAAGCAGGCTCAGGCATCGACCAGCTGTGTGCTCATTAGTGTTCGGGCTAGCAGGAATTAATTTCTGCTAGCCTCTTGGTTAACTTTTGGATCACATGTTGCAGGAGACCTATCACAGTTACGCCTTTTTGAGATGCAGGAATCTGTCTTCTCATGCCGACTAGAGCATTTTGCTTATCATGTCCATGTGCTGTTGTGTTCTAGTAACTGGTGATTTACTGTGTGTTGCTTGGTGATCTGTGGATTTCCTCCTGTCATCTGATAATTTCCATCCCTTCACTTTATTTTCCTCCTGATCATTTGTTGTCTAATATCTCTTAGTGAGCATGCTGTGTGATAGTTTTCGATTC
This sequence comes from Anomaloglossus baeobatrachus, assembly GCF_048569485.1. Classification (NCBI taxonomy): domain Eukaryota; kingdom Metazoa; phylum Chordata; class Amphibia; order Anura; family Aromobatidae; genus Anomaloglossus; species Anomaloglossus baeobatrachus. The sequence continues at coordinate 290,320,985 of NC_134358.1, forward strand.
CACTGTTTGTCTATATCTGAGGGTTCTGTACCGACCCTCCCCTGGGATGGGGGAGAGGGATAATTAGATCTGAGCTTGCCAGGAGCAGGGCAAGGAAGGTGGCCCAGACATTGTCACCATTAGATGTATCTCTGGGAGTAGGGACAGCTAGGGCCCTCTAGCATGAGGGTCAGTCTAGGAGCCCTGGCCCCTGTTATCTCCTCAAACCCTTCAAAACCCGTGACATTATAGTCGGCCCATATTTAAGCTGTGACATGGACCCAGTTCCTGCACTTCCTAGGCAATTGCTGTCCTTCTCCCTCCAGGTGGTGGAATTAAAGGGGGCAGTACAGCAAAAAGCACAGTCCATCACTCTGGCACAATCCTCATTGGTTGCCAAACCCAAACTGCCCCTTCCAGAAAGATTTTGTGGGGAGCGCAGCTGGTGTGGAAGCATGCAGATGGTATTTCCAACTTTGTCCCCACTCCTCTGGTTGTGAGGTGCAGCGGGTGGGAATTGTGGTCCTGCTCTTGAGTGGGGACTCACAAGCATGTTTTTTTTTCCTAACCCTTAGAGACGCCTATGTTTGTGTCGGTGGATGAATTTTTCTCTCCACTTGGTCTCATCTACGATGACTCTGATAAGGTTTCTGTAGCTGAGTGTAAAATCCGTTCACTGCACCAGGAAAATCGGCTAGCAGAGGATTTTTGTGCGCAATTCCACCACTGGTCTGTGGACACTCAATGGAATGACCCTATACTCAAAAAAAGTTTTTTCAGGGTGTGTAAAGGAGGTGTTGGTGTTGTATGAAACTCCACCTTCTCTTGAGTGTGCCATGTCTCTTGTAATCAGTTTTGACTACCAGTCTTATAATGCCAAGACTTCCTGGGAGGGGTCTGCTGTACCTACTTTACCTCCCAAGGCTTCACCTGAGCCTATGCAGCTTGGAGGGATGTCCCAGGAGAGGAAATATTCCCTTATTCATAAAAGGAAGGAGTCTATTTTTATTGTGGTAAAAAAGGTCACTTTATTAACATCTGACCCTCGGTGTCTATTCAAAATCGTCAGTCGGAAAAACCTTTAGACCCCGGTGGGTTGGGGTATTCCAACCTGGGTCTACGTATTTCCTCCACCATAGTGTCTCAGTGTTCTCTGAGAAGGGTTATCAGTAGCAGACCTTATGACCGCACCATAAAGTTGAAGCCTAGGGCCTCATCAGCTATGGGAAAGATGGATCTATGGGAAAGATTGGCGATCAGCTGGTCCACAGTTTCTATATAGACCACTGAGACCTGGTACCTGGAAAGACAGGAAACCTATGGAAACCCTTCATTGTGGGGATTGTTGTTTTTTTAGCTGGGTAAAATCTTCAAAGTTCTTCATCAGTACCATAACTGGCAAACACTATTATATGAGGGATTTTGCAAACTGCAAAACCAATTGGGTAGTATATCTCCCCACCTGTAGCTGCCCATACAACTATATTGGAAAAACTAAAAGGCAGTTCAAAAGATGGATCAGAAACACTTTAGGGACAATATGACATAGGAGGGATACTCCTTTTGCGTGAGATGTATAGGATTTCCACAAAGGGGATGATAGATCAATCTCCTTTTGTGCCACCAAAGTCATCAGACCAAACCCTAAGAAGGGGGATTGGAATCTAAGATTCTGCAAAAAGATTGCCAGTGGATTTTCAGACTGAGGTCTCAGGCCTCAGGCACGTCGTGGCCTCCACAAACTACTCACCTACTCACCTTGTGACAACTTAGGTAGTATATTTTGTCTGACCATCCCTATGAATTCCCAGTTTTAGATTCTACTTTAATTCTATTGTCGCTATACATTTACTGATGGATTTTATTATATTCATATTTACCTCTTATATTATTGTCTTACATGGGGATTCCATAATTGTAAATGGGGTATGTTTAGGTATATTATTATATCCCTTGGTATGTTTTGGGATAAGCCCCCCCTTTTTTTAGGGATCCTATGCTTCTCTATCAACCCATGAAGACGGCTCCAGTAATATATATATATTGTTTTGTGGATAATTATATTCACTGTTATATCTTCTTATAATCATTGTTTATTTATAGGACTCAACTTCATTAAGGTTGGTTTATGGTGATTCTGGATATTCTTAGCTGCACCCAACTCTTTTTATACCAGTTGGAGGTTATTGGTTGCATCATATATAATTACACATGGCATATATAATTACACATGGCTAACTCTATTGTTGGTTTAACCCTAGGAAAGATAGATTTAGCCAGTAACCAGTAGGTTTATATACAAAAGGAATTTGAATTTTCATGGACATTTCACTGTTTTAAAAAACAATAGGTTATGTTTACATAATTTCCATTCTATAACCATATTGTTTCTGAGTAGACAGGTTTGGATCTCTGAATTCTGTAACTAGTGCTCTACCAAGGATTTCTATTTCCTCTTATGATTGATTAGCTACTATATAGAGATTGCGTGACCGGAGTTGTTTTTTTTGTATACTGCACTATTTACCTGTGTGTGACGCTTTGTGTATCACCATCATGCCCTTAAGTCTGGTCTTCCTGCCTATCATTATGACCACCTGATCTATCTCATGGACTGCGGGTGCGGCAAAGGATTGGTTAACATGACCTACGACATGGGCACGTCATTTGATTGGATCATGAGACCTACAAAGTGGACGTGTCATTGGATCAGATAACATGGCTGATGATCTAGGCACGTTATATAACCAGGTCACGTGGGACCTTATGCGACCAATGGCATTGCAGTATCCGGAAATAGGAGAAGCTGGAGTTTCAGGCCTTTTACCAGCGCAAATAACCTATGACTTCATTTGCGTGGGCATTTTGAATGCTGGGTGAAACAGGAAGACTCATTTTTATATAGCCCCATGTGGCAGGTGCTCTAGGGTCTAATAAAATAAGCACATGCACATTTATCCCTTTTGGAGACTTAATGAATCCCTCTCATCACTTGTGACTTGTCGCCCATGTCTTATAGTGCCGCTTCAGTTCTGCTATTTTAACCAGCCCATCCATATTAGACAAAGCATCAACTACATGTTATACATTTTGGGCAGCCACCCACCTTTTCAGGCCCCCAGATGAATCTTGAAAGGGAAGTGAAATGCGTCGGGGGTCATGCTATAAGGTGGCAACTTAAGGGAAGTATTTAGTTCTTGTGTCTAGTTTTCTGGTGTAGTAATGTATTGGCTCTTTCTAGAGGTTGAGAGTTATCAGGAGCACACTGGAGATTAGTGTTCCTGGTGCACATTTGATGTGGTTCACATGAATTAGCTATTTTAATGATGATGTGATATTTTGCCTTTTTCCCACTCCACTATCTTCTTTTGTGTCAGCTTTTTGATACCGGTTTCAGATTAGCTATGGGTTATTGAGCATGTTTTTCCCAGAAACTAGTGATACATGTCAGTCAGTTATATCAAAACTGTTCTATTTGAGTTGGCAAGTTGCATTTGTCTCTTGACAGATGCAAAATCCATAACATGCATCCAGGGCTGTCACCAGGAATTTCAGGGCCCCATACTGACAAAATGTTTGGGCCCCTTAAATATTCCGCTCAGGCACCACCCCAGCTCTGCCTTCATCCCTCAAATCCACAGTTTTACCTCTACTCTTGGAAAAACTCCACTTCTGTACTACATTTTCAGCAATCACACATCAATAGCTCTCATCAAACACCATCTGTTGGCTGAAAATATTATTGATATCATATAAATATATAGTTATTGTAGAGGCAGCTGGCTGTATATATAGGCTGTATATATATATATATATATATATATATATATACACACACACACAATCATGGCCAAAAGTGTTAGCACCCTTGAAGTTGCTCCAGAAAATGAAGTATTTCCCTCAGAAAATTAATAACACACCCCCTACAACTCCCCTCTCACTAATACACGCTTTGTACTGCCCCTCTCCATAATACACCCTCTACACCGCCCCTCTCCATAATATCTCTCCCACACTGATCCTATGTATAATATATCCCCACACACTGCCCCTCTGTATAATATCCCCCACACACACTGCTTCTCTATATAATATCTTCCACACACACTGCTCCTATGTATCGTATCCCCAACACAGACTGCCTCTCTGTATGATATCCCCCCAACACATTGCCCCTCTGTATAATGTCCCTCATATGTGCTGTCACTCTGTATAATATCCCCACAAACTGCCCTTCTGTATAATATACCTCACATATGCTGTTCCTCTGTATACTATCCCCCCACACAAGCTGCTCCTCTTTATAATAATTGGGCACCAGTGATCATAATATGGTGAGCTTCAAAGTAATATTCAATAGAACATTTAAAAGGGGAAATGCTAAAACCTGGAATTTTAGGAAAGCTGATTTCAACAACCTAAGGGAAGAGCTTAAATGTGTAGATTGGGACAATGTTATGGTAACTGGGGATACTAAACGTAAATGGGGTAAGTTTAAAGGGGTGGTTCACCCATCTTTCTTATTGTCTAGATCGATATTATATTGAGAAACAATGTTTCTCTCAAATACCTTGTGTTGGCAATAGTGCCTGTGAGAGGTGCTATTGCAGACCGCTTTTCCCTGTCCAGTGACGTACCCGTCAAGCGCTGAACATGTCACATCCATGCAGCCGGCTGCATTCTGAGCCCATCTGCTCCCTGCTCCTCCTCCCTCTTCCCTCACAGCACAGCGCGTCTCTTGCTTGCAGCGTTCTGGGAGGAGGGAGGGGGAGCAGGAGACGCGCTGTGCTAGGAGGGAGGAGGTAGGGGGAGCAGATGGGCTGTGACAGCAGTGAAGCACCGCTCACAGCTCAGAGTCTGGAAGAATGTAGCCGGCTGCACGGATGTGATGTGGCAGCATTTGACGGGTACGTCACTGGACATGGAACAGCGGTCTGCAATAGCGCCTCTCACAGGCACTATTGCCAACACAAGGTATTTGAGAGAAACATTGTTTATCAATATAATATCGATCTAGACAATAAAAAATATGGGCGAACCACCCCTTTAAGAATATACTCCTAGAGTCCTGTAAAAAAACGTATAACCTCTGGTAATAATATGTCCAGGAATAAAAAGAAACCACTATGGATAAATAAGACTGTACAAAGTATAATAAAACAAAAACAAAGGGCTTTTAAAACCTTGAAGGCTGAAAATACAGAAATAGCATTTCATAAGTATAAAGATATCAATAGGAAATGTAAAAAAGAAATCAAGCTAGCAAAATTAGCTACTGAAACAAAAATCACCAAGGACATTAAAATAAATCCCAAAATCTTTTCTAAATACATTAATGCCGAAAGGAAAACAAAGGATGGTATTGGCCCCTTAAAATATAATAACAAGTTACTTATAGAGGACAAACAAAAGACTGAGATATTAAATAGGCACCTTTCATCCATGTTCACCAAGGAACTGACTGTTTCAGGGATCATTCAACAAGGGAAAAATCAAAGTTCACCAGCTGATATAATTAATTTAACACAAGAAGAAGTATGCCTGCGTCTGAGTAAATTAAACATTGACAAATCTCCTGGGCCAGATGGCATTCATCCACGAATATTGAGAGAATTGAGGTCAGTAATCGACAGACCGCTGTATTTCATCTTCTTAGACTCGCTTGTAAGGCTATGTGCGCACGTTGCGTACAGTTCACTGCAGAAATTTCTGCAGCGATCTGAAGAGCACATGTGCGCTTTAAATCGCTGCAGAAATGTCCATAGTGAAGCCGATTCCATGCGCTCTGCCTGCAGCTCCTGCCATAGACAGAGCAGGAGCTGCCGGCAAAGTGCACGGAAGAAGTGACATGTCACTTCTTTTTACGCAGTGCTTCGGCAGTAGCCGAAGCGCTGCGCTCTAAAACGCCACGTGCGCACGGCCCCTGCACAATCTCCATAGACTGTGCAGGGGACGCAGGACACATGCAGTTACGCTGCGCTACAAAGCGCAGCGTAACTGCATGTATTTGCGCAACGTGCGCACATAGCCTAACAGGGTTGGTGCCTCAGGATTGGAGGATTGCTGATGTGGTTCCGATATTTAAAAAAGGTAATCCAGACAACTACCGTCCAGTAAGCCTGACATCAGTAGTATGCAAAGTTTTTGAGGGCATTTTAAGGGATGACATACAAAAATATATTGCAGAAAATAATATAATAACTGACAGACAGCATGGATTCATGAAAGACAAGTCATGTCTAACCAACATGTTGGGGTTCTATGAGAAGGTAAGGGCAAATCTGTATATGGGTAATACAGCTGATGTGATTTATTGGGACTTTGCAAAGGCATTTGATACTGTACCACATAATAGCCTTATACTAAAGCTCCAGAAGCAAGGACTAGGGGAAACTATATGCAATTGGGAAAGGATTTGGCTAAAAGATAAAAAACAAAGAGTAGTCATAAATGGTACATTCTCTAAATGGGCTATAGTCAGCAGTGGAGTGCCACAGGGATCTGTTCTAGGACCGATTATTTCTAATCTCTTTATTAATGACCTTGTGATGAGATAGATAGTAAAGTGTTAGTCTTTGCTGATGACACCAAACTATGTAGGATATTTAAAACTGATCTTGATAGTACAATATTACAAAAAGATCTGGATAAGATGTTGCAACGGGCAGATACTTGGCAAATGAGATTTAATGTTGATAAATGTAAAATAATGCACCTAGGACGGGGTAATCCTATAGCTGAGCATACATAAATTGAAGTAAACTTGGGACTACAAAACAGGAGAAGGACTTGGGTATTCTCATTACAAATAAGCTGAGCAGCAGTACTCAATGTCAAGCAGCAGCTGCTAAAGCAAACAAGATTTTAGGGTGTATAAAAAGAGAGATTAGATCCCATGAGCCCAACGTATTGTTACCCCTTTATAAATCACTTGTAAAGCCACATCTAGAATATGGGATTCAGTTTTGGGCTCCACATTTTAAAAAGGTCATTCAGAAGTTAGAGTCAGTTGAAAGGGGGTTAACTAGACTACTACAAGGAATGGAAGGCCTCCCATATGATGAGAGGTTGAAAAAGTTAGACATGTTTAGCTTAGAAAAAAGACGTCTCAGAGGAGATCTCATTTATATGTATAAATACATGTGTGGTCAATATAAAGGACTGGCACATGACTTATTCCTTTCACAGACAATACTAAGGACCAGGGGGCATACTGTTGTGCATACATTTTTCAGTTTGCGGCTCCCTCTTGTGGTCAATTCTGGTGGTGCGGTTGACTTGTGGAATCAGAGCCACACACCTGTGGAGGACTGGCAATCAGGCCTTTTAGATTGGGACCTTATAACAGAGTAGTTTTCTCCTGTTACTTGCCGGTGCTCAATTGATTTCCTGTGTGTTTAGGACATTCTGAAACCAGCCCTGCTCTCTACCAGAATTCCTCTCAAGATAAGTTGGTCTTTGTATCTCTGCTTATTGTTTCCACTTTCTTGTTTTTTCTGTTTTGATACTATTGCTTGATTCCTATTTTGTCTGTGTGGAGTTCCTGGTGGAATTGGATCATTCCGTGCTGGGAGTGTCTGTATATTTAGCTCCATGATTCTGCAATGTATTGTGTTTTGTCATGCTTGGTATTAAATTCAGTCCCTCATCTATATTAGTGTTGTTGGATCCCAGTACATCAGAGTTCTGATATAGTGGGGGAGAGGCCGTGTGGTCTCAGGGGTTTTTTTTTAGGGTTTTTACGGCTCCAGACAGTCCTCTTTCCTATCCTTTCCTATAAAGATAGTTTGGGCCTCATCTTTGCTGAAATCTATTTTCTAGCTTTGTATTGTGTTTTCCTATTTCACTGTAGTCTTTACATGTGGGGCACTATCTATATCTTTGGGGATTGCTCCGAGGCAGATTAGATTTTCTTATATTTTTATCTGTAAGAATATTTAGTTCTCCGGCTGTGTCGAGACGACTAGGTCATTGTAGGCTCGTCCCACGGCTACTTCTAGTTGTGTGTCAGGATTAGGTCTGCAGTCCGTTAAGGTTTCAGCCTATGCAGTGTGATAGGGTCCTTGTTAGGGCGGAACGGCAGGATTTTAGATGGCGTAATAAGCTATGTTTCTTCTGTGGAGACACCTCTCATACGATTTCTGTCTGCCCTAAGCGCGAGAAGCGATTTGCCCGTTAGTTTACCTTGGACGGTATACAGTCTTAGTTTCTTTTGTTGATTTCTTTGATTTGTTCCCTATCATCATTGTCGGCTATGGCTTTTATTGATTCAGGAGCTGCCTTGAACTTGATTGATTTTGGGTTTGCTGAGCATTGTGGTTTTCCTATAGTACCTTTGCATACATTCCTATCCCTTTGAGGGGTATTGATGCTACTCCTTTAGCTGAAAATAAGCACCAGTTTTGGTCCCAGGTGACGATGCAGGTCGCGCCTGACCATCAGGAGGTTTGTACGTTTTTGGTCTTGCATAATTTGCATGACATTTTGGTACTGGGATTTCCTTGGTTGCAAACCCATAATCCAGTTCTTGATTGGACTTCTTTATCTGTGTTTAGTTGGGGCTGCCAATGTGTGCATGGTGATACTTCTGTTTTGTCTATTTCATCTCAGACACAGGAGGTCCCTGACTATTTGGCGGATTTCATGGATGTATTTAATGAGAGCAAGGCTGCGTCCTTACCTCCGCATAGGGATTATGATTGCGCTATTGAATTAGTGCCTGGTTGGAAATTTCCTAAGGAACAACTTTTAAATTTATCTGTACCTAAACATGTTGCTATGCGGACTTATTTTAAGGAGTCTTTGGAGAAGGGTCACATCAGACCGTCATCTTCACCTTTGGGCGCCATTTTTTTCTTTGTGGCCAAGAAGGATGGCTCATTGCGGCCCTGTATTAACTATCGTATCTTTAATAAAATCACGGTTAAATATCAGTATCCATTGCCTTTGATATACGACCTGTTTTCTAGAGTGAAGGGTGCTAGTTGGTTTACTAAGCTTGATCTTCGGGGAGCGTATAATCTCATTCGCATTAAGCAGGGTGATGAATGGAAGATGGCGTTTAATACCCCTGAGGGGCATTTTGAGTACCTAGTAATGCACTTTGGGCTCACTAATGCCCCTTCCGTCTTTCAATCTTTCATGAATGATTTTTTCCGGGACTTTGTTGACAAGTTTTTGATTTTCTATTTGGATGACATTTTGATTTTTTCTGACGACTGGGATTCTCATGTTGAACAGGTTCGGACAGTGTTTCAGGTTCTCAGGGACAATGCGTTATATGTCAAGGGATCTTAATGTCTGTTTGGTGTGCAAAAGATCTCTTTTCTGGGGTTTATTTTGTCCCCATCTTCTATTGAGATGGATCCAGTCAAGGTTGAGGCCATTCATGATTGGGTTCAGCCTACTTCTTTGAAAGGCCTTCAGAAGTTTTTTGGTTTTGCTAATTTCTATCATAAATTCATAGGCAATTTTTCCAGTATTGTCAAGCCATTGACTGATTTGACCAAGAAGGGAGCTGATGTTGTGAATTGGTCTTCAGAGGCAGTCTTGGCTTTTCAGGAGCTGAAAAGGAGGTTTACTTCTGCTCCAGTCTTGCGGCAGCTTGATGTGTCTATTCCTTTTCATGTGGAGATCGATGCCTCGTAGATCAGAGCTGGGGCTGTCTTGTCTCAAAGAGACCCTGTGACTTCTAAACTTATGCGAGTGTCACACGGTATGATATATCGGGCGATATGTCGGCGAGGTCACGTCGTAAGTGACGCACATCCAGCATCGTTTGATATATCGTAGAGTGTGACAGCTACGAGCGATGGTGAACGAGCAAAAATACTCACCTTATCTTTGCTCGTTGACACGTCACTCATTTTCATGAACGATGAACACAGCTTACCTGCGGCCGCCGGCAATGCGGAAGGAAGGAGGTGGGCGGGATGTTATGTCCCGCTCATCTCCGCCCCTCCGCGTCTATTGGCCGGCGGCTGTGTGACGTCGCTGTGACGCTGAACGTCCCTCCTCCTTCAGGAAGAGGATGTTCGCCACCCACAGCGAGGTTGTGCGGGAGGTAAGTGCGTGTGACGGGGGTTAACGACATTGTGCACCACGGGCAACTAACTGCCCGTGACGCACAAACGACATGGGCGGGTACGATCGCTCGTGCGATCGCACGATAGATCGTCCCGTGTGACACCCGGATTAGACCCTGTGCTTTTTTTTCCCGGAAATTTTCAACACCGGAGCGAAATTATGATGTGGAAAATCTGGAATTATTGGCTATGAAGTGGGCCTTTGAAGAATGGCGACATTGGCTGGAGGGGCGAGACATCAAATTGTTGTACTCACTGAAGAATTTGATCTATCTTGAATCTGCCAGGAGGTTGAATCATAGGCAGGCTAAATGGGCCTTGTTTTTCATGCGCTTTAATTTTATGTGTGCTGCCGCAGGAGCAAGGAACAACATCGTACCATCGCGTCAGCGTAATTATGAAATTCGCCGACGCTACACCGATGATACGATTATGACGCTTTTGCGATCATTAATCGTATCATCTAGGATTTACACACTACGATGTCGAGAGTGACGCAGGAAGTGCGTCACTTTCGACATGACCCCACCGACATCACACCTGCGATGTCGTAGTGTGCAAAGCCCACCTAAGAAGACAAATCAGACTTTGGAAACCTATTTGCGATGTTTTGTGTCGGCTGATCAGGACGACCAGGTTTCTTTTTTGTCTTTGGCTGAGTTTGCTCTTCGCAATAGAGCTAGTTCGGCCACTTTGATGTCTCTTTTTTTTTTTTGCAATTTCGGGTTTCGTCCTCGGTTTTCTTCGGGGCAGATGGAGGCTTCCGATTCTGCAGTAGAGAAAATGCAGCATATTTGCAAATTTGGGATCAAGTGGTGGATAAATTGTTCCACTCCCAGGAAAATGCCCAACGGTTTGCCAACCGTCGTAGGACTGTGGGTCCCTGGTTTAAGGTAGAGGACTTGGTCTGGTGGTCTTCAAGACATGTTCCTATGAAAGTTTCTTCTCCGAAATTTAAGCCAAGGTTTATTGGACCTTATAAAATGTCGAAGATAATTAATCCTGTTTCTTTCCGTTTGGCTCTTCCAGAGACTTTCAAGATTCACAATGTCTTTCATAAGTCTTTATTAAAAAATATGTTGAACCGGAAGTGCCCATGGCTGCGCCTCCTGATCCTGTGTTGGTCGAAGAGAATCTGGAATATAAACAGCCACTCTTACCTCGCCTGGTTGATAAAGCTACACGCGAAACGCGCGTCCTCAGGCTTGGTGTGAATCCTCTCCACCTCTGGGTACTGGTATATATATATGACTGTTATCTGACTTGTTATATATGTGCTGCAAAAATTCTTGTTTGGTCCACTAGGATATGTATAGCACTTTACATCGGACAATGTGCAATGTTTATGTAATCCCCTGTTTCTGTGGTAATAGTAATTGTATTGCACATGACACTTTATTCCCTGTATCCTTTGTGGACATGTACTTCCTTGTAGCAAAAATGTGATTTAATCAACTATATACTGAATACCTGGATACCCTTTCTGACCCCTGCTTTCCAAATGCAATTTATGAGTGTTATAATATGGTATTTGCCAGCTAATAAAATATTTATTGTTATCCCTTAAGCCACAATTCTCCGTTTTTGTAGGATCTGGAATATGTAGTGGGAAAAAAATTTGGATTCCCATATTACTAGACAGGAGCTCCAGTATCTGGTCAAGTGGAAAGATTATGATCAGGAGGATAATTCTTGGGTGGTTGCTTCCGACATACATGCTGATCGCTTGATCCGTGCTCTTTATCGAGCCCATCCTGACAAACACGGGGATTCCGGTGAGGGTTCGGTGACCTCTCCTCAAGGAGGGGGATACTGTTGTGAATACATTTTCCAGTTTGGGGCTCCCTCTTGTGGTCAGGGCTGGCGGTGCAGTTGACTTGTGGAATGAGAGCCACACACCTGTGGAGGACTGGCAATCAGGCCTTTCAGATTGGGACTATATAACTGAGTATTTTTCTCCTGTTTCTTGCCGGTGTTCAATTGATTTCCTGTGTGTTTAGGACATTCTGAAACGAGCCCTGCTCTCTACCAGAATTCCTCTCAAGATAAGTTGGTCTTTGTACCTCTGCTTATTGTTTCCACTTTCTTGTTGTTTTTCTTCTGTTTTGATACTATTGCTTGATTCCTATTTTGTCTGTGTGGAGTTCCTGGTGAAATGGATAATTCCCTGCTGGAAGTGTCTGTATATTTAGCTCCATGATTCTGCAATGTATTGTGTTTTGTCATGCTTTGTATTAAATTCAGTCCCTCATCTATATTAGTGTTGCTGGATCCTAGTAACATCAGAGTACTGATATAGTGGGGGAGAGGCCATGTGGTCTCAGGGTTTTTCCATGTCAGGCATGCTGAGATTTTTTTAGGGTTTTTACAGCTGCAGGCAGTGCTTTTTTCTATCCTTTCCTATATAGATAGTTTGGGCCTCATCTTTGCTGAATCTGTTTTCTAGCTTTGTATTGTGTTTTCCTATATCACCGTAGTCTTTACATGTGGGGGGGGCATCTATATCTTTGGGGATTGCTCCGAGGCAGATTAGCTTTTCTTATATTTCTATATGTAAGAATATTCAGTTCTCCGGCTGTGTCGAGACGACTAGGTCATCGTAGGCTCATCCCACGGCTACTTCTAGTTGTGTGTCAGGATTAGGTCTGCAGTCCATTAAGGTTTCAGCCACTCTGGTTACCTTTTGGGTTTCCGTATTTTTTAATCTTCCTCAGTTCCTGAATCATAGCAGCATACACTGCGAGTGGAAGAAAAGTGATTCCGGCAGCTAAATAGGAAAGGGTTCTTTACAGTTAGAGCAGTAAGACTATGGAATGGCCTACCACAAGAGGTAGTGATGGCAGATACTATAACAGCTTTTAAAAAAGTACTGGATGATTTTCTTGGTACACATAACATTGTTGGTTATAAGTGACTTAGTGACAAAATGTAGAATTGGTGGAGGAAGGTTTAACTAGATGGACCAAGGTCTTTTTTCAACCTATGTAACTATATTATTATGTATATCCTCCCACATACACTACCGCTCTGTATTATATCGCCCCATACACACTGCCCCTCTGTATAATACCTGTCACACACACACTGCACCCCTGTATAATATCACCCACACAGTGCCTCTCTGTATAATATCCCCCCACACACTGCTCCTCAGTGTAATATCCCCTACACAGACTGCCCCACTGTATAATATCCCCACACATTGTCAATCTGTATAATATCCCCCACAAACTGCCCCTCTATATAATATCTCTCACATACGCTGCCTCTCTGTATACTATACCCCACACAAGCTGCCCCTCTGTATAATATCCCCCCACACACTGCCCCCTTGTATAATATCCCACCATACACACACTGCCTCTGTGTATATTATCCCCACCACACACTGTTCCTCACAACACTTTGTTAAGAAAGAAGTAGTGGTCATCACAGTGTAATAAATATAAATAAGGGAGGGGTGCTAACAAAAACTATCACCATGTTTTTCCCTTATAATCTGCAGCCACCACCAGTCTGCTTTTATATACAGCATTATAGAATGCTGTATATGTGATCTGGCCACTCTGTAGAAAAAAAAGACCTTTATTATACTTACCTAGGGGGCGGTCGTATCCAATGGGCGTCGCTGATCTCGGGTCCGACTCCTCATCCATCTTTTGCAATCGCCGTCCTCTTTCCCTGCCACGTGTAGATGACGCATCCTACGTCATCCACACAGGGGCTGCCATTGCACTCTAGCGTATGCACATTTTGATCTGCCCTTTGACCTTTCCTCATGCCTGTGCATTACAGTACTTTGCTTTGTCCTCAACAGAAGTGCAATGGAGTACTCTGTGTGGATGACATAGGATGCCTCATTCACACAGGGCTGGGGAGGAGGACAGCGATTGCAGCGATTGATAGAGGAATCGCCGGACCAAGAGCAGCGACGCCCATCGGACCCAAACAACCCCTAGGTGAGTATTATAAAGGTGTTTTTTACATTCTACAGAGCGGCCTGAGCACTTATATGGAGTATTCTGGAATGCTCTATATAAGAGCTCACTGGTGGTGGCCGCAGCTTATAAGGGAAACACCTGATGACAAGTTTGCTTTAAAGGGAATCTGTCAGTAGGATCAACCCTCATAAGCCATCTATATGGGCATGCAGGTCATTGGAAGCTGAATAAAATGATAGATTGATATCTGCAATATCATGTCTTATTCCAGGTAAAGCCATGTTTATCTTATATGTAAATGAGCTGTTCCAGGCTATGGGCCGGATACAGATTTCCCTGAGAATCTCCTTCCAAAGCTTATTTTATATAAAGGGGTATATATAATGTCTGTTCTCAGCTCTTCTGATCTCACTGTAAAGCTTTGTGTGTTTATAGCTGACACTTCTGCAGGTGCCTCTCAGCGTTTCAGCTTCCATCTCACAGGTAGTAAGGGTTGCTATATTGTTGGAATACAGCAGAGCTGTGATTGCTGTAGCTGTTAAAAGAAATCTATTAGCAGGTTTTTGCTACCTCATCTCAGAGCAGCATGATGTAGGAAAAGAGACCCTGATTCTAGTCATGTATTACAGTTTACTGGGTGCAGCGGTTCTGTCACAATTAGCGTATTTAGATCTAGCAATGCAGCAGAGCTGAGAAGGCTGCCCCTTCCCTCACCAGGCTCCCTATATACAATGTCCATAGACAGTGATCTGCTAATCACAGAAGGAGGCATACCGGACTGCCAGGCACAAGGCAATGTAGTCCAGCAATGATAAGATCCTGAAGCTAAAACAAACATTGCAGGTAAACAACAGCTCAGACCTTGACAAGACAGGCATCCCTGAACTCTATGTTTAACCCTTACAGCATGCTGTCTTCAGAATACATAACAAAAAGCTGCTGACAGATTCCCTTTAACCCCTTAACGACCGCGGGCAGAAATATTACGTCCTAGCGGTCATAGTATTACTGCCTGCGGTCTGATGCCGGCAGCATGCCACGATTGGCACACATCTCAGCTGATTTTCACAGCTGAAATGTGTGCCTGCTAGGCACGAGCAGAATCGTTATCTGCTCGTGCCGTTTAACCCCTTAAATGACGCTGTCAATATGTGACAGCAACATTTAAACAGCATTGGCGGCAAACTTTTCACTTTTATTTCCTGCCCGATACCGGAAGTCACGTGACTTTCGGTAGTTGCCATGGTAGCACAGGGTCATGTGATGATGCCTGTGCTATCATGAGTCACTTTCGGTTTCACTCGGCCCGGAGCCGAATGAATCAGAAAGTAAGCGTATCTGCTGTTTACAGCTGTGTAGCTGTGATCAGCAGATAGTGCAGAGCGATCAGATTGCTGATCGCTATAGCCCCCTAGGGGGACTAGTAAAATAAAAAAAGTTAAAAAAAAAGTTTAAAAAAAACCCAAAAAAACCCTAAAAGTTCAAATCACCCCCCTTTCGCCCCATTGAAAATTAAAGGGTTAAAAAAATAAAAAATATACACATATTTGGTATCGCCGCGTTCACAAATGCCCAATCTATCAAAATATAAAATCAATTAATCTGATCAGTAAGCGGCAAAAAAATTCCAAACGCCAAAATTAAAATTTTTTGTTGCCACAACTTTTGCGCAAAATGCAATACCAGGCGACCAAAACGTAGCATCTGCGCAAAAATGATACCATTAAAAATGTCAGCTCGAGACGCACAAAATAAGCCATCAATGAGCCATAGATCCCAAAAAACGAGAACGCTACGGGTCACGGAATATGGCATAAAACGTGTGCCACTTTTTTCGGACAAGCTTCCGATTTTTTTAACCCCTTATATAAAAGTAAACCTATACATGTTTGGTGTCTCCGAACTTGCACTGACCTGAGGCATCACACCCATGCATCAGTTTTACCATATAGTGAACACAGTGAATAAAATATCTCAAAAACAATAGTGCTATCACACTTTTTTTGAAATTTTTCTGCATTTGGAATTTTTTGCCATCTTCCAGTACACGATATGGTAAAACTTATGGTTTCATTTAAAAGTACAGCTCGTTTCGCAAAAAATAAGCCCTCACATGACCATATTGACTGAAAAATAAAGAAGTTACGTCTCTCAGAAGAAGAATGGCGAAAAAAAATGGAAAGCGAAAAATCGGCCAGTCGTGAAGGGGTTAATATGTTTGTGATGAGACAAAGTTCTACTGTTCTGTGTTAGTTACGTCTCACACTGGTAACACTCCCCTATGTAAAATATTCGAGAGAGAGACAGATTCCCTTGCAGATCAGTGTCCGGCCAAAAGCCTGAATCAGCTAATTTACATATAGGAAAACATGAATTTCACTGGAATCAGACATCGGATCACAGATATCAAGAGATCATTTATTCAGCTTCTTATGATCTACATTCCCACATAGATGGCTTAGGAGGGTTTATTCTACTGACAGATCCCCTTTAAAGGCATTGCCTACATAAGTAAACAGTTTCACGTTAGCTTGAAATTTATTTAAAACTAGCTGTAGTATCCGGCGTTGCCCGGGTTAGTAACTGTCTCTCCCAGTCTCTGTCTGTGTGTCGCTGTCTATCTGTCTGTCTCTTTCCTTGTCTGTCTGTCTCTGTCTGTGTGTTGCTGTCTGTCTGTCTCTTTCCTTGTCTGTCTGTCTATCTCTCTCTCTGTGTCTGTCTCTATGTGTGTGTCTGTCTGTTTCTCTCTTTGCCCGTTTGTCTCTTTTCCCCTCTGTCTCTTTGCCCGGCTGTCTCTTTCCCTGTCTGTCTCTTTGCTCGGCTGTCTCTTTTCCCGGGCTGTCTCTTTAACTGGTCTGTCTGTTTCTAGGTCTGCCTCTTTGCCCGGCTGTCTCTTTGCCTGGCTGTCTCTTTGCCTGGGCTGTATCTTTCCAGGGCTGTCTCTTTGCCCGGCTATCTCTTTCCAGGGCTGTCTCTTTCCGGGGCTCTCTTATGCCGTCTATCTCTCTGTCTCTTTCCAGGGCTGTCTCTGTCTGTGTCTGTCTGTCTGTCTGGTTTTTTCTATCTCTCTATCCGTCTCCCCACCGACATCATATTACCTCACACATAAGCTTCTTATACTAACAGTTTATTTTGTTCCTATAGCAACCACTGACAGTTGCTATTTATAGCCTGTAGCTCCCACCTCCATTCAGTTTAATAGAGGCAGACACACACACACACACACACACACACACACATACACTCAGCTTTATATATTAGATATATATATATATATATATATGTATATATATATACAGTCAGGGCCAGAAATATTTGGACAGTGACACAAGTTTTGTTATTTTAGCTGTTTACAAAAACATGTTCAGAAATACAATAATATATATAATATGGGCTGAAAGTGCACACTCCTAGCTGCAATATGAGAGTTTTCACATCCAAATCGGAGAAAGGGTTTAGGAATCATAGCTCTGTAATGCATAGCCTCCTCTTTTTCAAGGGACCAAAAGTAATTGGACAAGGGACTCTAAGGGCTGCAATCAACTCTGAAGGCGTCTCCCTCGTTAACTTGTAATCAATGAAGTAGTTAAAAGGTCTGGGGTTGATTACAGGTGTGTGGTTTTGCATTTGGAAGCTGTTGCTGTGACCAGACAACATGCGGTCTAAGGGACTCTCAATTGAGGTGAAGCAGAACATCCTGAGGCTGAAAAAAAAGAAAAAATCCATCAGAGAGATAGCAGACATGCTTGGAGTAGCAAAATCAACAGTCGGGTACATTCTGAGAAAAAAGGAATTGACTGGTGAGCTTGGGAACTCAAAAAGGCCTGGGCGTCCACGGATGACAACAGTGGTGGATGATCGCCGCATACTTTCTTTGGTGAAGAAGAACCCGTTCACAACATCAACTGAAGTCCAGAACACTCTCAGTGAAGTAGGTGTATCTGTCTCTAAGTCAACAGTAAAGAGAAGACTACATGAAAGTAAATACAAAGGGTTCACATCTAGATGCAAACCATTTATCAATTCCAAAAATAGACAGGCCAGAGTTAAATTTGCTGAAAAACACCTCATGAAGCCAGCTCAGTTCTGGAAAAGTATTCTATGGACAGATGAGACAAAGATCAACCTGTACCAGAATGATGGGAAGAAAAAAGTTTGGAGAAGAAAGGGAACGGCACATGATCCAAGGCACACCACATCCTCTGTAAAACATGGTGGAGGCAACGTGATGGCATGGGCATGCATGGCTTTCAATGGCACTGGGTCACTTGTGTTTATTGATGACATAACAGTAGACAAGAGTAGCCGGATGAATTCTGAAGTGTACCGGGATATACTTTCATCCCAGATTCAGCCAAATGCCGCAAAGTTGATCGAACGGCGCTTCATAGTACAGATGGACAATGACCCCAAGCATACAGCCAAAGCTACCCAGGAGTTCATGAGTGCAAAAAAGTGGAACATTCTGCAATGGCCAAGTCAATCACCAGATCTTAACCCAATTGAGCATGCATTTCACTTGCTCAAATCCAGACTTAAGACGGAAAGACCCACAAACAAGCAAGACCTGAAGGCTGCGGCTGTAAAGGCCTGGCAAAGCATTAAGAAGGAGGAAACCCAGCGTTTGGTGATGTCCATGGGTTCCAGACTTAAGGCAGTGATTGCCTCCAAAGGATTTGCAAGAAAATATTGAAAATAAAAATATTTTGTTTGGGTTTGGTTTATTTGTCCAATTACTTTTGACGTCCTAAAATGTGGAGTGTTTGTAAAGAAATGTGTACAATTCCTACAATTTCTATCAGATATTTTTGTTCAAACCTTCAAATTAAACGTTACAATCTGCACTTGAATTCTGTTGTAGAGGTTTCATTTCAAATCCAATGTGGTGGCATGCAGAGCCCAACTCGCGAAAATTGTGTCACTGTCCAAATATTTCTGGACCTAACTGTATATATATATATATATATATATATATATATATATAAAAACATACATATTTCTAGGTGATTACAAATCTTTGTACATATATTGCTGACTAGTCACCAGTGTTATGTGCTTACTAGATGATCATAGCTAAGGTCTGTGCAATAATATGAAGAAATATGAAGAAAGGACAATTATTGAGTCATAATATCTCCTAGAGTTAAGTCACTTGTTAATTAAATTAATAGTGAAATATATCTCCATTAATTGTAATTTTTAAACATTAAAAATGAAGGTTTACACATCACACTCCATTACAAAAGCTCCTGCTGTGTACTTTCTTTATATTCAAGAAGCTACTCTCAGTAATCCAATAGCCGCTATCACCTCCAGCTGGATGTAACTGAGCCACTCTGACAAAAGATTTGTAATGACATTTTTTTGAGAACATTTAATGCGATGTTTCGTACAATGAAAGCATGGAAAATGCTACACAATGTGTCAGCAATAAATTTATATAGTCTAGACTTGTTAGATCCTAAAATACCTACAATGAACAGTTTGAAACATGAAATACTGTTAATGGCTGTAGCAGGTATTGTCACCTCAGAACACTTCTTACTGCTTAATTACCCAACAATAAAATAGGAAATACTGTAGAAGAGATGAGCCGACCTTTTCAAATTCAAACTCTCCAACTTCAAAGAATTTTCCCCCAAAATTTGATTTGCTGCTAATAAATTGCTCGAATCTCAATACTGGAAAGATTGTGAGCTTGTCTATGATCTTGTCCCTGACATCCATAGATAGCTCTTTGGTCTTGCCCATGTCGTAGAGGTTAAGGTACTGTCACACTAAGCGACGCTCCAGCGACCTGACCTGGCAGGGATCGCTGGAGCGGCGCTACACAGGTTGCTGGTGAGCTGTCAAACAGGCAGATCTCACCAGCGACCAGTGACCAGCCCCCAACCAGCTGCGCTTGGTAACTAAGGTAAATATCGGTTAACCAAGCGCTTGGTTACCCGATATTTACCTTGGTTACCAGCGCACACCGCTTAGCGCTGGCTCCCTGCACTCCTAGCCAGAGTACACATCGGGTTAATAAGCAAACCGCTTCGCTTATTTACCCGATGTGTACTCTGGCTATGTGTGCAGGGAGCAGGGAGCCGGCACTGGCAGCCTCAGAGCGGCAGACGCTAGTAACTAAGGTAAATATTGGGTAACCAAGCAAAGGGCTTCTTGGTTACCCGATATTTACCTTGGTTACCAGCGTCCGCAGAAGCCGGCTCCCTGCTTCCTGCACATTCAGTTGTTGCTCTATCGCTGTCACATACAGCGATGTGTGCTTCACAATGGGAGAGCAACAACTAAAAAATGGTCCAGGACATTCAGCAACAACCGGCGACCTCACAGCAGGGGCCAGGTTGTTGCTGGATGTCACACACAACAACATCGCTAGCAACATCGCTGTTACGTTACAAAAACCGTGACTCAGCAGCGATGTTACTAGCGATGTTGCTAGCGATGTTGCTTAGTGAGACGTGGCCTTTAGAGTCTGACTGATTGAGTCTGTGGACAGGAGCCTTTGATACAAGTAACAATTTATGACAGCTGTATTTAAACACCACCCACATCAATTAATTATTTTTTTTTTCCTTTATTCCCCCATTGGGGCTCGGCACAACCTGCCTAGATACCTTTTGCTATTTGGATTTTAATTAGTAAGTTTGCAATAAAGCCTGACATTTTATCAAAACCTTGGGGAAGCTGGTTATTTTTCTTTTTTGCCTCAGAGTTCCCACCGAACAGGGTGTTTTCCGTGCTCCGTGGAGGGGAGAGTCGGAATGCAGGTGAGCTGACCTAATTTTGATTCCTTTACATAAAAAAGCTTCACTGCAGCTTGTCAATGTGTACGTGAGTAAGCCAATATCCTTCTGGGAAGTCATCTTGTAGGCAATTGAAACCAGGATAGAGCTTTTTTGGTAAAGAACATTATTTTATTGTTTACCGAAAACAGTATGAGGTCTGCAAAAGAACACAGTACCTCAAGTCAAATATGGTGCAACGTCAAATATGTTCTGGGGTTTTTTTGCCGCCTCTGGCACTGGCTGCCTTGACTCTGTGCAGGGCATCATGAAATCTTAAGATTACCAAGGATTTTTAGTCGCAATATATCCCCAGTGTCAGACAGCTGGGCCTACATCCTAGGTCATGGGTCTTGCAGCAGGACACTTACCACAAACATACTCCAAGAACCCAGATAGAAACAAAGTGCTGCAGGGTTCTGAAATAGCAGCAATGAGTCCAAAATTCCAGTTGAGAAGTGTAAGAAGCTTGTTGATGGGTATAGGAAGTGATTGCAGTTATTTATTCCACAGGGTGTGCAAACAAATATTAAGTTAATGGTGCAAACAATTTTGTCCAACTCAGTTTTGGGGTTTTGTAAGACATTATGTCCAGTTTGCCTTTCTTTCTCTGGTTTTTCATTGTTATTCCAATACACACAAAGAAAATAAAGGCTATCTTGATCAGGTGTATTTCCCTTGGTTATGAGTGTCACTGCTCAGTTGTATTAACTATATGTGCCATGTTGCAAAATTTAGTATATTTTTTGGTTACATAATAATTATATGCATGGCACATCGGTCATTGACTCTTTTTTTCTATCGTTGGGTCTAGACCTTGTATTGGTCCAGGTTTATTCTGAACTGACAATCAGACCAATTATATTCATGGGCACTCACTATGTTTGAATGATTTTCATCCTTACTAATAAGTATATTGTTCATTATATGCATTGCTTGTGGACACTCATCATATGCATTGTTTTGCATCTAACTTTATAAACAATTTTGTGGACAACGGGCCGCCTTTTTGTTCCTTTCCTTCTGGATCAACACCTCATGTCTTGATTTTACTTGCAATTTTTACTAACAAAAAGAATTTTTGTAATTTTTCTAACAAATTACCATTTCATGTGCTTTGTTACTCCTTGTTCTCCTGTTCCTCTATATTATACTGGAGTTTAAGGCTTTTCTGTTCATATCATGTTTAATGCATGGCTCTGACCTTTAAGTGTATGTGTGCACGTTGCGTTCTGCCCTGACAAATATTCCGCAGCCTTTTGTCATGTGCGTTTCAAAACGCTGCCGAAAAGCTGCGTTTTGGAAGTATTTTGAATGCAGAATGGATACAGAATTTATGCGTTCTGGATGCTTGCTCTGCCATAGACAGAGAGGGAAAAGCATCCAAAACGCACAAAAGAAGGGACATGTTGCTTTTTAGAACGCAGCAATTCGGCCACAAATTTCAGCATGCAAATCGCTGCGTTCTAAAATGCAACATGCGAATGGAATTTGAACAAGTTACACAGACTTTGCTGGGGACGCAGAACGCATGCGTTTACGCTGCAGTGCAAAGCGCTGCATAAACGCATGCAAAGCGCCCACGTGTGCACATAGCCTAAAGGCCGCTTTACACACTGCGATATCGGTACCGATATAGCTAGCGTGGGTACCCGTCCCCATCTGTTGTGCGACACGGGCAAATCGCTGCCCGTGCCGCAGAACATCGCCCAGACCCGTCACACTACTTACCTGCCCGGCGACGTCGCTGTGACCGGTGAACCGCCTCCTTTCTAAGGGGGCAATTCGTTCAGCGTCACAGCGACGTCACAGCTGCGTCACTGAACCGCCGCCCAATAGAAGCGGAGGGGCGGAGGTGAGCGGGACGTAACAACCCGCCCTTCTCCTTCCTTCCGCATAGCGGCCGAGAGACAGGTAAGGAGAGGTTCCTCGTTCCTGCGGTGTCACACGGAGCGATGTGTGCTGCCGCAGGAACGAGGAACAACTTCGTTACTTCTGCAGTAACGATTTTTGAGAATGGACCCCCATGTCACCGATGAGCGATTTTGCACGTTTTTGCGACGATGCAAAATCACTCATAGGTGTCACACGCAACGGCATCGCTAATGCGGCCGGATGTGCGTCACCAATTCCGGGACCCCAACGAGTTCGCATTAGCGATGCCGCAGCGTGTAAAGCCCCCTTAAGTCATGTATGTGTGGAATTTTGTATTAACAATGTGTTATCGGATAGCACTCGCTTCTTTGTTGGAGCAGTGCAGATCAGCGTTTTTTTTTGTCAAGCTGAAGCTGCATGAGAAAAATTGCTGTGTGCTGTGATTGGCGGTATATAATGGATGGCGCACACTCATTCAAGTCTATGGGTGCTTGTAAAATATTGGACTGCACTGATGTTATCCGAGTACAGTCCGATATAAAACAGACAATGGAGAAGATGGAGATCTTAAATTCTCCATCTTCTACACAACTGGTGCTGCGATTCTCACATGTGAGAGAAGCGGATCACAGAAAAATGACACTCGCCACAGGCTGCAGCAGAGTGTGAGCCGAATGTTATTTGCATAATTCATTTTATTCTCTTGCCCGTGGATCATGGCGCTCGTGGTTTAGGCAGCATGGGTTATGTGACAGGTTCCCTTTCACTCCAATTATATCTCCTAATAGGACATTAAAAATAAGTTTGCCTGATAACTTTTTGAAATAGATTGTTCCTGCAATGTGTTTTATGGCCAGTTGGATAATCTGGAACATGTTACTGATATTTTCAGAAAGGGTTTTATGGAAGGAGAATTGAGAGATAACTTACAACAGCAATATACAAATGTTTAGCCAGGTTACATCTTATATTAGATATCTTTATGGACAGTTAATAGAATACATGCCTTTTTTTCCATTGTGGCTGTCTCCATTATTCACGTTCTACCATTACCTTCCACACCTCGTGCAGCCATTATTGTAAACCTGTTAGAAGGCTACGACATCTCGTATCTCTAAACTGAATTCAGTTTCAGGAATTGTTTTGTGATTCTCACAAGGCCCCATCCTTTTCTTTTGTTTCACAGCTAAACATTTAACAGATGTCTTGGCATGGTTCTCATTCAAAGGCATTTAGAAGACGAGGTCCTCCCTATTCTGCAACCTCTGGCAACTTGCATTACCCCTGTGGATCTGGTATATCTCTACTTGGCAATGGTGCTGATAGCATCAGAAGTAAATTAAAGCACTAGAGTATTTCAGATCATTGCTTTAAAATAATGCTAGCATGCCTTGGATATATATAGAACGTTATTTACTAAGCCACTTTTGCTTCACGGCTGAAACCAATGGCTTTGTAGTCTGACTCTTCGTCTCGAAGTGATGGATCTGCAGCAGAGTAGAGCTTTGGGTAGAGCTTAGAACATAAGCAGCACCGCTGATTATTTCTCATTTGGTCTGGCACCAAAGAAGAAAACGTCTCTCGGAGGTTCTCCTCTGTATATCCTTCAAGCATCTGGTTCTTCAATTCCACAATTATACATATTTATTTCATTTTCTGCTCTTTACTCCTGAGGACTTCTTTTTTTTTTACAACTAGTCTGTCAAACCCTCAATGCTTTTGAATCTCCAAGAATCGCGTCAGGCATAGCTTTACATTTTTAATTGGGATATGCAACGATTGAATCTGTCAGTACCATATTATAAGAAATGTATACAGATGAGGCAAAACAGCTGCCTTCCTGCATTACTCAGTGCTGTCAATTACTCTAGAAATGAAGGACTGTATGTTTTCTGCTCTAATCACATTTTACTTACTTCTGTAGATTAAATATTTCTATTTTCATAACTTCAATCGGGTGTCATATTGTTCCCTGATGACCCATGAAGTTTAGAAAAATGGTGTCAGTGGAAATATCACTTTTTGTTGTGGCCTAGACAAAATCTTGTCAAGTTTTTCCAGATCCCCATTTTCTTGAAGCCTCAATGAGAAAAACTGCATAGGTCATGACATTACTCGGCCACCCATGAACATTTTAGTTTTATATATTCCAGATGTTGGGGATGTCGTAGCTAAGCGGAGGTTCACATGTGTGTATCTTGGCTCACATTTACCTGCAGTCTATGGGATTCTGCACTGTGAAGATAATGCTACTCTCAGTATACCTCCTCGTAGAACAAGACGCTTTCTTACAGATGGCTACTTCGGTCCTAATCGCTGCAATATGTTTCATGTACTGTGGAGCAAAACATTCTGCTCTCATCTGTAGTATGTCAGGTTTCAGCTGATTTTGTCCCAATCTTGACAGCACACTTTGGTAGAAATGTTTGACGGCCAGCTGTGCTGTTTTTTCATTTGTATTGCACTTATCATCAGCATCTCCAAATCAGCATATCAAAATATTGAATTAGAAAGGAAAAAAATCTATAGTAGTGGATTGGGTCCTTATGTAGGAGCATGACACATGTTAAAAAAGGACCAAAGTCAGACTATTCCGTGCCAGAGATAGAAGTGCTGAATCTAAGGGCTGCCACTAGGAATGTCAGGGCCCCATAATAGCAATTTTCCAGCCCCCCTCGAGACTTTGTCCAGGGTCCACCTCAGCTCCGCCTCCACCCCTCAAACCTCCCACACCCTCACTGCCACTCTTGGAAATACATGTACAGTAAATAGATAGATAGATCGAGGGATAGATAGATAGATAGAGGGATAGATAGATATATAGATAGAGGGATAGATAGAGGGATAGATAGATAGAGGATAGATAGATAGATAGATAGATAGAGGGATAGATAGAGGGATAGATAGATAGATAGATAGATAGAGGGATAGATAGATAGATAGATAGAGGGATAGATAGATAGATAGATAGAGGGAGAGATAGAGGGATAGATAGATAGATAGATAGATAGATAGATAGAGATACCAAATAACTCCAACAATATGAATGCTCCTGAAAATAACATAAGTGAACCACAAACAAGAGATACAGAAAAGAGAAGAGAACCAGCCACCAGCAAAATCTCCAGCACAGACCCCCAGCTTCACCCACGTACCCCACCCGTGACCTCACAACGTTTTCATACCATCCTAATAATGGACTCAAATGGGAAATACCTGAAAACATGGCGACTATTTCCAGGAAAAAGGGTCAAAAAAATCCACTGTGCAACAATTGAGCAGGTGACAGCAGTCATCAATAACCCACGGTTCACAAGTCCAAATCATATTTTTATACACATAGGAACAAACAATCTGCCAGCCCAACACCAGCAGATCGCAGGACAACTGACCCAACTAGCAAAGACGGCAAAACTAAAATTCCCAGACAGCAAAATAATTCTATCATCTCTGCTCCCAAGAAATGATGTATCCAGCCAAACTACCCAGAGCATCAACACGGACCTGACCACAAGAATCAAGGCTGTGCCCGACGTGATCCTGGCACAACACCCCTCCATAAAACACCAACACCTCTATGACGACAAGCACCTAAACAAACAAGGGGTCAGCCTACTGGCCAAAGAGCTGAAGGACATTATACTAAACAGAGACCCCATGCCTGGACTCAACAACAACCAAAATCCCATGGAAAGACCCCCAACAATAAAAAGACAGGAAACCCCAATTTCATCACAGGAGGCCAGAAACAAAGCCCTTCACCCAACATCGGGCCATCAGAGGAGGAGACCACCATGGAGGGGACCATCAGCCCCACACAGAGACATGCAGGGCAGAGATATGGAAGAGATTAGAACCCTGCTCAGCACATTGTGCAGGAAACTTAAGGTCCAGTCACACTAAGCAACTTACCAGCGATCCCAACAACGATAGGGATCGCTGGTAAGTTGCTAGGAGGTTGCTGGTGAGATGTCACACTGCGACGCTCCAGCGATCCCACCAGCAACCTGACCTGGCAGGGATCGCTGGAGCGTGGCTACACGAGTTGCTGGTGAGCTCACCAGCAACCAGTGGCCAGCCCCCAGCGCCGCGTGGAAGATGCTGCGCTTAGTAACTAAGGTAAATATCGGGAAACCAACCCGATATTTACCTTGGTTACCAGCTCACGCAGCTACACGTGCAGAGAGCAGGGAGCAGCGCACACTGAGCGCTGGCTCCCTGCTCTCCTAGTACAGCACACATGGGGTTAATTACCCGATGTGTGCTGCAGCTAAATGTGCACAGAGCAGGGAGCAGCGCACACTGAGCGCTGGCTCCTTGCTCTCCTAGTTACAGCACACATCGGGTTAATTAACCCGATGTGTCCTGCAGCTACATGTGCACAGAGCAGGGAGCAGCGCACACTGAGCGCTGGCTCCCTGCTCTCCTAGTTACAGCACACATCGGGTTAATTAACCCGATGTGTCCTGCAGCTACATGTGCACAGAGCAGGAGCCGGCACTGACAGTGAGAGCGGGGGAGGCTGGTAACAAAGGTAAATATCGGGTAACCAAGGACAGGGCTTCTTGGTTACCCGATGTTTACATTGGTTACCAGCCTCTGCAGAAGCCGGCTCCTGCTGCCTGCACATTTAGTTGTTGCTCTGTCGCTGTCACACACAGCGATCTGTGCTTCACAGCGGGACAGCAACAACTAAAAATGGCCCAGGACATTCAGCAACAACCAACGACCTCACAGCAGGGGCCAGGTTGTTGCTGGATGTCACACACAGCAACATCGCTAGCAACGTCACAAAAGTTGTTCGTTAGCAGCGATGTTGCTAGCGATGTTGCTTAGTGTGACGGGGCCTTAACACACCTATAAACCAGTCTTAAATCCAGAGTGTCTTACACAGCCGCACTCATTACAAGGTATATACACATGAGGTATATAGAAAAAAAAAAAAAAATGACCTCATTCACAATCAGCAGCTGGAACATCCAAGGCCTGAGCACCTCGGCCTTTGGATATAAAACAAATGACCCCGACTTTATTCAAAGACTGAAGAATATAGACATTCAGATCCTCCTGGAAACATGGACCAGAGCTGAAAACGAATCTCTGGTGCCAATCGGATACAGGGAAATCTCTGTCCCTGCCCTTAAAAATAAAAACACCAAACAGGGCCGCCCGTCAGGAGGAATATTGATCTGGTATAAAGAAGAGCTCCACCAGTACATCAAACCAGTGAAGAGAGGAGGCAGCCACATATGGATCAGAATCAGCAGCTCCATCCTCACTTCTCAGTCCGATGTCTACCTCTGCACCACCTATATACCACCGCCAGAGTCCCCCTACTTCAATCCAGACAGCTTTGAGATCTTACAAGAAGAAGCCACCAATTATCAGGTCCTGGGCAAAGTTCTCATCTTTGGAGACCTCAATGCAAGAACAGGGAGAGAAAAAGACTTTCTGACCACAGATGGAAACATCTACATATTTGGGGCAGAGAATGACAGTCACGACTCAGAACACTTAGAGAGAAACAGCTATGACAGTACAGTCAACAAAAGTGGCAAAAAGCTCCTGAACTTATGTAAAAGTTTAGGTCTTCATATTCTTAATGGACGTACAAAGGGAGACTCACTGGGAAGATATACACTAAACTCCCATGTAGGAAGGAGTGTAGTAGACTACGCCATTACAGATATGGACCCGGCAAATATTAGCGCCTTCATAGTCACCCCACAAACGCACCTGTCCGACCACAGCCAACTTCTCCTGTACATAAAATCTACAGAGAAACCATCCACACAAAAGCCACAGCAGAGCAGCCTCTACAACCGACCTCCATCCTATAAATGGTCCAAGACGTCAGAAATAAAATATAAAGAGGCTCCCAACAGACCAGAATTACAGGAGATGCTCCACAACTTCTACAGCTACAAGTACAAGTCAAACCCAGAAGGAGTGAATCAAGCTGCAAAAGACCTCAACAAAATATTCCACACCATGGCCAAATTGTCCGACCTCAAACAAGTCAACTACAAGAGGCCAAAAGAAAAGCAGATCAATGGTTGGTTTGACAAAGAGTGTAAAGCTGTTCGAAAGACCCTGAGAACAGCCTCAAACAATAAACACAGAGACCCCAACAACCCAGACCTGAGGGAAGCCTATGACACCATACAAAAGTAATACAAAACCATCCTCAGGAGGAAGAAGCAGAGCTACATCTCTACCAAACTTAGCCAACTCCAAGACGCCCTCCAAGACAACTCCTTCTGGGAAATATGGAACCACATGGACACAAAGAGCAAGAAAAAGAATGACACCCATATCCAAAATGGCAACATCTGGCTCCAGTACTTCAGAGACCTCTACAAAGACATCCCAAAAGAAGGACTAAGCCAAGAGCAGGAAAACATAACATCAAAACTAAAGGCAATGGAAGAGAAAATCAAAAACTTCCAAAACCCACTGGACACACCAATTACATTACAGGAAGTTGCAGAGAAAATCACTTCCATAAAGTGTAAAAAATCTAGTGGTCTGGATGGAATCCCCCCAGAGATGTTGAAGTACAGCCCACCAGAAATTCAAGCTGCAATGGTTAAACTGTTCAACATTGTGCTGAGTGGTGGTTAC